>NC_069499.1:1158685800-1159009951 GCF_027579735.1 Bombina bombina | reverse complement strand
TCATTTAATTTTCACAAAATAAATATATCCAAATGAACGAACCACGACAATTAATAAAATACTGACGAAATTTGTCAGTGTTTATTCATTTCCTTTAAATTATCTGAGGGTTTAAAAATAGAATACACAAAATGTGACTAAGTGCACTACAAAGGATATCCACTCACTGGCCACTTTATTAGGTACACCTGTTCAATTGCTTGGTAACACAAATTGCTAATCAGCCAATCACATGGCAGCAGCTTAATGCATTTAGGCATCTAGGCGTGGTGAAGACGACTTGCTGAAGTTCAAACTGAGCATCAGAATGAGGAAGAAAGGGATTTTAAGTGACTTTGAATGTGGCCTGGTTGTTGGTGCCAGACGGGCCGGTCTGAGTATTTCAAAAACTGCTGATCTACTGGGATTTTCTTGCACAACCATCTCTAGGTTTTAAAGAGAATGGTCAGAAAAAGAGAAAATATCCAGTGAGTGTCAGTTGTCTGGACGAAAATGCCTTCTTGATTTCAGAGGTCAGAGGAGAATGGGCAGACTTGTTTGAGATAATAGAAAAGGCAACAGTAACTCAAATAACCACTCATTACAACCAAGGTATGCAGAATACCATCTCTGAACACGCAACATGTCAAACCTTGAAGCAGATTGGCTACAGAAGCAGAAGACCACACCGGGTGCCACTCCTGTCAGCTAAGAACAGGAAACTGAGGCTACAATTCGCACAGGCTCACCAATATTGGAAAATAGAAGATTGGAAAAACGTTGCCTGGTCTGATGAGTCTTGATTTAAGCTGCAATATTCAGATGGAAGGGTCAGTCAGAATTTGGCGTAAACAACATTAAAGCAGGGATCCATCCTGCCTTGTATCAGCGGTTCAGGCTGGTGGTGGTGGTGTATTGGTGTGGGGATATTTTCTTGGCACACTTTGGGCCCCTTTGTGCCAATTGAGTATCTTTTAAATGCCACGGCCTACCTGTGTATTGTTGATGACCATGTCCATCCCTTTATGACTAAAGTATACCCATCTTATGATGGCTATTTCCATCTGGCTAATGCACCATATAACAAAGCTCAAATCATCTTAAACTGGTTTCTTGAACATGACAATGAGTTCACTGTACTCTAATTGCCTCCACAGTCACCAGATCTCAATCCAATAGAGCACCTTTGGGATGTGGTGCAACGGGAGATTTGCATCATGGATGTGCAGCCAACAAATATGTATCAAAATGTCTGAGGAATGTTTCCAAAACCTTGTTGAATCTGTGCCACAAAGAATTAAGGCAGTTCTGAAGGCAAAAGGGAGTCCAACCCGGTACTAGCAAGGTATACCTAATAAAGTGGCCAGTGAGTGTATATATATATATATATATGAATAGCTGCAGTCCCAGATAAGTGGAATACTGATTTCAACATTCCAGAAACCTTTAAAAAAAAGGAAAAGGCAACAACAGTGAAATCCTGTTGAAAGGTGGAGTCGTACTCACGTATTTCAGAGCTTTATCTACGCTCTAAGTGTATAAGCTCATATATCTCTTTCAATAAAAGCAAAGAAGTGGAGCCTTGACTTGCCAAATACATCTTTTATTCCAGGAATACGCACAATCACTGATATTATAACAATGGAGTAATTCACATCCAGAACTCTCTACATACATAGATCGTTACAATGTCTCTTGTTAGAGGATCAGCTGTTCAGAAGGAAAGCTCCCTCCCTCTTTGTGACGTCACTCCAACACGTAACTGACATACGTTTCACCTTCCATGAGAAAGCCTAGGTGAAACTTACGTCGGACACGTGTGGGAGTGACGGCAAAGAGACGGAGGGGACTTTAAATATGTGAGTATTTGTGAGTTGTTTTAACAGGACTTCACTGTTGTTGACTTTTCCTTTTTTGGAGGTTTCTGGATGCACTTACCTGGGATGCATCTATTCATATATATTGTAGTGCACTTTGTCACATTTTGTGTATTCTATTTATTATTTTTTTCTGATTTACAACTATTCTAATATATTGTATTTTGAGGGGGTTAAAAATACTTACCTATAGCACACTAAAGAAATACACTAATCCAACACTTCTTCACAGAGCCCCGGGACACGCTAATAGTAGGCTTATACTGCTCTAAAAAGGTTTAGTGCACTCTAACCCTCCTAATATTGCCGTCCTGGGGCTCTGTGAAGGAGAGTCTAGATTAGCACAAACTAAAGGTAAGTATTTAACACTACAGGTGAACGTTTTCACCTGTAGTAAAGGAACTTTTACATTCGTTTAACGGAAACAAATGTAAATGTTACACAAATATTCAGTATTCGTTTAATTTAAAACAAAACAAATACCGAATAGCACTGGTACGAATATTTGAAAGACAAAAGTTTTTTTAAAAAATACATTACGAAAGAATCGGCCGAACCAAATTTCTCATCAGTGCACACCTCTAGTGTGTACTAATTTGCATATTTGATGGTGTCACAGAAAGAAACATACAGAATCCCACTGTCTCTGTGTGATTTGCTCGGCACCTGTACGGCTGTCCCAATGTCTATCTATCTATCTATCTATCTATCTATCTATCTATCTGTGTGTATATATATATATATATATATATATATACACAGTATATGTGTGTTTGTGTTTTTATTGAAATAAATGTTTTAACAGTGATTTAAAAGGATATGGAGTGGGATTGGTAAGATGTATATATATGTCTATATGCGTGTATGTAGATATTAATATGTGTGCACAAATAGATGCAAATAAACACATACATTCACATATAAACACATACACACATATTGGGCTACATTACACGTGGAGCATTCATTTAACGCAGGCCTGCAAGCGGGCAAATTTCACAAGTATATTGCATTGTATGTAATCACATTATAGTGTGTAGAGGCTTGTGAGAAAATCAGATATTATTAAAGTAAACATGGCTAGGAGTAACTATATATACTATATATAAGACTCTCTAAGACCAATGCATACTAATGATTATGAGGTAAGATGACTGTCATGAGATGCAGGACACAGCAAAGAGGGTACAACACTATTTTATTGCAGAGCATGGAAATATACATCTGGTAGCATTGATCTCACTTAGTAACCGTGACACAGACAAACAGACCTAAGCTCCGCCCCCATCCGGTGACGTTACTTCCCACTCTCATCACATCTTCCCCCTTTTCAAAGGACAAGGCATACATTTTTTTTTCCATTTGAATACAACAAATAACTTAATATACAAAAAGCATACAACAACAGTATAAACAACATGAATTACATCCTGACTTGAACATCGGGGTAGACTACCCTTGTCCACAGTGACCATGGGATTATTCTGCCCATACTTCCGGTCACTGCTCTAACTAATGTTAATCCCGATATCGGGCCGGAAGTTTCACCTCTATTCTACTTGATGTAACTCTACATGAACTGTCCTCGGATACAGAAGAAGGTGATTGAGAGTCTGCTGGAGGCAAAGACATATCCCTGCTGTGATCTTGCTGAGGGGAAGGCACCCATCGTAAAACAGGGGATCCCACCGGCGGTGGTACTGAGGCATCCAGTTCCAAACTCTCAGGTACAGGCTGAAGATGTTTTTGATTTCGACATGTGACTACATAAGACCTTGGTTCTGGAGAGCGTACAATTACCGTAGCAGGCGTCTTCCATTTCTTCTCATCATCCAGTTTAATTCTGACACTTTGCCCCGCATTCAGCTCCTGCAAGTGCCTCACAGAATGTCTCCTGTCGTAGAAGAATTGATAGCCCCTTTTTGCCTCTACATCCCTCCTAAGGACTTCTTCCAGAGGAATAGAGCTAGTTTGCTGGAAGACACCCACAGAGGGTAAGGTGGTGTGAATCTGGCATTCTAGCATCAGCTGTGCTGGGCTAAACCTTGTGGCTTGAATGGGTGTCACCCTATAGGACAAGAGGGCCAGGTAGGCTCAGATTGCTTCAAAATGAACTTTGTTGTTTGAACTGCCCTTTAAGCCATTTCATTGGCCTGCGGGTAATGTGGACTTGACGTGGAATGTAAAAAATCACATTCTCTGCTGAAAGAACTGAACTCTGTGGAAGCGAACTGCATTCCGTTATCACTCACCAACTTCATTGGTATGCCCCATCGGGCGAACAAGCTCTTGAGACGAGTGATAATGGCTTGACTAGTAATTTCATTCAAAGGTGCAATTTCCAAATCCCTGGAATAGTAGTCGATCTTGACTAGGTACTTTTTCCCGTGCAGATTGTACAAATCAGCAGCTATTTTCTGCCACGGGCCTGCAGGCAGCAGAGTAGAAATCAAGGGCTCCCTTCTCTGAGTAGACCGGAGTTCACGGTAAAAGGAACATTTTGACACATGGCTTGCAATGTCAGAACTGATCCCAGGCCACCATACTGCTGTAGCTGCCCTTTCTCTGCGCTTTTTAATGCCTAAGTGGCCATCATGAATCCTGTTTTAACATCTCCTGCCGCATGCTAACAGGAATAACAATGAGGTCCTGGAACAGCACCAACCCATCCAGCTCCGTGAGCTGCAACCTTTCTGACTGGTAAGAACTTAAAGATATCCAGGTTGCCCGACTCTCGGGCCAACCTTCTTTTATGTACTTTGTAACTTCTTGAAGGTCCGTATCTAAATATGTCTCTTTTCTTATTTGTTTTAGCTTCCCTGAAGAGATGAATTTGGAGGCCAGAACTGAATCTACAAACACTTTCACATCTGATTCCTTTGAAGACTTTTCAGCAGCAGCCAGCGGGAGCTTGGAAAGTGTATCTGCCACAACCAGTTGTTTGCCCGGCACATGCACTGCCTGAACGTTGAACCTGAGCAGACTCATTAGAAGTCTCTGGCATCTTAGGGGTGTTTTGTCAATATCATAGGAGTTGATTAGAGGGACTAGCGGTTTATGGTCAGTCTCCAGACTAAATTTTTCTAAACCCACTAGGTAACGCTGAAAGCGTTCACAGGCCCAAACTGCAGCCAGGCACTCTTTCTCAATTTGGGCGTATTTTGACTCAGCAGCCATCAGTGTACGGGAACAATAGGCGATGGGCTGTAGTTTGTTTTCATTCAACTGCAGGAGGGCGGCCCCCAAAACATAACTGCTTGCATCTGCATTAACCACAGTCTTTTTGGATGGGTCGTAGAACCCCAACACTGGGGCAGACCCCAGTAGGGACTTGACCTGCATAAAAGATTCTTCCTGTGAAGGTCCCCAGACCCAGGCAACATCTTTCTTTAGCAACTCTGTGATAGGGTGTAGTATAGTGAATAAATCTGGGAGGAACCTGCCCACATAATTTACAAGGCCCAATATTTGTCTCAGCTTATGTACATCAGAAGGACTTTTCATCTGTTCAATAGCACAAATTTTCTCTGGGTCTTGCTTGATGCCATCCCCATTGATGATATGCCCAAAGTAACATAACTCAGCTTTCCTAAAATGGCATTTCTCTTTATTTAACTTCAGCCCGGACTCTCTAATAGTCTGCAGCACACAGCTCAGTCGCTGATCATGTTCCTCCAATGTAGACCCATACACCAAGGTGTCGTCCATGACGACTGCCGTGCCCATGTGGTCTCTTAGGAGAGAACTAATTTCTCTTTGAAAGATTTCAGGAGCAGAGGATATCCCAAAGGGAAGTCTGCAGAAGCAAAACCGACCTACCGGTGTAATGAAGGTAGTCAGTTTCCGGCACTTTGGATCTAGAGGTATCTGCCAGAAGCCGCTAGAAGCATCCAATGTAGAGAAGAACTCCACCCCAGCCAATTTCGGAGCTATGTCTTCAAGTGTCAGCAGCACATATCTCTCTCTCTTCACCGCCTCATTCAGCCTTTTCAAGTCTACGCAGATGCGTACCTTCCCGTTTTTCTTCGCAACAGGTACAATGGGGGCACACCAGTCAGTTGCTTCAACAACCTCTTCAATAACCCCCATATTCTTCATACGCAGAAGCTCCTTCTCCACTTGAGGCATGAGTGGGAACGGAATTCTACAGGGAGTAGTAATGCTGTATGGGACTGCGTCACCTTTAAGTGATATATACAGACTGGGTTGCAATTCAGTAGGCCCAATTCACCAAACATATCTTCTGAGATCTCATTCACTCTAGCTACTAGGTCCAGACCACAGGCTGCTTTTCTGCTCAATAAAAAAAGGACACTTCTTGACCCTCCTGGTCGCTATCCACCTGCATCTCCTTAATATTTTCAGTTTTACACACCACTTCAAAATGGCCCATTCTGTTACATTTTCTACATCTTTTGTCTTTAGCAGGGCATATGACACTCTGATCATGGGCACGGTTGCACCGTGTGCATCGGGCGTGCTGCGCCCATCCACTTCTGGGCCTATCTGTTGCCCTAGGTCTACCGCTCACACTGTGCCTTTCACTAGCAGTTCTCCTGAACTGCTGCACTTCATCCACAATACTCTCAGACCTCAGATCCGCACTTTGCTTTTTCCTAATAGCCCCATTTAATGTTAAATCAGACTCTAACTGTAGCTTCAGTGAGTCTTCGGCATCTGCAATTCCTATGACTATTCTGTCTCTGATTTGCTCCTCTTTAGCAACACCAAACTCACAGAATTCAGCTAGTTCATACAGGCTGCGCACAAATGACTCCACAGATTCTCCCACACGCTGAGCACGTTTGTGAAAACAAGCCCTCTCATGAATCACATTCCTTTTGGGCACAAAGTGGGCACTGAGTTTATTCATAACTATTTCAAAGTCAAATTCTTCCCCTTCTTGGAAAGTAAAGGCATTGAACACTTTGTCCACATCTTTCCCCATAGAGTATAAAAGAGAATTAACTTGTACTTCACCACTCTCCTTGTCTAGCTTGGAAGCAATCCTGAAGCGCTGAAACCGCTGACGCCATGTGGGCCAAGCTGCAGGCTGAGAAAAATCAAAAGGCTCAGGTGGGGTAAACTTCAACATCGTCATCAATCAGGAAACAGAAGAGCAGGCAAGAACTTCTGACACCATGTCATGAGATGCAGGACACAGCAAAGAGGGTACAACACTATTTTATTGCAGAGCATGGAAATATATATCTGGTAGCATTGATCTCACTTAGTAACCGCGACACAGACAAACGGACCTAAGCCCCGCCCCCATCCGGTGACGTCACTTCCCACTCTCATCACAATGACATTTTGTGAATCTATTAACACTGCTATTATTTGTTTAATTGTTAATTAATGAATTCATTATTTTTTTTATAAATAAATTAGAAGGTTTAATTGAAGGGACAAGCAATAGTAAAAATAAAAAGTGGTGTGATAAATATCAAAAGCTTTTTTATACCTTTTTTGAAATATATGTATAAATATCTTGACAAATTTGCAAACTTGTTTATAATGCTTATTAAAAACAGCTGGCATTAAAACACATTTTACACAAGGTGAAAGTTCATAATACATTTAAATTCCTTTCAAATACCACAGGACAACCTTATGTAAACAGAATCCATTCCTGGAAATCCCTTCACATGTATGTGCTCTGGAGTCCTGATCAATACAAAAGGTTTATTACTAAACAGCACATCCTCAGAATGTTTGGGATTGTTGTGTGATGACCTAAGGGTCTTCTACAGGGTGAAATAGGTTGTTAGTTAGTAAACAAGTGTGGAGGTTTATCTGGAAGTTTGGGTTGTAAAAACTCAGTTTCCAGGCACCTGAAAGTCAAATATTTGCTAACAGTAGCTAGTATTAAACATTGGATAGGAGGGATGTGGTCAGTCTTGAGAGGTATTCCCCATTAACTCTATTTAGCGTATGTTTTTTTCTATGTCCAATAGTTATGTCACAGGTTATCTCAACAGAACTATACTAATTTTGCTGATCATCTTAACCCTCAGGTTAAATGGGTCCATATTCCAAACCATCACAAAACGTATAATAACATTTCTAATTAGCATACATTTGCATAAATAACTAATAAAAATTAAAACCTATAGGAGTGATTTTAAATGATCTTTTTTTTCACTTTAGATCTAACTCACTTAGAAAAGTTTCACCGTAAGAGTGCTCTTTATTTTGTATTTGTAGGGCCATACTACAAGTGGAGAGCTAAATATTGCTTGCTTGCAACCGATATTAGAGCTCCGCTATGCAATACCAGCGCACGATAATGTGCGCTGGTAGTACAGGTTAATAGTAATGCGAACGCAAGCTCGCTTTCACGTTGCTAGGAAGCATTGCGCTCACAAGAGCGGCCCTCCATAGGCTATTTTGGGAGCCTTGTTCTGATGCTGTCACAAACAGCATCAGAACCTCGAACAGCGCAGCGATGGGCAGCATTTATAATATATATGTATATGAATATTTGCATATATATTTATGTGTTTTTTCTAACACCCCACTCCCACCAACTTTAAAGCCCTAAAACTGCCTAGTGCAGTTGTTTTTTTTATTTAAAAAAGCTAGATTAAAAAACTAAACAAAACTATAATGCCCTCTTTTTTGAGGGCATTTGGCGCACTTTTAGAAAATTAGCCAGAAATCTAATCTCTGGTTAATTTTCGGAGCACATGTTCACGGTAGCAATAATCAGCCACTCGTAATGTTTGCGGGAGCGAAATAATTTAGCGCTCCACTTGTAATCTAGCCCCTAGTCTTTAGTATTTACATAGAACTGAAACTTACTGGGATGTTTTTAAAGATTCCTGAGCTGGTCCTTCTACTACTCACCGCGCCATTATATCATTTTATTTATTTATTTATGTATCTTATATTATTTGTAACTCCTCTACAGATCCTGTAGTGCTATACAGGGGGTGTAAAAAATAAAAATGAGGCAGGGGTACACCATAGATTGTAAGCTCTTTAAAGCAAGGTCATCCTCCTCCTGAATTTGTTTGGTTTGTTTAGTCTGTTTTATGGATCTCTATTTTTTACCATGAATCAGTGTAATTGTGCACCCCTACTCATTTATAAATATAATAAAAATAATAATAATTCAGAATGAGAAAGATGGGTTAGAGAGCCCTGCTTCTTAGAGAGTTTCCATTCTAAAAGCCACAGTAATCAACCTACTACCATAACCAGCTGCAAAATGCCACCATTACCACCACAATACACAGTAACTTACTGTGAAATTGCTGCCAATTACCTCTATTGTTCAGATGCAAGCATTGATCAGTTTAAAGAAATGCGACCCAGAAAGAAAGCTATTGTACAAAATATAAATAAAAAATGTATCACAACCTGCCAAAAATGTGCTCTAATTTGCATACCCAATGATGTCCCAGAAAGTGCCACCACATATAGAAATTAATTCCAATACATAAACCATCCTTTTCATTTAAATAGGAAATTTTAGTACAAGATTCTACTTTTTATTTTTGTAGCTGAATGCAGTTTCCTTGAATTAAATTAATGTTTCAGCCCACTTTAAAATAGCCCGATAAAAATAGCATTCAAATGGAGAACATTTATATTATTATATAATGGAATCTTTACTCATATGAAATGGAAATAATTGCCTAAATGTAATATTATTGTACTTTAGCCATTTGTGATGTGGTAAGACCAGCCTGTGTCTAGACGGCTCTGATATTACCTAATAAATTGATGTCAGCTTGTTGATAATTCCTGATTTTTGTTTATCACTTATTAGGAAAACTGTAGAGCTTGAGCTCAGATTCTGTATAGTAGGCTGAAAATCTTTTTACCTGGAGAATATGTTCTAAAAAGTGTGCTCCATAGGTGTCTCTCCATATAATATACACCTTGTAGCTAACATTAATACCTCAAGCCACTATTGTTGAAATTGTGTCATGTGTATGTGCACAGGCAATTCTCTCTTGCTACACATTGCCACTGATTTCATTATGTTCATGAAATTTTATGCTTTTTATGATCCCCCCAGGAAAAAAATCCTTGTAGACACCAACAAGCAAGTTTTTAATGCTCAACTGAAATGGTTAGTGTAACACTATCATCCCCATATTGATCAAAGTAATCTTCTTTTGTTGAGCATTGACATCCCCTATTACAGCATAAATACATTCCTGGAACAGGGTATCATTCACTTATTAGAACTGTTGTTCCTATTTGCATTTCTTGAAGTCTCCCAAAACACCTTGGCGATTCAAAGTAAAGGATCCCTTTTAAATACACAACCTAATAACTTGTATGTACCCCTAAACCGACATAGCCCACCAGCGCAACCTAACTCTACACTACGTAACCCCTAAACAACCAACAGCCCACCCAATTATCTTCCAAACCCATTAACACCTAAAACACCAATAGTCCACCACAAACACCCCCTACACTTCTTAACCCCTATACCACCAATAGCCCGCCGCAAACACCCCCTACACTACTTAACCCTTATACCACCAATAGCCTTGGGTGACAATCTTACTACACTGACTGGTTATTTGGGATTTGGGAAGTATCTGTTTAAATCCCTGTAGCCAAAAGTGGCGATTTGGGATACTAAGGAATAGACAGACCCATAATCACAGAGTTTATTCTGGCATCAAATCACACATTGTATCTTATGGACATATACTAAAGCTTGCTGGAGATTCTTTAAACTAACATATGAACGCTGAAATTTGCATTTGCATGGCTTTAGCTATTAACCGTCCGTATATTGAAATCACTAATCAGCAATGCTACCTGTTAAAACTTTGCAACTGCTTTGCTACTGATTTTGATACTGTTGATATTAATTGAGCTCCCTATCAAGATTATATTGCATTAGGTGCTAATACTGATTAAAAAGAAATAAATAAAATTCTAAGCACTGCACTTCTGCACTGGCCCTGAGTGTTAGAAGTTTATTTATTTATTTTGAATCAGTAAAGCTGTGTGTATATATATATACAGTATCCCACAAAAGTGAGTACACCCCTCACATTTTTGTAAATATTTTATTATATCTTTTCATGTGACAAAATTACATTTTGCTATAACAGTGTAAATTTGCTGTCCCCTTAAAATAACTCAACACACAGCCATTAATGTCTAAACCGTTGGCAAGAAAAATGAGTACACCCCTAAGTGGAAATGTCCAAATTTAGTCCAAAGTGTCAATATTTTGTGCGGCCACCATTATTTTCCAGCACTGCCTTTACCCTCTTGGGCATAGAGTTCACCAGAGCTTCACAGGTTGCCACTGGTGTCCTCTTCCACTCCTCCATGATAAAATCACGGAGCTGGTGGATGTTAGAGACCTTGCGCTCCCCCACCTTCCATTTGAGGATGCCCTACAGATGCTCAATAGGGTTTAGGTCTGAAGACATGCTTGGCCAGTCCATCACCTTTATTCTAAGCTTCTTTTGCAAGGCAGTGGTCGTCTTGGAGGTGTGTTTTGGGTCATTATGATGTGGAATACTGCCCTGCGGCCCAGTCTCTGAAGGGAGGGGATCATGCTTTGCTTCAGTATGTCACAGTACATGTTGGCATTCATGGTTCCCTCAATGAACTGTAGTTCCCCAGTGCAAGCAGCACTCATGCAGGCCCAGATCATGACACTCCCACCACCATGCTTGACTGTAGGCAAGACACACTTGTCTTTGTACTCCTCACCTGGTTGCTGCCACACACGCTTGACACAATCTGAACCAAATAAGTTTATCTTGGTCTCATCGGACCACAGGACATGGTTCCAGTAATCCATGTCCTTAGTCTGCTTGTCTTCAGCAAACTGTTTGCGAGCTTTCATGTGACAACTTCTGGATATGACGCTGAGCATGTGCACTCAACTTCTTTGTTCAACCATGGCGAGGCCTGTTCTGAGTGGAACCTGTCCTGTGAAACCGCTGTATGGACATGCCCACCATACTGCAGCTCAGTTTCAGGGTCTTGACAATCTTCTTATAGCCTAGGCCATCTTTATGTAGAGCAACAATTCTTTTGTTTCAGATCCTCAGAGAGTTCTTTGCCATGAGGTGCCATGTTGAGCTTCCAGTGACCAGTATAAGAGAGTGTGAGAGCGATAACATCAAATTTAACACACCTGCTCCCCATTCAAACCTGAAACATTGTAACACTAACGAGTCACATGACACCGGGGAGGGAAAATGGCTAATTGGGCCCAATTTGGACATTTTCACTTAGGGGTGTACTCACTTTTGTTGCCAATGGTTTAGACATTAATGGCTGTGTGTTGAGTTATTTTGAGGAGACAGCAATTTTACACTGTTATACAGGCTGTACACTCACTACTTTACATTGTAGCAAAGTGTCATTTCTTCTGTGTTGTCACATGAAAAGATATAATAAAATATTAACAAAAATGTGAGGGGTGTACTCACTTTTGTGGGATACTATATATATATATATATATATATATATACACACACACACACACAGCTATACTGATTAAAAATAAATAAATAATTTTCTATGCACTGCACCTTCTGCACTGGCCATGAGTGGTCCGGGGGCCAATAGCCACCCTGGCTGAGTCCACCACTGGGTTGCAGACTCGCTCATGCAATCTTGCAACAAAAGCCTTAAAAGGTGTGAATGCAACAATACATTTTCCCTATAGAGGGAGTCATAAAATAAGCAGCAGAAGTAACTAGGAAGGAAAATTGAAACTCCTGCAAAAAGAGGATAAACATAGGAGCATATACAGAGATGCAAAAGAGGAGCTGATGGCGAGAGGGAGCCTCACCCTCACAAAACTCTATAAAGGTAATATTGTCACACATCCTAGCCCTGTGGTGGCCTAATCATTCAGCTCCAGCAATCCAATAACGTAGCCTGTAAAATAAGGGAGGAAACACCTGCTTTCCAAAAATAATCTCAAAATAAAAATGGAAATGTATTTTACTACCAGGGCTGATCCACTAACACCCATAATGACTTTCTGCAGTAACAATAAAATCATTCCTTATTGAGAAACCAGAAATAGTAAAGGGAAAATATTCTATTTAAAAGCCAGTTTTTAAGGTTTTAATGCTTGCAAAATAATCCTTAATTAATCATTGCTTAATATGATCCTAGAGAGTAATTGTCCTATAGCATGCTATGGTTCATGTCTGCAATGGTCTTACTGTAGGTTATTTGAAGAGTGTGTATTAGTTGATAGGCACTATCCTTCCTCTGTAAGTTTATGTGTTTGTGCGCTCGCATGCAAGCGTGTGTGTCACCACATTTGTGTATGTTTGTATGTGTGTGTGTGTATATGTGTATATGTACGTATGTGTATATGTGTGTGTATGTATATATGTGTGTGTGTGTGAGTACGTATGTGTGTGTGTGTGTATGTACGTATGTGTGTATGTACATATGTGTTTGTGTGTGTATGTCTGTGTGTGTGTGTATATGTGTGTGTATGTACGTATGTGTGTGTGTGAGTACGTATGTGTATATGTGTATGCGTGTGTATCTCTGTGTGTGTGAGTGTTTGTGTATGCGTGTATATGTCTGTATGTCTGTGTTTGTGCATGTGTATGTGTGCTTGTGTGTGTATGTGTGTCTTGTAAGTCTGCAGGAACTGCTGAAAAAAATATTTTGCCCCAATAATTTTAGGGACTTGCACAGGATGTTGATAACAGCGGAAACAATAAAAGCGACAGTTAATACTTTGAGATTGTAATATAAAATGCTTAATTATCCATAGTAAAACATCTTTACAATATACTTTCATATTTGTTTTGCCCAATTTTCTGTAATTTAATTCTGTAAATTCTGGATTTTCCCGGTCCTGAAATTTGTAAGAGCACATGGCAGGTCTCACAAGCCTAACCCTTGCCACATATTTCCCCTTAATTTGCAGTTAATTTTATATTTTCTGATGGAGCCAAATAAAGTTTTTTTAAGTCCTGTCATCTCCAGACTCAAGTCCAGATTGGATACTGCAATTAAGTCAAATTGCGGGTGAACCTATGAAAAACAATTGCAGCAAACAAGGTGTTATCATGTTATCATATAGTTCACACTTTGCTGATATGTTAATCATGTTGGAAGACTTCAAAAAAAATTTATAATTCACAAGATTTCTGCTGTCCATTTAACAAGGTAAGCAGAGATGCTTCAATAAGGAGCACAGGAAGGAATATACGTATAGTGGTGCAGGTTGCTGTTGTGGAATTATGCAGCCACAGAATGCAGGTGAAACTGTTGTCTGAACTTGTGCTTCATTGAACAGCTGAGACCAACACAGCTGACCACCCTCAGTGATTCTAGTATAGGCCTGACAACAGCTTTCACTTTAGTAATCTTTCTCATAAGTACTCGGTTGTACTAGATTATATGGCTACCAAAGATAACACAGATGGGATTTTCCACATAGCTAACCATCCATAATATCATTGTTATGTGAACTGACTTGGCATATTTTCTGTATGTCATACTTCCCAAAATTTGCTGGTTGCTTTCTGGGATTTTAAAGCGACAGTCAAGTCCAAAAGAAACTTTCATGATTCAGATAGGGCATGTAATTTTAAACAACTTTCCAATTTACTTTTATCACCAATTTTGCTTTGTTCTCTTGGTATTCTTAGTTGAAACATAAACCTAGGAGGTTCATATGCTAATTTCTTAGAACTTGAAGGCTGCCTCTAATCTAAATTCATTTTGATAGTTTTTCACCACTAGAGGGCATTAGTTAATGTGTTTCATATAGATAACATTGAGCTCATGCACGTGAATTTACCATGGAGACAGCTCTGATTGGCTAAACTGCAAGTCTGTCAAAAGAACTGAAATAAGGGGGCAGTCTGCTGAGGCTTACAAGGTACAAGGTAATTACAGAGGTAAAACGTGTATAATTATAACTGTGTTGGTTATGCAAAACTGGGGAATTGGTAATTAAGGGAATTTTATCTTTTTAAACAACAAAAATTCTGGTGTTGACTGTCCCTTTAAAGATTAAGGAGCTTGTGGGAATTTTGAAAAGCAGAGTCACACATAGAGGGGCAGCATTGCGGTGGGGTTTGAGCATGTTGTGGGTGTGTTGTTTAGCCAGTGCCTTATAACCCAGATAAGAAGAGGTTACAGGTGGGATGCAGGCTGTACCTCCTAACCCATGACAATCCCACAAGATGAGGGCAGTTGGGAGGTATGGTATAGTTTTAAAAAAGAGACATTTTTCAGGTCAATGCCAGGTGTCCCAGAGGTGTAGTTCTAATAATCATAGGGGCATATTTATCAAGCTCCGTACGGAGCTTGATGCCCCGAGCTTGATGCCCCGTGTTTCCGGCGAGCCTTCAGGTCTAAAGACCGCTGCTCCATAACCTGTCCGCCTGCTCTGAGGTGGCGGACAGAAATCGACAGAAATCAACCTGATCGAATACGATCGGGTTTATTGACAGCCCCTGATAGCGGCCGATTAGCCGCGAATCTGCAGGGGGCGGTATTGCACCAGCAGTTCACAAGAACTGCTGGTGCAATGATAAATGCCAAGAGCGTATGCTGTCTGCATTTATAGATGTGCAGCGGACATGATCCGCTATATCGGATCATGTCCGCTCGCACAATCATAAATATGCCCCTTAGGGTGAAAAAGTTAACAAAAAATAGAAATATAAAAGTTTCATGGGGCTCTGGTGGAGGACCCCATTTTAGCACAGGACATCTAAAAACAACACTACAATTCAAATTCAGGGCAACTTGTGCTTTTAAAGTTTGGGAGTAATCAATCCTGGTAATAATCCACTAGAACCGCCACTGGTGTCCCCTGAAACCACGACTGGTGTACCCTTAAACCACCACTGGTGTCCCCTAGAACCGTCACTGGTTTCCCCTAGAACCACCACTGGTGTCCCCTATTGTGGTCAACATTCCTGCTAACAATATCCCATTTAAATTGAAACTGATGTTTGTGTCTGTTTCACTGCTCGGTATTAAAACTGTCCCCAGACCACTCTACCCTTACTCAGTTTGTCCAAATCATGCCCCATGACCTGCCCAACTTACACCTTCAAACTACTCAAATCCTGCTCTCCAGGACGTGCCACCATCATGATTTTCCAAAATAACATGTCTGGTGTTAATCAATCACGGTTTTATGTTAACAGGAAATTAAGAATATCCACAGTAAAATAATAAAAATTGTAAAACAACTTTGCAGTATGCTTCAATTATTGACTTTCTCTCCTCTTCATGGAACCACACCATGCAGACTTCTTAAGGCTAATCCTGCTACATATCTATCCATATTTGGCCTCATCAGAGCTTAGCAGATAAACAACAAAACAATGCAGTTTTTGTAATGACAGGTGCTACAAGTGTATATTTCAGACCAGATTGGCTCCTCCAAAAAAGACAAGTGGTGAGTGGAGTTTGGATTCTGAAAAATAATTGAAACAAATAAGGTGTTGAAATTGTTTTTAAAATGTTTACACCCTGATATGTTATTCCATGACAAATCTAAAGAAATGTTGTGTAAATACAAACAATTAAGTGTCCCTTCAAAGGGACATGGTCAACACCACAATAATTGGCAAATTAAACATAAACAACGTACCTACCTAATTGTACCTAAATGGTTCTGTTCTATTGTTTTATTTTTTCATGCTTGCCAATAGCATAATTGTAGTGTTACTATGGAGGAAGTTTATGCTTCTCACCTAGAAAAATAACTTGAAAGATTGGAATGATGTTAGTTGGATTCTTCAATTCTTTCCCCTTGGCACAGCAATTTTACACATCATTTAATTTCCATAAACTGAAACAGCCAAATAATGACACCACTCACCCCTCCTTCTCTGGATTTGGGTCTAAAGCTGCTAAAAAAAGCAAAATGATGTCAGACTGTATTTGTGTAGCAAGTATCTGGCAAATATATTCTTGTCCTTTGGATGCAACTAAAGCCTTGGGATTGTTTGTGACCGTTTGCCAAAGAAATAATAGAATTTTCTAAGTCCTGCAAACTATGAAAGGGTCACGTAATTTCCTCTAGAGAGAAATTTAGTAAACATCATTATGAATAAATAATCATTTGCAGATCAGCAATAGGGAGGGGGAAGATGACCAAATAGCTTAGGGAAAGCAGTCTATAGTCAAGTAGTTTTTGCGAGAAGTCATCTGGAAAAAAAACAAAAAACGTTTGTAATGTTGCACGACTAGTATTATGCCATTCTATCTTCTACGGATTTTATAACAACCTAAAGAAAACTTTCACCTAGATTTAGAGTTTTGCGGCCAAAGGGGTGCGTTAGCTACGCGTCTTTTTTTCCAGCGCTGCTTCTAAAAAACGCTGGTATTGAGAGTTCTCTGAAGGGCTGCGTTAGGCTCCAAAAAGGGAGCGTACAGGCATATTTACCGCCACTTCAACTCTCAATACCAGTGTTGCTTACGGTAGCGGCTAGCTGGAAAAACGTGCTCATGCACGATTCCCCCATAGGAAAAAATGGGTCAGTTTGGGCTGAAAAAAAAACCTAACACCTGGAAAAAAGCAGTGTTCAGCTCCTAACGCAGCCCCATTGTTTCCTATGGGGAAACACTTTCTAAGTCTGCACCTACCACCCTAACATGAACCCTGAGTCTAAACACCCCTAACCTTACACTTATTAACCCCTAATATGCCGCCCCCACTATCACTGACACCTGCATTATATTATTAACGCCTAATCTGCCGCTCCGTACACCGCCGCAACCTACATTATCCCTATGAACCCCTAATCTGCTTCCCCCAACATCACTGACACCTACATAATATTTATTAACCCCTAATCTGCCCCCCCCCCCCAACGTTGCCGCTACCTTACCTACACTTATTAACCCCTAATCTGCCGACCGGACCTCGCCGCTACTCTAATAAATGTATTAACCCCTAAAGCTAAGTTTAACCCTAACCCTAACACCCCCCTAAATTAAATATAATTTTAATCTTACAAAATAAATTAAATATTATTAACTAAAGTCTTCCTATTTAAAGCCCTACCTTGAGTCGTGTTCACCCAGCCGGGCACCGATGGACCAAAAGAGGACAGTAGTTAAGAGCTTTATAAACCGGCGTTAGCCCATAAAGCTCTTAACTACTGACTTTTTTCTGCGGCTGGAGTCTTGTCGGTAGAGGGTCTAATGCTCACTTCAGCCAAGACTCTAAATACCGACGTTAGGAAGATCCCATTGAAAAGATAGGATACGCAATTGGCGTAAGGGGATCTGCGGTATGGAAAAGTCGCGGCTTGAAAGTGAGCATTAGACCCTTTCCTGCCTGACTCTAAATACCAGCGGGCGGCCAAAAGCAGCGTTAGGAGCCCTTAACGCTGCTTTTGACGGCTACCGCAGAACTCTAAATCTAGGCAAATGTAAATCTCTTGATTCTATAAAATTAATGAGATGTTAAAGGGACATTATGGTCAAAATTGAAATGTACATAGTTTAATTAAAAACATTTTTGCAATATACATGTATTGCAAAATGCTTTTAGTAAAAGTTATCACTGTTTTAGTGTTAACATTTTCTCTGCATGTGCATGTAAAGCATAGCTACATATTCTCAGTGCACACTACAGCTGCTTAAAGCGCCAGTGGGGCTTGTGTAATTTCAAACAATTACCAAATTTAGTCATTACCAGATGATACAAGCATCTTAGGCACCCTGAGTAAGTGCTGTGTTTAAAATGCTGGTGCACGGTTCATACTTAAATAAACTTTTGAAACAGCTATAGCTTTTACTAGAAGCATTTTTGCTAATACCTGTATATTACAAAAATGCTTCTATTCAAAACTGAAATGCATCCATGTACACTCCAGTTTTGGCTGGTATGTACCTTTAAAACAAACCATTTTTATTTATGCATAGTATATATTTACTATTAAACACTGCATTTAAAAAGATCTGCAAGTCAAAAAAAAATCCTAAATCAGGGTTTGCTAAAGCAGTCAAGATACACACCCTATGAAAACCAACCATCTCAAGTAGGGTTACCCGGTCTCATTTGCTGTGGCCAAGAAGTGACCATATATAAACAAGCTCCTCCGCAAATATATAATACATATAACTATGTTGCTGAATCATTAAAGCTGGCCCATCTCTCCATTGTATAGTAAATCAGTTGTATAAAATATAACATTTTGCCCAGTGAAAAGCCCTGTTTTAGTTAAATAACTGACATAGCTAGCAAATCGTCTTCATTACAAATGTGCAATTCCTGAAGCTTGGATAGATTAATAGACCTGACAGACAAGAAGTTGATAAAATTCATGACTCCCAAGTTGCCTAAAGGAAAAGTCACTTATTACCAGACTGAGGTACACACAGAGTCCCATTAATAAACAGAATATGGCCATTTAGCCAGATGCCACTTATCTTCCAGATACATTCCAAAGCGCGCCATGCCCATAAAACATCAGCTATCCTAGCCTTACTCTGTCCATTTAACTTCTTCATTGTTCTCTTAAAGGGACATAAACCCAAAATCTTTGTTTTATGATTCAGATAGAGCACACAATTTTAAACAACTTTCCAATTTACCTCTATTATCAAATTGTCTTTGTTTTCTTGTTATCCTTTGTTGAACAGCAGCAGCAGCAAGGTAAGTTCAGGAGTGTGCATGTGTCCTTAATACCACATGGAAGCAGTTTTGTAAATGTCATACATTAGCAAGAGCACTAGATGGCAGCACTGTTTCCTGTGATGTAGTGCTTCAGGCATGTGCATGCTACCTATCTAGATATCTCTGCAACATATAATAACAAGAGAACAAAGCAAATGTGTTAAGGTTTTTTTTTAACACAAAATGACATCCCAGCTAATACAATGTTTATGGTAGAATTTAACTTTTTAAGAAGTTTCTTGTACCCAATTCTCTTAAATCCAGCAGTTGTGAATGGCACTCAGAACAAGAAGTTTTAGGATCACATGTGCCATTGGAGTCCATTAAATCACTGACATCTATGAAAAAAGCATTCCAGGGCAACTTAAAGGGACATTCAAGTAAAAATTATACTTTCATGATTCAGATAGAGCATGTAATTTTAAACAACTTCCAATTTGCTTCCATTAACAAAATGTGCAGTCTTTTTATATTTACACATTTTGAGTCTCCAGCTCCAACTGAGCATGTGCAAGAATTCACAGAAAATACGTATATGCATTTGTGATTGGCTGATGGCTGTCACATGGAATAGGATAAGTGGAAATAGTCAGAACTTCGAAATTTGCAAATCTACTGTATTTACTGGTCCTTTAAACACATCTGAAAGCAGAAAAAACAGCAAACAGAATATCATCTAGATTCAATAAAAGAACTGACGGCTAAATTACGAGTTTTGCGTTATGAGTGAAAAAGCTTCATAACGATGCTTTTTCACTACCGCTGGTATTACGAGTTTTGCAGGTATAGCTGTACTGCACACTTTTTGGGCCGTAACGCAACATAACTACCGCAGCTTTCAAAAAGTCCTTTTTCAGTGGGACTTCCATAGCACCGGTATTACGAGTTTGCATGTCTGGCCAAAAAGTGAGCGGTACAGCCCATAACTACAAGATCCGTACCGTAAACTGAAAGTCAGTAGTTATGGATTTTATGTTATAAAGCTGTAGCATAAAACTCATAACTAAAGTGCTACAAAGTACACTAACACCCATAAACTACCTATTAACTCCTAAACCGAGGCCCTCCTGCATCGCAAACACTAAAATTAAATTATTAACCCCTAATCTTCCACTCCGTACATCGCCGCCACTATAATAAACATATTAACCTCTAAACTGCCGTACTTCCGCATCGCAAACACTAGTTAAATATTATTAACCCCTAATCTGCTGTCCCTAACATTACTGCAACTTACATTACTGTTATTAACCCATAATCTCCTGCCCCCAAGATCCCCACCACTATACTAACGTTATTAACCCCTAAGTCTAACCCTAACCCTAATGTAACCCTAACACCACTAACTTTAACATAATTTAAATTATTCCAAATAAAAATTACAATTAATACCTAAATTATAGTTATATTGTATCTAGCTTATGTTTTATTTTTATTTCACTGGTAAGTTTGTATTTATTTTAACTAGGTAGACTAGTTAATAAATAGTTATTAACTATTTACTAACTACCTAGTTAAAATAAATACAAATTTACCTGTAAAATAAAACCTAACCAGTCTTACACTAACACCTAACATTACAAAAATTAAATAAATTACATTCATTAAATACAATTAACTAAATTACAAAAAAAAAATAAACACTAAATTACACAAAATAAAATAGAAATTATCAAATATTTAAACTAATTACACCTAATCTAATAACCCTAGCAAAATAAAAAAGCCTCCCCAAAATAAAATAACCCCTAGACTAAACAAAACTGCTAATATCCCTTAAAAGGGCCTTTTGAGGGGCATTGCCCCAATGAGATCAGCTCTTTTACCTGTAAAAAAATCAAACAACCCCCAACAGTAAAACCCACCACCCACACAACCAATCCAAAAACCCAAAAATAAAATCCTAACTAAAAAACCTAAGCTCCCCATTGCCCTGAAAAGGGAATTTTGATGGGCATTGCCCTTAAAAGGACATTTAGCTCTTTTCCATTGCCCAAAGTCCCTAATCTAAAAATAAAACCCACCCAATAAACCCTTAAAAAAACCTAACACTAACCCCCGAAGATCCACTTACAGTTTTGGAAGACAGGACATCCATCCTCATCAAGCAGGAAAAAGTCTTCATCCAAGCGGGCAGAAGTCCTCATAGAAGCCGGGAGAAGTCTTCATCCAAGTGGCAAGAAGTGGTCCTCCATGCAGGCAGAAGTTTTCACCCAGACGGCATCTTCTATCTTCATCCTACTGACGCGGAGCGGCTCCATCTTTAAGACATCTGGCGTGGAGCATCCTCTTCTTTCGACGGCTACTGAAGAATGAAGGTTCCTTTAAGGGACGTCATCCAAGATGGCGTCCCTTGAATTCCGATTGGCTGATCTAATCATCCAATCAGCCAATAGGATTGAGCTTGCATTCTCTTGGTTGTTCTAATCAGCCAATAGAATGTGAGCTCAATCCTATTGGCTGATTGGATCAGCCAATAGGATTTTTTCAACTTTAATTCCGAATTAGCTGATAGAATTCTATCAGCCAATTGGAATTCAAGGGACGCCATCTTGGATGACGTCCCTTAAAGGAACCTTCATTCTTCAGTAGCCGTCGAAAGAAGCGGGTGCTCCGCGCCGGATGTCTTGAAGATGGAGCCACTCCGTGTCGGAAGGATGAAGATAGAAGATGCCGTCTGGATGAAGACTTCTCCCGGCTTAGTTGAGGACTTTTGCCCTCTTTGAAGACTTCTCCCGGCTTGATGAGGATGGATGTCCGATCTTTAAAAACTGTAAGTGGATCTTCTGGGGTTAGTGTTTTTTTAGTGTTTTTTAGTGTTAGTGTTTTTTTTAATGTAGGTGGCAGCGATGTCGGGGGCGGCAGATTAGGGGTTAATAAGTATAATGTAGGTGTCAGCGATGTCGGGGGCGGCAGATTAGGTGTTAATAAGTGTAATGTAGGTGGCGGCAATGTCGGGGGCAGAAGATTAGGGGTTAATAAGTGCAATTTAGGTGTCAACGATGTCGGGGGCGGCAGATAAGGGGTGTTTAGACTCTGGGTTTATGTTAGGGTGTTAGGTGTTAACATAACTTTTCTTTCCCCATAGGAATCAATTGGGCTGCATTACGGAGCTTTACGCTCCTTTATTGCAGGTGTTAGGTTTTATTTTAGCCGGGTCTCTCCATTGATGTCTATAGGGAAATCGTGCACAAGCACGTAAAACCAGCTCAAAGCAGCACTGGTATTTGAGTGCGGTATGAGCTTAACGCCGCCATATTGCCTGCTAACGCTGGGTTTTTGCAAACCTGTAATAGCAGCGCTATAGGGAGATAAGCGGTGGAAATAACTTGCAAGTTAGTACCGAGCCGCTCATAATGCAAAACTCGTAATCTAGCCGTGAGTTATTTATAATAAAACAGGAATCAGAACATCCCATCAATAAATATAAATGAACAAAGAACCATTATACATATACCCAAAGAGATGGTGATCCATGGGTCATCATGCAAAAGGTGAAAAAGCTGATTCCGCATTACCTTTCAATAACAATAAGGTGTCCATTCCTGCCCCCCAAACCAAATCAGGAGCGCAGTCAAGACATGTATCAATTCCATCATTAAAATATCTTTTTTGATAAGAAGATGGCTAATTATTTAGGGCTAGATTACAAGTGGAGTGGTAATTACAGATCACGCTTGAACATTAACTTTACTAGAAGTGAACTTTTGCTAGCTGTGGTATTCCAACTTAAAATTAAAAAGTTAAGTAACTAATATCGCAATCCCGATATTACATTCTCCCCATTGACTTCAATGGAGCAGAAAAGTAAAAAAAAAACACTTATACTCACACTTTAACCTTCATCGCAACAAGTCCCCTACTCTAATAACCCCTAAACCACCACATCACCCTACTATTTAAACCATGTTAAACTATTAACCTCTATTCGACCACATTCCCTATCGCAAACTACCCCACTACACTATTAACCCCTGAACCACAATAATCCCTACACTACTTAACCACTAAACTGCTATTACCCCCTCCGCAATAACCCCTACTCTATTAACCCCTAAGCTGCCATTACCCCACCACAATAATTCTACACTACTTAACCCTTAAACCACCATTACCCTTACAGCAATAACCCCCTACACTACTTAACCCCTAAACCACCATTACCCCACTACAATTACCTCTTACTCTCTTAACTCAAAGACCCCTAACCTAAGACCCCTAAGTTACAAAAAATAAAACAGTACCAGTAAAGAAAAACTACCAAAAATATAAAACACTACCAATAAAAGCCCTGTCCTAAAACTAAACTAAAGCATCTCCTGCACAGCTGTTTGTTCTGTTGTTTTTATCATGCTTGTGGATTTTGGACTTTTAACTTTGATTCATCAAAAATAAACGTTTTATCAAGGATACTCGGATGTTGCTCTTTTGTTTTTTTCATTATCTTTTTGACCAGTACTGAGCATTCATTCTCTCCCCTGCCTCCGATCGTGAATCTAGAGCCTTAAACCACTGCCAGAGCCTTTGCCATTCAAGGACATATAAAGTAAAGGTTTTTGAGAAGAGCCTCGTTTTTATGTGAACATGTGAATATCACTGGGGTCGTTTTCTTCCAGATAGTCGGGCTTCAATGGCTACTTGCCTTACTGTAGGACTGGATAAAAGTCGAAGTGGATTGGCTGACGAAGCAGACACCCAAGACACACCAACTCCAGACACACTGCAAGGAACCGGCCCGCAAAGGTTTGAGGTGAGAGATTGAGTCTGTGGCGGAATTGAGGGATTTACATGGCTATCGGTGAGTTAAACACCTAGTAAAAACAACGGTGGTATTGTCAGCATTTATCATAGATATATGTATCCTAACTGTTTTCCTGCCATTTTTAGACATCTCTCTACCCTATACCTGACTTTTGATGCGGTTAATATACACTGCCTAACTGGATTAACTTTTATGTGTTTTTTTGGCTTTTTCCGATGGTATATGCTAATAATCTATATCATTCATAAAGAAATTGTAATTTTGAAGGATTACCCTGACTCTAACCTTCCTCTTGTGTCTAAAACTAAAGTACCCAACAAAAAAAACTATACTAAAACTAAAATAACCTCACAAATAAAAAAAATCCCAATCTAAAAATCACCATTTATCAGGCAGTGTCCTTGTTAGAGGGATCATAGCTCTTTTGCAAAAGTAATTATAGCTCTTTTGCATCCCCACCAAAAAAATCTTAGGCTAAACCCCAAACTTTATACTCACCATCTTAAATCCGACACCTTTGGGGGTAACTTTTTAGGAAATTGATTATCTATGCTACAGTATTTTGCACAAACAGGCGTGTATATATTCTTCATCAACCTTCTTTATAATTTCCAGTGTATCTTATATGTGACTATTGCAAGTTGTTTCTCGTTTTTGTCATCTCTTACCACACAGCAATATTTTCTACCTGTCTCATCATAATTGCCTCCATATAATTATCGGAGACAAGCAGGCGTTGGAACTCCAGAAGCTGCATGTAGTTCTACAGAAGAATTAAACAGTTCAGTCTTTCTAACCGCAGCTAACAGCTGGTGCTTGACATGGTTTAATACATCTTTTGGGAAATACACACATTCTGAATCAGGCTCATTACATGTGAGTCATGTTCACATTAATCATTCGAGCCTTGTAAAAAAAAAGAAAAAAGCAGATTATTAACATCAGATACTCTGCATATTCTTGTAGAGTGGTCTCATAGCTTAATTAAGATAGTGGAACAGCATAGACGTTATTAATATTATTAACAGACAGCAGAGACAAAAATAAAACTATAGATGGCAAACAAAATGCTCCAGCCACATAGATGCTGAAACACCATGTTCTTCCTCACAATATTTAGAGGGGAAATACCACATTATTATTATTATTATTATTATCGGTTATTTGTAGAGCACCAAAAGATTCCGCAGCGCTATAAACATAGACGGAATACAAGGAAACATTTATAGGGATCAGACGGGTAGAGGGCCCTGCCAAGAGTCGCACTGTTGTAGTCAGCTCTAAAGAAGGTGATCTACAAACAGCATGGCTCTTAGGCTTACATGCTAAGGGGGTTCAAGGGGACAGCAATGGAGGAGAGGAAATGGTATAAAGAAAGGTTAGTGTAGGTTCTATGCATCCCTGAACAGTAGAGTCTTTAGGGAGCGCTTGAAGTTTTCAAACTAGGGGAGAGTCTTGTGGAGCAAGGCAGAGAGTTCCACAAGATGGGAGCTAGTCTGGATAAGTCCTGTAAGTGGGAGTGGGAGGAGGTAACAAGAGAAAAGGAGAGTAGTCAGAGGTGAACAGAGCAAAGGGGTCGGGAGGGAGAGTATCTGGAGACAAATTCTGAGATATAGGGGGAGCAGTGCAGTTGAGGGCTTTGTATGTCAGAGTTAGAATTTTGTGTTTAATCTTGGAGGCAAGAGGAAGCCAGTGAAGGGATTGGCAGAGAGGTGCAGCAGATGAAGAGCGACATGTAAGGAAAATGAGCCTGGCAGAGGCATTCATTATGGATTGTAAAGGATTTAAGCGGCAGCTGGGGAGACCAGAGAGGACAGAGTTGCAGTAATCGAGGCGGGAAAGGATGAGAGAGTGGATTAAAATCTTAGTTGTGTCTTGTGTAAGGAACTGTCTTATTTTAGAGATGTTTTTAAGGTGGAAGCAGCCAGATTTAGCCAAGGACTGAATGTGAGGAGTGAAAGAAAGATCTAAGTCAAGTGTGACCCCCAAGACATCGGGTATGCGGTATAGGGGTAATGATGGAGTTGTCAATAGTTATAGAGAGATTGGGGGTGGAGATTTTGGAAGAAGGGGGGAAAATAAGGAGCTCAGTTTTGGAGAGATTTAGCTTGAGGTAGTGAGAGGACATCTAGGAAGAGATGTGAGAAAGACAGTTAGTGACACGGGTTAGCAAGGAAGGAGATGGGTCTGGTGCAGAGAAGTAGATTTGGGTGTCGTCGGCATACAAATGATAGGGAATCTAATGATGGCGTGTAGATTGAGAAGAGAAGGGGACTGAGGACAAAGCCTTGTGGTACCCCAGCAAAAAGTGGTGACGGGGCAGGGGAGGCGCCAGAGAAGGCTACACTAAAGCTACTGTTTGACAGGTAGGAAGAGAACCACGAGAGGGCTGTGTCACAAATGCCAAAGGATTGGAGGGTTTGGAGCAAAAGAGGGTAGTCAACAGTATCAAAGGCTGCGGACAGATCAAGGAGGATAAGCAGAGAGAAGTGGCCTTTTGATTTTGCTGTAAGTAGGTCTTTGGTAACCTTAACGATTGCTGTCTCTGTGGAGTGATCGGGACGAAATCCAGATTGCAGTGGGTCAAGGAGGGAGTTCAATGTAAGGAAATGGGATAGGCATGCATATACTAGTTTTTTGAGAAGCTTTGAGGCAAGGGGGAGTAGGGAAATAGGGCGGTAGTTGGATGGGGAGGTTGGATCAAGAGAAGGTTTTTTTGAGGATAGGTGTGACCAGTGCATGTTTCAGAGATGAGGGAAATATACCGGTGCTGAGGGAGAGGTTGAAAATGTGTGTGAGTGTAGGAGTAAGGGTAGAAGAGAGGGAGGGGAGCACCTGTGAGGGGATAGGGTTAAGGGAACAGGTGGTGAGGTGAGAGCGCATTATAAGTGCCGAAACTTCTTTCTCAGTAACAGGGGAGAAAGAGCTAAATTTATGGCTATGTGGGTTGTGGTTGATTGCGAGCATTTGAGGGGGGTGAGAGAATGGAAGTATATTGAGAGCTGATTTTGTTTCTGATGGAGTTGATTTTCTTATTGAAGTGGCTGGCAAAGTCTTGAGTTGACAGAGAAGTTGGATTAGGGGGTGGGGTGGGCGGAGAAGAGTATTGAAAGTGGAGAACAGGCATTTTGGGTTTGAAGAAAGAGTGGAGATAAGAGTAGAGAATTAATGTTGCTTATAGAGATTAAGGGCAGAATTGTAGGAGTTCATGATGAACTTGTAATGAAGGAAATCAGCTGAACGAGATTTTCTCCAGTGCCGCTCAGCAGTACGGGAACATCTGTGTAGGTACCTTGCCAGAGGAATATGCCAGGGCTGAGGATGAGTGTGTGATTTCCGAGCAATGGTAAGAGGGGCCAGATGAATTGGATTTCTTTTAAATCACCTTCTTTTGGTTGGACACCTTGGCCTCAGTGTGGACCTTTGATGTGTCACTGTTATAAAATTGGTAGTAGCTTCACTTTCAATGAGAAAAATGTCATACAGGTGTGACCAAAAACATTTTTCTGGTCTTATGTTTAAAACTACGGAACATGCCATAAAATTAAAAAAAATTGTTTGTCACTGGAAACCCTGTAGAGTGCTTAAAATAGTGACTGTCCTTTTAATGGAATATTTTACTTAAATGACCAGTAAAAACAGTAGATTTGCATAATCAACAAATGCATGATAAAAAGACAATGCATTGGCACTTAGACAGAACTTCAAATGAGTAGCAGATTTTTTTCTGACAAATTTCAAAGTTATGTCTATTTCCACTCCTCCTGTATTATGTGACATCATCAGCCAATCACAAATGCATATACGTATATTCTGTGAATTCATGCACATGCTCAGTAGGAGCTGGTGAGTCAAAAAGTGTAAATATAAAAGACTGTGCACATTTTGTTAATGGAAGTAAATTGTATAGTTGTTTAAAATGTGCATGCTCTATCTGAATCATGAAAGTTTAGTTTTGACTTGAGTGTCCCTTTAAACAAATGATATCATGAATATGGAAGTACAGCAAATATACATATTAAAATATTTTTGCATGAAGGTTTTTAGGAAAATAATTTATATGTAAACTGAAACTAATAATGAATGCACATTGCCTGTCTATGCATTTATTACTTATTGGCTGATAGAGAGACATCCCACTGCATTGTGGGTAGGAGCAAACTTATATAAGCTAAAAAACAAAAGAAACACTTGTATACTATTTCCCTTTAAATAAGACATTAAAGTGCAAAATGAAAATGCACATAGTTAAAGTCAGCTCCAAAGCAGCAATGCACTGCTGGAACTAAGATGAAAACATCTGGTCTTTGACAAGAGGCATATGTGTGTATCCACTAATCATCAGCTAGCTCCCAGTAGCACATTGCTAAGTAAATCTTCTATTTTTTACCCATATTACTTAAACATATTGTGATGTTTTAGGGAATGACCCATCAAACCTGTGAATACTATTAGTATACACATGGACTGGGACAAACTGTCCAGCTCCCAGCACACTTTAGTACAGGAAAGAAGGATCAATGAAACATGCAGCTACCACTAATTAACTTTATTCCTAGTATGCCTGGTACTGCCTCTAAATAGGTCTAGCTAACTGCTACTAAACGGCTATATTTTAACTTATTCCATTCACCAGATTTTTCCAGTCAGATCTGCTTAGTGCAGATCTGGCTGGCTGTTATTTACATTTGAAATTCTTACAAAGTAATTCCCTTGTATTGCTTGGAACTTTCTTGGAACATAAAATTACACATTTATTCCACATTGTGGCAGAGAACCTTAGTTTAATAAAGGTCATATGCATCTCAGTCAATGCTAATTCTTAAAGGAATAGTAAACACCAAAAATGTTATTGTTTAAAAAGACAGATAATCCCTTTATTTAACATTCCCCAGTTTTGCATAACCAACACTGTCATAGAAATATACGTTTTATCTCTGTAATTACCTTGTATCTAAGCTTCTACTGACTGCCTCCTTATCTCAGATCTTTTGACAGCAATTAGTGCTGACTCTTAAATAACTTCACGTGCATTAGCACAATGTTATCTATATGAAACACATGAACTAACGCCCTCTAGCTGTCAAATGCAGAGGTGGCGGCTAAGAAATTAGCATATGAGCCTACCTAGGTGTAGCATTCAACTAAGAATAGCAAGAGAATAAAGCAAATTTGATTATAAAAGTAAATTAGAAAGTTGTTGAAAATGACATGCCCTATCATGAAAGTTTAATTTGGACTTTACTATCCTTTTAAGTTTTCTATGGAGAGCACAAAGAAAATGAGAACACAATGATAGAGTAAATGTATAACCATACACAGCTAGCACACGCAATTATCATAATGCTGAATTTGATAAGTGTAAAACAAATTATAAAATAGGAAATTCAAAAAAACAGTGACCAAATAATATATATTTTTGTTAGTTTTTCTCTCCTTGTTTAAACTTTGTTTTAATAGAAATCTTCAAAACATCAATATATGGGTTTGTTGTCTTTATAACTAGGATATGCCCACAGTACAAACTCTCTTTATAACTAATCAGAATGCAGGACATGCCCACAGTACAAATTCTCTTTATAACTAATCAGAATGCAGGACATGCCCACAGTACAAACCCATATATTGCTGTTTTGAAGTTTTCATTTAAAACAAAGTTTAAACAAGGAGAAAAAACTAACCATCAACTTCACTTAAATTGACAGTAAAGTCAAAATTAAACGTCTATGACTCATATAAAGAAATTTTTTTGAAAGAACTTTACTTCTATTATCTAATTTGCTTCATTCTCTTGGCATCCTTTGTTGAAAAGCCTACTTAGGTAGGCTCAGTAGCACCAATTTAGCTGCTTTGCCATTTGCCTGCTGAGCTAATTGTTGTATTGTTTGTTGCTGACTGATAATAACACAGCTGCTGACCTTTGGATCTGTGCTTTGGAATATTCTTCTAAATGTCTTCCTCTACTTTACAATCTCGCTAATTCCTGATCTTGGCCTGAAATCTGACTATTCTCCAGTCTACTCTTCTGATACTGATGCCTGGTTCCTGAATTACTGTACAGCTACACACCTTGTCTTGTCCTTAAATATGGCTTCCAGTCCCACTCCTGGGCAAGTGAATCCAGCAGACAACCAAGGTAAAGGGACAGTCAAGTCCAAAATAAATCTTGGCATTTTTAGTTAAAAGCTAAACCTATGTAGGCTCATATGCTAATTTTTTAGAACTTGAAGGCCGCTTCTTATCTGAATGCATTTTGACAGTTTTTCACCACTAGATGGCGGTAGTTCGTGTGTGTCATATTGGTAACACTGTGCTCATGCACTTGGAGTTACCTAGGAGTCAGCACTGATTGTCTAAAATGCAAGTCTGTCAAAAGAACTGATATAAGGGGGCAGTCTGCAGAGGCTTAGATAAAAGGTCATCACAGAGGTAAAAAGTGTATTATTATAACTGTGTTGGTTATGCAAAACTGGTGAATGGGTAATAAATGGAGTCTCTATCTTTTTAAACAACAAAGATTCTGGTGTTGACTGTCCCTTTAACACAAAATATAAAGAATTGATCTTGATAACAATCCAGGCATGGATAAAAATCATCCTGAAATGTATTTGTTCTGTGCACAATATTACAGATGACGTTTACTAGAATGTGCCAACATCCAGTTTTCTGATGTTGCTTCAGGCCCTCAAAAACCCAGTTTTGTTACAGATGCAAAAACTGACAATTTGTGTGTTGGGTGAGGGGGCAACTTTTTTAATTTGTGGATATCTAGGACTAAAATTTGGACTCTTTCCGTGTTGTATATTTATTTGTTTATATCTCATTATACTAAGGGAATCTACAAATTATTTGATCTGATTATTGTTTTGAGTTTTTATTGTTAATTTTTTTATACATACACTGATAGAAGCAATATTCCAAAACAAAAAAAAATAGAACAGTATAAGACAAAGCATAATTTGAACAGAGAAATTGGAGATTTGGGCAGGTTCAATTACCAGACATAACACCATATTCAAAATGATGGCTATGAGGGTTAAAGGATAATGAAAAAAAAAAAGATGCATGAATGAATGTTGCTGATTATTGTTTTAGTGCTTACCATACAATTTTGTTATTTTTCTGCCACTGCATTCTTCACACCATGAAGGCATTCTACCCTCAACATAATATCTCTGCATCATTTAATGTTCTGTTCCACTTTACAATTATCCATTTTAAATGTGAAGGGACTTCCCTCTTGTAGAATTCTTCATGGTAAAGTAACTATCTAAAATAGTGAAGGATACTTTCTGTAAAAGCAGTAGTTTCCTTTTTGGGAAAACCTGGCAAAAAGTAAATATTCAAAATACATAAGGATACTTTTTGTAAAGGCCTCTTCCCTCTTTTGGAACTCTGAGAGAACCTGGCCTTAAATGGATAGTCTAGTCAAAATAAATTAAACTTTCATGATTCAGACAGAGCATGCAATTTTAAGTAACTTTCTAATTTACTCCTATTATCATTTTTTCTTCGTTCTCTTGGTATCTTTATTTGAAAAAGCAGAAATGTAAGCTTAAGAGCCGGCTCATTTTTGGTTCAGCATCTGGGTAAAGATTGCTGATTGGTGTCTAAATATAGCCACCAGTCAGCAAGCGCTACTCGGGTGCTGAATCAAAAATGGGCTGGCTTCTAAGCTTATATTCTTGCTTTTTCAAATAAAGATACTAAGAGAACAAAGAAAATTTGATAATAAGAGTAAATTAGAAAGTTGCTTAAAATTGCATGCTCTGTCTGAATCATGAAAGTTTCATTTTGACTAGACTATCCCTTTAAAACCAGAAAGGCTAGCATTAGACTCAATAATGATGTTCATTCCATTACAGAAAATGTAGAGTATATTCAAAGTAACAACACAATTACTTATCTATAGTGATAAATTAAACACAATGCAGTTTTTGCATGTGTAGCATTGTTACAGCTTTTTGAGGCTAGTCAGTGGTATGTAACCAAGGGGTTAATTTGGACGCCTCTCAAATATACTTAAAGGGACAGTCAACTACAAAATTGTTATTATTTAAAAAGATAGTTTATTACCCATCCCCCAGTTTTGCACAGCCAACATGGTTATATTAATATACCTTTTACCTCTGTGATTACCTTGTATCTAAGACTCTTCTGACAGCCCCTTGATCACATGACTTTTTATTTATTATCTATTGACTTGCATTTTACTACTGTGTTGTGCTAACTCTTAAATAACTCCTCGGGCGTGAACACAATGTTATCTATATGGCCTACATGAACTAGCAATCTCCTGTTGTGATAAGATAAAATATTAGAAACAGGCAGACATTTAGAGGTTTAAGGTTATAACGTATATTAATATAACAATGTTGGTTGTGCAAAACTAGGGAATGGGTAATAAAGGCATTATCAATCTTTTTAAACAATATAAACAATAACAATTTTGGTGTTGACTGTCCCGTTAAATTAAGCATATTTAAAAAAAAAAAATAAAAAAAATGTATAGCTTGAAATAAATAAAAACAAAGTGATGTAAGGAGACATAACTGTATGGTTAGCTAACTATGCAGACAGATTCTCTACATCTGAATTATTAGCAGGCTTAGTCCCTGAAATACCTTTGAGTATGAAGACTCTTTCAAATAATTTTTCACATTCCATCTTACCAGAGTGAATTTATATCTTCGAATGGTCTTTATCACAGACTGTTCTGAGCTAAGCACATGAAACAATAGATTTATTATGAGGCATTTGCTTGGTGAAGTGCAGCTAACATTTAGCTAAAAGAGCATATATTTTACATTGTATGCCAGATACCCTTTAAATCCAGAATGAAGACCCCCCTTTAACCAATCAGGACACCATACATAAGGACCGTGTATGAGTGCCCACAGGTGTTTGCATAAGGGTGGCAGGAGCTGGTACAGCGTGTGACATCTTTCAGTAGACACTAACAGCACAAACATATAATGACAGATTAAGCATTACATAAAAAATAGTTTAAATTGAAATGTGAATTATTATTCATTTGTAGAGCACCAAGAACTTATATGTAATATGCCATGATATAATTTACAAAAAGGCAACAACAAAAAAATGAAGGGGGTATAAATGGGGTATAAAATATAGAAAGCACAGCAGAAGTGGAATAACTGATTATTAATAGATATACTTTTGAAACTTATTTTGAAAAAGAATACTTTGAAATTGTCTTTACCTGCTTCCTTGTTTATTATATGACTAGTCCTAAAGCCTGTTTACACGGGCCATTTTTTGCAGTACAGAGGTCCCACCCCTTGCTCTCTCTCCCTCCTCTTTTTTGCTCTCTCTTCCCCCCTCTCTTTTGCTCTCTCTCCCCCCCTCTTTTGTGCTCTCTCCCCCCTCTCTTTTGTGCTCTCTCCCCCCCTCTCTTTTGTGCTCTCTCTCGCTCCACATCTCTTTTGCTCTCTCTACCCCCTCTCTTTTACTCTCTCTCTCCCCCTCACTTTTGCTCTCTCTCTCCCCCTCACTTTTGCTCTATCTACCCTTTCTTTTGCTATCCCCCCTCTCTTTTGCTCTCTCTCCCCCCTCTCTTTTGCTCTCTCTCTCTCTTCCCCGCTCTTTTGCTCTCTCTCCCCCCTCTATTTTGCTCTCTCTCCCCCCTCTCTTTTGCATTCTCTCTCTCCCTCCTCTCTTTTGCGCTCTCTCCCCCCTCTCTTTTGCGCTCTCTCTCTCCCACCTCTCTTTTGCGCTCTCTCTCTCCCCCTCTCTTTTGCACTCTCTCTCCCCCTCTTATTTGTGCACTCTCTCCCCCTCTCTTTTGCGCTCTCTCTCTCCCCCCTCTCTTTTGCGCTCTCTTTCTCCCCCTCTCTATTGCACTCTCTCTCCCCCTCTTATTTGTACTCTCTCTCCCCCCTCTCTTTTGCGCTCTCTCTCTCCCCCCTCTCTTTTGCGCTCTCTCTCTCCCCCTCTCTTTTGCTCTGTCTCTTTCCCCTCTCTTTTCCTCTCTCTCTCCATCCCTCTCTTTTGCTCTTTCTCTCCATCCCTCTCTTTTGCTCTCTCTCTCTCCATCCCTCTCTTTTTCTCTCTCCCCCCTCTCTTTTGCTCTCTCTCCCTCTCTCTTTTTCTCTCTCTCCCTCTCTCTTTTTCTCTCTCTCCCCCCTATCTCTCCCCCTCTCTCTCTCTTCCCATATCCCCCCTCTCTCCCCCTCTCTTCTTTTGCTCTCTCTCCCCTCTCTTTTGCTCTCTCTTCCCCTCTCTTTTGCTCTCTCTCTTTCCCCCTCTTATTTTCTCTTTCACCCTCTCTTTTTCTCTTTCCTCCCTCTATATTGCTCTTTCCCCTCTACTTTGCTCTCTCTCCCTCCTCTCTTTTGCTCTTTCCCCTCACTTTTGGTCTCTCTTCCCCTCTCTTTAGCACTTTCAAATCTCTTTTTGTCTCTCCCCCTCTCTTTCTATCTCTCTCCCCTCTCTCTCGCGCCGACCATGCCCGGCACCGCCCCTGCCACACCCGATCACGCCCCCATTCACGTCCGGTCACGCCCACTTTCGCCACACTGTGCCGCAAACAGCAGATCAGGTAAGGCCAGGTGTGTTTGTCCTGTGTTGTCTCTACTGCGCATGACAGCTTCGGACAAACTTGCCCTTTTATATTAACCCTTTGCGTGCTAATGACGGCTCTGAGCCTTCCCAGAGTTTCTCACTCTGGTGCTAATGACGGCTCAGACCCGTCATGAGCACTCTCCCACCTTGAGGGAGATCTGGGGGCTCCTTACTGCTCCTACCCCGGCGATCGTGCCTGTAGAGTGACAGGCATCGCCGGGGCTTCACGTGATGTGCGGTGATGTCACGCGCAATTACGTGATGACGTCACCGTGCAACTTTATTTATACTTAACAATGTTAAGTATAGGAGGAGGGGATGCTGCTTAGAAGCCTGTATCTCAGGCATCTAAGCAGCTACAGACCCCCAAGACCCATTTTTGGAAAGGTAATCGCCTAACCTTTCCAACAGTGTAAGTCTTGGGGGTCTGTAAAAAAAAATAAAAAAAAGTTAATAAAAAGTTTTCAAAAATTTCAAAAATAATAATAATAAAAAAAATATTAGCACCCAGGTGGGAAAAAGGATTAAAGGGACACTGAAACCAATTTTTTTTCTTTCATGATTCAGATAGAGCATGCAATTTTAAGCAACTTTCTAATTTACTCCTGTTATCAATTGATATTTGTTCTCTTGGTATCTTTATTTTAAAAAGAAGGCATCTAAGCTTTCTTTGGGTTCAGAACTCTGGACAGCACTTTTTATTGGTGGATGAATTTATCCACCAATCAGCAAGGACAACCCAGGTTGTTCACCAAAAATGGGCCGGCATCTAAACTTATATTCTTGCATTTCAAATAAAGATACCCAGAGAATGAAGAAAATTTGATAATAGGAGAAAATTAGAAAGTTGCTTAAAATTTCATGCTCTGAGTCACAAAAGAAAAAAATTGGGTTCAGTGTTCCTTTAATAACAGGATGAAATGATGATCTTCAATTTGAGTTATATTCTGCTTTTTTAAATAAAAAGATTTAAAAAAAAAAAAAAGGAGACAGAGAAAAAAAAGTAGAGCGCACTGGAAAATGAGCAGGATCCACAAGTACACAGGGCCTAAGGAACTAGAATGACAAACACACTAAGTACTCAAACTGAAACCCAAATCAAAAAGCCTGAAGAAACCCCTGGAACCAGAATCATAAGTATATAGAACTGTATGAACCAAAACAGCTGATACAGGAGCAGCTGAAACCAACACAGCAAGTATCCCAGGTTGTCAAGATCCAGAATGGTAAATACATTGGGATTCTGGGAACTAGAAGGAAAATAGAAAGTGAGTAAGAGTTTGAATAGCAAAAGCTAAAGGACACACAAAAGCAGAATGACAAAAACACAGAGATCTAAACAGAATGGAAAACACAGTAACCCCAGAAATCTGAAGAGTAAAGAGGAGGAGATCCTAAAAATCATAATTGTAGGTACACAGGGACCCCAGAAATGAGAATGGAAACCAACCAGGTAACCATAGAAATAATAAAACGATGATGATAATTCCATTGGACTGACTTTAGAGTTAGGTTCTTCTATGGGTTATATTTTAAATGGATTATTTGATGACCCCTTCCCAATGTGTGTGCATTTCATTGATCTGTCCTCATGCATCTTTGTCATCAGTATAGTCCCTTGTGACTAGAAAGCACTTAGTCAGTGGTACATTATCTCAAAAGCATAAACAATGATGCCATATTGAGACACACAACAATAAATAAATTCATTGCACAGCTATAAAATGACTAGCAACCACGAATAGACACAATAAAGTACATATGATAGGAACAACTACAGTATCCTTAAAGGGACAGTAAAGTCAAAATTAAACCTTTACGAAGCCAATAGAAAATGCCATTTTAAACAAATTTTCCATTTACTTCTATTATTAAATTTGTTTAATTTTCTTGGTATCCTTAGCTGAAAAGGAGCAGTAATGCAGTAATGTGCAGCCACCAATCACCAAGCTCTCAGAAGTGCATTGCTGCTCCTGACGCTACCTAGATATGATCTTCAACAAAGGATGCCGAGCAAACAGAACAAATGTGTTAATATAAGTAAACTGGATACTCTGCTCGGCTACTAAGAAGGTTAGTTAAGACTTCGGCTAGATTAGAATTTAGGCAGATATGATTGACCTTCTGTTTATATCAGCTGACAACAGATGTTTCTTTAGCTATATTTGAAATGAAAAAAATGTAATGCAAAATCATTCTTGAAAAATTTGCCGTATTGATCAGTTTTCTAACATACAGGAATCTTCTTTACATGTTATATCATTTACATTTTCCATTGTAGCATTTAAATAATGCTTTATGAGAAACACTTTTTTTGAGCCATCTGATAAATTAAATAGTATTTTAAGATTTTATTAAATCGATGTGGGTGTAGCCTCCATTGGCCAATGACAGTGAATACTGAAGTATGAATGGTACATTTCTTACTTTCAGTATGAATTTCAACTGTTTCATGTAAAATAATTAAAGGGACATTAAAGAAAAAAAAATATTTCATGATTCAGATAGATCGAACAATTTTAAACAACTTTGCAATTTATTTCTGTTATCTAATTTCCTTCATTCTCTTTTAATCTGTTGTTAAAAGAGCAGCAATGCACTACTGGGAGTTAGCTAAAAGCCAATGACAAGATTCATATATGTGCAGCCACCAATCAGCAGCTTCTGAGCCTAGCTAGGTTTATTTTTCAACAAGTGATACAAACAGAACAAAAAAAAAATTATAACAGAAATAAAATGGAAAATTATTTAAAACGGCATGCTCTTTCTGAATCAGTTTAGATGCCCCTTTAATAAACTGATTACTTTATAATTATCTTTAAAGAGCAAACCCTTTGCATATGCTGTTTGTGTAGATGCATGCAGTAGAGAATTCCAGTACAAACATAATTTCAGTACACAGAAAATTAAAAAACATGTTTAAACAAGACAGATTAAAAGGAAAGGAGAACCCTACCCTTGAGCAACACTTAAATAACTTCATCTTTATACAAAGCAAACTTCCCAACATTTTCTGCAGAGCATCCTAGGGGTGGAGATAAAGTAACTCAGGGTCGGAGATATTTATTTATTTATAAAATATTTTACCAGGAAGGATACATTGAGATTTCTCTCATTTTCAAGTATGTCCTGGGTCCACAAAACATTGCATTGGTACAATAAAATACAAAAACAATAATAATACACAATATATGCACAATTTTACATAGAACAGGTAGGAAATATATAATCAACCATAACAGGTGCATTCTATTTTGAGATATGTAGAGAGGGATCTCTTAAAGGATTTTAGGCTTGGGGAAAGTGTGCAGGAGGTCGTTCCATAATTGTTGTGCTCTGTAGGAAAAGGAGGATCGAGCTGCTTTCTTTTTGTATTGAGGCAAACTAAATAATGTGCTGGTACTAGACTAGAATGGCTCCTACAAATAAGGTAAATATTGAGCAGAGTTTGGCCATTGGGAAAACAATTTCAGCAGATAAGGTGTTAATGTATTATTTAATGTGTGTAATAAAAATCTTCCTTTAAAGAAAAAAATAATAATAATGTACAAACCTTGATCTGTGAGCTATTTTGAAATAGTGGGAAATCAGCTAAATATAATCTGCACAGTTACCTAAAATCTAGACAATCCCTAAACAGATCAAATCCTAAATGAACCATTGTGGCCGTCAAGACTCATGTTCCAGTTATGCAGTCGGTGAATGTAGGTCACTTGTGTTCTGGCCTGTGAACAATTCTACAAACCGCTCTGAATTTAGAACAGAGTAAAATACAAATATAGAAGTTAATCTGTCTAATCCCATTTAGTATTAGAATGTTAAATCAGATAAAAATATTTAAATAGCATTTCCTGTCTGCACTGTTATACAAGCACTGACACAATGGATGAATAGTTGTGTATAATTCACAAATAATATCCTATGTAATGGATGTTTGTTATACAGTATCTCACAAAAGTGAATAAATCCCTCACATTTTTGTAAATAATTTATTATATCTTTTCATGTGACAATACTGAAGAAATTACACTTTGCTGCAATGTAAAGTAGTGAGTGCATAGCCTGTATAGCAACGTACATTTGCTGTCCCCTCAAAATAACTTAACACATAGCCATTAATATCTAAACCGTTGGCAACAAAAGTGAGTATACCCCTAAGTGGAAATGTCCAAATTGGGCCCAATTAGCCATTTTCCCTCCCTGGTGTCATGTGACTCTTTAGTGTTACAAGGTCTCAGGTGTGAATGGGGAGCAGGTGTGTTACATTTGGTGTTATTGCTCTCATTCAACATGGCACCTCATGGTAAAGAACTCTCTGAGAACCTGAAAAAAATAATTGTTACTCTACATAAAGATGGCCTAGGTTATAAGAAGATTGCCAAGACCCTGAAACTGAGCTGCAGCACAGTGGGCAAGACCATACAGCGGCTTCAAACAGGTTCCACCCAGAACAGGCCTCGCCATGGTCGACCAAAGAAGTTGAGTGCACGTGCTCAGCGTCATATCCAGAAGTTGTCTTTGGGAAATAGACATTAATGGCTGTGTGTTGAGTTATTTTGAGGGGACAGCCCATTTACACTGTTATACAGGTTGTACACACACTACTTTACATTGTAGTAAAGTGTCATTTTTTCAGTGTTGTCACATGAAAAGGTATAATAACATATTTACAAAAATGTGAGGGGTGTACTCACTTTTGTGAGATACTGTATATCCCACATAGGGGGTCAAGTGCCATAGTTTCAGCTGCTACTCAAAGGGACTGTGTCTACTCCAGAAATGTTATTGTTTAAAAAGATAGATAATTCCTTTTATACCTATTCCCCAGTTTTGCATAACCAACACAGTTATAATAATACATGTTTTACCTCTGTAATTACCTTGTATCTAAGTCTCTGCAGGCTGCCCCCTTATTTCAGTTCTTTTGACAGACTTGCATTTTAGCCAATCAGTACCCTCTCATAAGTAACTTCACAGGCATGAGCACAATGTTATCTATATGGCACACGTGAACTAACACCCTCTAGCTGTCAATAGGGTTGCCACCTCAGCCATGTATTCATGGACACTTATGAGTTACACATGCTGTAGGGTGTGCAGAGAGGAACATGTATTGTGCTGTTCATCCACACTAATCATGTGATGTCTAGAGGCTCAATACATGTTCCCCCTCTGCATACCCTGCAGCATGTATAACTCATAAGTGTCCCAAAAAACATGGCCGAGGTGGCAACCCTAGCTGTGAAAAACTGTCAAATGCATCCAGATAATAGACAGCCTTCAAGGGCTTAGAAATTAGCATATGATCCTACCTAGGTTTAGCTTTCAACTAAGCATAAAAAGAGAACAAAGCAAATATGATAATAAAAGTAAATTGAAAAGTTGTTTAAAATTACATGCCCTATCTGAATCATGAAAGTTTAATTTTGACTAGACTGTCCCTTTAAATTGTCCTGATTTTATAATCAATATTCGTTGCTATTAAGTGAAAAACAACCACTGTCCAAGGGAATTCAGATGAGAGCAAATGCCCCCTCCCTTGTTAAATCAAAACATAATCACCTACATCAGTCACTCTTTTGATGCCATTGATCAACTAATCTTAAAATAATGTGCAGCTAATGTGCACTGTAGGCAACTGTCTCCTGCTGCATATGTTGCCGCTGATACTGCTTTATTCATGGCAGTTTGATTTTATATCCCCCCCCCCCCCACAGCTGCATAGTGTCTGCCAGGGCAATAACTGGAGAACTCTAAACCTTGTGCCTAAAAAAATGTCAGGTTGCAACAGAAAACTTAGACATAAAAAGTGTTGTGCATTCCAGCACCCAAGGGGTTAACCGATGTTCTAAACCATGTGTATCACTAAAAGCATTTTATTATTAAGAGAGTTATTAACACAAAGACATATTCCATATGCAACATGGGATATTTTTACTTGCTTGTTGCAAACACTGCTGCCATATGGTTAAAGACACAAGCAGGCTCCTAAACTCTGCTAGGATTACTCTTTAACAAAGGATACCGAAGAACTAAGCAAAATTGATTATAGAAGTAAATTGGAAAGCTGTATAAAATATCATGCTCTATCCATTACATTTATGTTAAATTTGTCTTTACTGTCCCTTTAAAACTATGTAACACCCTTATGTGATAAAGTCAAGGTTTAGGAGCTTTAGGTCAATATCTTGATTAGCATTGTTCCCAAAATAAGAGAGTATGACCTTAATACAAAAAATAAACTTATACCTGAACATATCAGGTGACATTTCCCATGTTTCCTTATAAATGGACAGTAAGGGCTAGATTATGAGGGGAGCGTTAAATATCGCTTGATATTAGCACTCCACTGAGTAATACCAGTGCACGCTAATAAACATACTAACACATACATAAATATGAATATAAGCATATAAATATATATTTACTGGGAACGCACGGTCCCCATAGACTACAATGTAAAGGCACTTTTCAGTGCCGTTTTTTTCTGACACCCCACAGCCCAAAACTGCCTAGTGCATTTGCTTTTAATTAACATATATGCTTGCAAAATATGTGCTTACCTAATTAGCGTGCCTGAAGAAGACCTAGCGTAAAGTGTAAAGGTTAAAATAATCTATTACACTCCTAAATACACTTTCTGATAAAAAATATTTTATATAAATAGTAATAAAAATGTTTTATAAGGGTTAAAAGGATTATGGTATATGGCAATGCATTTGACTGGGCTATAATGTATATATAAATATGTCTAAATACAAATACGTGTATATATATATATATATATATATACACACACATATATATCTGTGTGTGTGTGTGTGTGTGTTTGTATATAAATGTGTATTTATGCATTAATATGTATGTATGTATATATATATATATATATATACTATATATACTGTATATATATATATATATATATATATATATATAAAAAGTATATTCACATATAAACACGTATATACACATATATACACATATATACACCTATGTATACACTTTTAAGCCCTTTCCAGTCAAATTCCTTTAAACATGAAATATATATTTTTATATTTAAAATATTTTAATGTGTTTTATTGTGTTTTTAATATAAATATTTTACATCCTTCCTCACTTGGAAGAAAATGTTCCCACGAGAATAGGGCCCTCAATCCCTCCTGTATGTGTTTGTAAATGTTGTCCTATCTCTTACAAGTCATATATTGTTTTATTTAAATGAATTGTATCCATGGACAGCGCTGCTTCATAAATAAAATAATAATAATATATATATATGTAAATATATCAATACCTGTATATATTCATTAGATATATAGGTATACATATATTTAAAAAATAAAAACAAATATATAGATAGATAGATATTTAAAAATAAAAAGAACATTTTCTTATATGTGAAGAACAATGGAATGTCAAATATTCATAGCCACCTTTTGTTTTAGTGCCGTTGGTCTAATGCAAATTTGAAAGTAAACGCGATCACTTGAATGCAATTGCGATTTACACTAGAATGATTACGGCATCCTCAGAGCTCTGGTTAACTGTTTTGCAAAACAAAAACGTCTCACAAAGCACATCAAAAATACATTACAAAATACAGTTACACTCATAATAACACTATCTAATAAACATTTTTTAAAAAAAGTATTGCAAATTGAGGTCTAAGGTGTTTAAAATCTAACGCCCAGATTTAGAGTTCTGCGGCCAAAGGGGTGCGTTAGCTACGCGTGCTTTTTTCTGGCCGCACCTTTTAAATACCGCTGGTATTTAGAGTTCACAGAATGGCTGGGTTTTCAGTGCTTTAGGCTCCAAAAAGGGAGCGTAGAGCCTAATTTAACGCCACTGCAACTCTCGATACCAGCGGTGCTTACGGACGCGGCCAGCTTCAAAAACGTGCTTGTGCACGATTCCCCCATAGAAAACAATGGGGCTGTTTGAGCTGGAAAAAAAACCTAACACCTGCAAAAAAGCCGCGTTCAGCTCCTAACGCAGCCCCATTGTTTGCTATGGGGAAACACTTCCTACGTCTGCACCTAACACCCTAACATGTACCCCGAGTCTACACACCCCTAGCCTTACACTTATTAACCTCTAATCTGCCGCCCCCGCTATCGCTGACCCCTGCATATTTTTTTTAACCCCTAATCTGCCGCTCCGTAAACCGCCACTACTTACATTATCCCTATGTACCCCTAATCTGCTGCCCCTAACACCGCCGACCCCTATATTATATTAATTAACCCCTAATCTGCCCTCCCTAACATCGCCGACACCTAACTTCAAATATTAACCCCTAATCTGCTGACTGGAGCTCACCGCTATTCTAATAAATGTATTAACCCCTAAAGCTAATTCTAACCCTAACCCTAACACCCCCCTAAGTTAAATATAATTTTTATCTAACTAAATAAATTAACTATTATTAAATAACTTATTCCTATTTAAAGCTAAATACTTACCTGTAAAATAAACCCTAATATAGCTACAATATAAATTATAATTATATTGTAGCTATTTTAGGATTAATATTTATTTTACAGGCAACTTTGTAATTATATTAACCAGGTACAATAGCTATTAAATAGTTAATAACTATTTAATAGTTACCAAGTTAAAATAATTACAAAATTACCTGTAAAATAAATCCTAACCTAAGTTACAATTAAACCTAACACTACACGATCAATAAATGAATTAAATAAAATACCTACAATTATCTACAATTAAACCTAACACTACACTATCAATAAATTAATTAAATACAATATCTACAAATAAATACAATGAAATAAACTAACTAAAGTACAAAAAATAAAAAAGAACTAAGTTACAAAAAATAAAAAAATATTTACAAACATTAGAAAAATATTACAACAATTTTAAACTAATTACCCCTACTCTAAGCCCCCTAATAAAATAACAAAGCCCCCCAAAATAAAAAAATGCCCTACCCTATTCTAAATTAAAAAAGTTCAAAGCTCTTTTACCTTACCAGCCCTGAACAGGGCCCTTTGCGGGGCATGCCCCAAAGAATTCAGCTCTTTTGCCTTCATCGGGCTGAAGTCGGAAGTCCATCATCGGGATGAAGTCTTCTATCAAGCCGCATCTTCAATCTTCTTTCTTCTGGAGCGGAGCGGAGCCATCTTCTTTCCAACGAACGCGGATCCAACCTCTTCAACCGACGCCTACTCGCTGAATGACGGTTCCTTTAAATGACGTCATCCAAGATGGTGTCCCTCGAATTCCGATTGGCTGATAGGAATCAGCCAATCAGAATCAAATTCAATCCGATTGGCTGATCCAATCAGCCAATCAGATTGAGCTTGCATTCTATTGGCTGATCGGAACAGCCAATAGAATGCAAGCTCAATCTGATTGGCTGATTGGATCAGCCAATCGGATTGAACTTGATTCTGATTGGCTGATTCCATCAGCCAATCAGAATATTCCTACCTTAATTCCGATTGGCTGATAGAATCCTATCAGCCAATCGGAATTCGAGGGACGCCATCTTGGATGACGTCATTTAAAGGAACCGTCATTCGGCGAGTAGGCGTCGGTTGAAGAGGTTGGATCCGCGTCGGTTGGAAAGAAGATGGCTCCGCTCCGCTCCAGAAGAAAGAAGATTGAAGATGCGGCTTGATAGAAGACTTCATCCCGATGATGGACTTCCGACTTCAGCCCGATGATGGAGTTCTTCAGCCGCCGCTTGGATCCAGACTTCAGCCCGAGGATGGACGTCACTCTTCAGCCCCCCGCTTGGGCTTGGATCAACACTTCCGAGGCTTGGATCAAGACTTCCGAAGACGGATCGGTGAACCTGGTATGGTGAAGATAAGGTAGGAAGATCTTCAGGGGCTTAGTGTTAGGTTTATTTAAGGGGGGTTTGGGTTAGATTAGGGGTATGTGGGTGGTGGGTTGTAATGTTGGGGGGGTATTGTATGTGTTTTTTTACAGGCAAAAGAGCTGAATTCTTTGGGGCATGCCCCGCAAAGGGCCCTGTTCAGGGCTGGTAAGGTAAAAGAGCTTTGAACTTTTTTAATTTAGAATAGGGTAGGGCATTTTTTTATTTTGGGGGGCTTTGTTATTTTATTAGGGGGCTTAGAGTAGGTGTAATTAGTTTAAAATTGTTGTAATATTTTTCTAATGTTTGTAAATATTTTTTTATTTTTTGTAACTTAGTTCTTTTTTATTTTTTGTACTTTAGTTAGTTTATTTCATTGTATTTATTTGTAGATATTGTATTTAATTAATTTATTGATAGTGTAGTGTTAGGTTTAATTGTAGATAATTGTAGGTATTTTATTTAATTCATTTATTGATCGTGTAGTGTTAGGTTTAATTGTAACTTAGGTTAGGATTTATTTTACAGGTAATTTTGTAATTATTTTAACTATTTTAGCTATTAAATAGTTCTTAACTATTTAATAGCTATTGTACCTGGTTAAAATAAATACAAAGTTACCTGTAAAATAAATATAAATCCTAAAATAGCTATAATATAATTATAATTTATATTGTAGCTATATTAGGGTTTATTTTACAGGTAAGTATTTAGCTTTAAATAAGAATAATTTATTTAATAAGAGTTAATTTATTTCGTTAGATTTAAATTATATTTAATTTAGGGGGGTGTTAGTGTTAGGGTTAGACTTAGCTTTAGGGGTTAATCCATTTATTACAGTAGCGGCGAGATTCGGTCGGCAGATTAGGGGTTAATAATTGAAGTTAGGTGTCGGCGATGTTAGGGAGGGCAGATTACGGGTTAATACTATTTATTATAGGATTATTGAGGTGGGAGTGAGGCGGATTAGGGGTTAATAACTTTATTATAGTAGCGGTGCGGTCCGCTCGGCAGATTAGGGGTTAATAAGTGTAGGCAGGTGGAGGCGACGTTGAGGGGGGCAGATTAGGTGTTAATAAATATAATATAGGGGTCGGCGGTGTTAGGGGCAGCAGATTAGGGGTACATAAGGATAACGTAGGTGGCGGCGATTTGCGGTCGGCAGATTAGGGGTTAATTATTGTAGGTAGCTGGCGGCGACGTTGTGGGGGGCAGGTTAGGGGTTAATAAATATAATATAGGGGTCGGCGGTGTTAGGGGCAGCAGATTAGGGGTACATAAGTATAACGTAGGTAGGGGTTAAAAAAATTTAATCGAGTGGCGGCAATGTGGGGGGACCTCGGTTTAGGGGTACATAGGTAGTTTATGGGTGTTAGTGTACTTTAGAGCACAGTAGTTAAGAGCTTTATAAACCGGCGTTAGCCCAGAAAGCTCTTAACTACTGACTTTTTTCTGCGGCTGGAGTTTTGTCCTTAGATTTCTAGCGCTCACTTCAGCCACGACTCTAAATACCGGCGTTAGAAAGATCCCATTGAAAAGATAGGATACGCAAATGACGTAAGGGGATCTGCGGTATGGAAAAGTCGCGGCTGGAAAGTGAGCGTTAGACCCTTTAATGACTGACTTTAAATACCGGCGGTAGCCCAAAACCAGCGTTAGGAGCCTCTAACGCTGGTTTTGACGGCTACCGCCCAACTCTAAATCTAGGCCTAAATGTCTAAATATGTATATGTATGTGTATATATATATATATATATATATATATATATATATATATATATATATATATACAGTATGAGTACATACTGTATATATTTACAGACATATATATACATATAAACACATAAATACATATATACACACATAAGACTATATATATATATATATATATATATATATATATATATATAAAAGTAGATTGGAGCCCTTTGCAATACTCATTTTTAATAAAGTATTATACTGTGTGCATATTTACTATAAACATAGCAGAATATGTTCTATGCATTTATAAATAAATATATATATATACGTATATATATATATATAATATATATATATATATATATATATATATATATATATATATATATATGTTTAAAGATACAAATATCCAAACAGGTGCACTCACTGTGACATAAGGCATCCGCCGGGGTGCTGCGTAGAAAACATATAGCAATATCCGTTCAACCCCTAAAGGTAGAGAAACGCTTCACTCTCCGGTCTTATTCAAAAATCCTTTATTAGGTATCCAGCATCAAATGACAAATCTCCCAAACGTTTCGATACCAATTGGTATCTTTATCAATGGGTAATCAGAACATATCTATCCCAAAAGAAGGTTCCTAATACTAACCACAAACCACTCACCTATATACACCTGTAAAGCGTCCCTGTCACTTCCGGTGTATCAGAAGCTGCCCCACCACGCGCATGCGTCCAGGAGTTAGCCAACCGCATGGCTAATTAGCATATTCAGTCACGTAATGACGTTTGCGCTCCAACCGCGCATAGTTACTCCTGCTAATGCGCATGTCCGGGTGGCTGGAGTTCCGATGACACCGGACTAACTATTACAAGTATAACTACTCTAAAGTGCAAAAAAACTAACTATACCAAATTAAAATCTATAAAAATATTATAACTACCTGAGTTCTCAAAACAGACTTTGTTCCTTATATTTATAACATCTTAATGTATTAATAAGATACTTTGCATCTTTATATACAGTTTGCTAAGCTAATCACTGCCCCTTTATTATCCTATCCATAATCTCCAAAATGTCTATTTACTAGATAAAGTATGTTATATTACAATTATCAATAAAACATATAGCTTCTATGCCAATTGGAGTGCAGTAAGAAACTTTGTTATGGCCACCGCAATACACTGAACACCATACTTTCAGAGACTTTGTGAACACATATATTCTGGACCAGTCTATCTTCCTAGATGTTGATGACCTAGACTGATAAATCATGGACATTTCACTTAAAGGAAGACACCAAAGTCCATCTGTACATTCAGACCCTTAGGAGCCACTGTGTCCAGACGATAAATCCAGGAGGTCTCAACTTGGAGTAGTTTCGTGTTCCTGGATTTATCGTCTGGACACAGTGGCTCCTAAGGGTCTGAATGTACAGATGGACTTTGGTGTCTTCCTTTAAGTGAAATGTCCATGATTTATCAGTCTAGGTCATCAACATCTAGGAAGATAGACTGGTCCAGAATATATGTGTTCACAAAGTCTCTGAAAGTATGGTGTTCAGTGTATTGCGGTGGCCATAACAAAGTTTCTTACTGCACTCCAATTGGCATAGAAGCTATATGTTTTATTGATAATTGTAATATAACATACTTTATCTAGTAAATAGACATTTTGGAGATTATGGATAGGATAATAAAGGGGCAGTGATTAGCTTAGCAAACTGTATATAAAGATGCAAAGTATCTTATTAATACATTAAGATGTTATAAATATAAGGAACAAAGTCTGTTTTGAGAACTCAGGTAGTTATAATATTTTTATAGATTTTAATTTGGTATAGTTAGTTTTTTTGCACTTTAGAGTAGTTATACTTGTAATAGTTAGTCCGGTGTCATCGGAACTCCAGCCACCCGGACATGCGCATTAGCAGGAGTAACTATGCGCGGTTGGAGCGCAAACGTCATTACGTGACTGAATATGCTAATTAGCCATGCGGTTGGCTAACTCCTGGACGCATGCGTGTGGTGGGGCGGCTTCTGATACACCGGAAGTGACAGGGACGCTTTACAGGTGTATATAGGTGAGTGGTTTGTGGTTAGTATTAGGAACCTTCTTTTGGGATAGATATGTTCTGATTACCCATTGATAAAGATACCAATTGGTATCGAAACGTTTGGGAGATTTGTCATTTGATGCTGGATACCTAATAAAGGATTTTTGAATAAGACCGGAGAGTGAAGCGTTTCTCTACCTTTAGGGGTTGAACGGATATTGCTATATTTAAAGATATATATTGTACCAAAAACATCAGGTATATCTATAGAAATATGTATTTATGAATACATAGAACATATGCTATGTGCATAACATAGTAATATGAAATATTCATATTTATTCAAAGAAAAAAAAATAACTTACTGTCCCTTTAAGTGATTGGCAGAATACTGAAGAATATACACATATATATAGTATTAACAGGATTGCTTTTGTTTGAAGCACATCCAGCATTAAAAACATGGGTGTCACTTGCAGTGATATAAATCCTATATAAAAAATAATCTGACATTTTGTGACATATTTTGGTATAAATAATGCTAAACTTCCTCTTTACAATAAGGTACCCCTGGAACCAAAACAATAAACTAATTAAAAGTGGCCTTACAAACTAGCCTTCTGCTGTAAACAAAGAATGACAAATCACAGAATAAAGTGCAGGTGGAAATTTCAGGTAGCAAACAGATATGGAAGTAGTAAGGGTCCTGGTCATAATTAGCTTACTAGAAGAAGGGGGGGTTAAAACCTGCTTAACCTTTTGCTTTGTTATATGCAGTAACACAAGAGGTCTGAAACATCACAGGTCATAATAAGATCAAAAGTTCTAAAACATATTGCTTACCAAAGGGCAACACCCTTGTTCTGGTATAACACAAACAGAAACTGCTCCAAAAAGGCATCACAGAGCCCTCAAGGCAGAGACATGAGAAGTGAGAGCCATTGGCCTGTTCCACCACTTGTGAAGTAGATCTTTTTTTATCTACAGCGCAATTATTGTTTGTTTTTATTTAAGGATTCATATAATTGTGGCTTTCATCTCTGCTTTTAACCTCTCCCAAAGCCAGAATCTGTGCTAAGAAAATAAAAATAATTGTATAACATAAATGGTGCTGTTCTATTTCAAATATACTTTTATACAATGTTTTATAGTAAATTGACTCCAGGGCCAACCTTAGCATTTGCGGGCCCTGGGCAAGATACATTTGTGGGGCCCATTAGCCTAGTGCCCTTATTCCCCTCCTCTGTATGCCCAGCTTCTTATATGGCCCACCCCTGTGTCAACATTCAGTGATAACTACAGGGAGTGCAGAATTATTAGGCAAGTTGTATTTTTGAGGATTAATTTTATTATTGAACAACAACCATGTTCTCAATGAACCCAAAAAACTCATTAATATAAAAGCTGAATATTTTTGATAGTAGTTTTTAGTTTGTTTTTAGTTATAGCTATTTTAGGGGGATATCTGTGTGTGCAGGTGACTATTACTGTGCATAATTATTAGGCAACTTAACAAAAAACAAATATATACCCATTTCAATTATTTATTTTTACCAGTGAAACCAATATAACATCTCAACATTCACAAATATACATTTCTGACATTCAAAAACAAAACAAAAACAAATCAGTGACCAATATAGCCACCTTTCTTTGTAAGGACACTCAAAAGCCTGCCATCCATGGATTCTGTCAGTGTTTTGATCTGTTCACCATCAACATTGCGTGCAGCAGCAACCACAGCCTCCCAGACACTGTTCAGAGAGGTGTACTGTTTTCCCTCCTTGTAAATCTCACATTTGATGATGGACCACAGGTTCTCAATGGGGTTCAGATCAGGTGAACAAGGAGGCCATGTCATTAGATTTTCTTCTTTTATACCCTTTCTTGCCAGCCACGCTGTGGAGTACTTGGACGCGTGTGATGGAGCATTGTCCTGCATGAAAATCATGTTTTTCTTGAAGGATGCAGACTTCTTCCTGTACCACTGCTTGAAGAAGGTGTCTTCCAGAAACTGGCAGTAGGACTGGGAGTTGAGCTTGACTCCATCCTCAACCCGAAAAGGCCCCACAAGCTCATCTTTGATGATACCAGCCCAAACCAGTACTCCACCTCCACCTTGCTGGCGTCTGAGTCGGACTGGAGCTCTCTGCCCTTTGCCAATCCAGCCACGGGCCCATCCATCTGGCCCATCAAGACTCACTCTCATTTCATCAGTCCATAAAACCTTAGAAAAATCAGTCTTGAGATATTTCTTGGCCCAGTCTTGACGTTTCAGCTTGTGTGTCTTGTTCAGTGGTGGTTGTCTTTCAGCCTTTCTTACCTTGGCCATGTCTCTGAGTATTGCACACCTTGTGCTTTTGGGCACTCCAGTGATGTTGCAGCTCTGAAATATGGCCAAACTGGTGGCAAGTGGCATCTTGGCAGCTGCACGCTTGACTTTTCTCAGTTCATGGGCAGTTATTTTGCGCCTTGGTTTTTCCACATGCTTCTTGCAACCCTGTTGACTATTTTGAATGAAACGCTTGATTGTTCGATGATCACGCTTCAGAAGCTTTGCAATTTTAAGAGTGCTGCATCCCTCTGCAAGATATCTCACTATTTTTTACTTTTCTGAGCCTGTCAAGTCCTTCTTTTGACTCATTTTGCCAAAGGAAAGGAAGTTGCCTAATAATTATGCACACCTGATATAGGGTGTTGATGTCATTAGACCACACCCCTTCTCATTACAGAGATGCACATCACCTAATACGCTTAATTGGTAGTAGGCTTTCGAGCCTATACAGCTTGAAGTAAGACAACATGCATAAAGAGGATGATGTGGTCAAAATACTAATTTGCCTAATAATTCTGCACTCCCTGTATAGAAAAATAACACAAAATATTAGACATCCTGATACCATAAACACTACCTTACGACTGACATTGCGGGGGCCCTCCAGAGAGCAGGGTCCTGGGTGGTTGCCCCTCATGGCACTCTCTGCCCAAATGGCAGGCCTGATTGACTCTGTTTGTAATAACTTTCAACTATGATTTTCAGCTATTCTCCACAAGAACCAAGTGACCAGTGCCTCATACCTCAAAAAGTATAAACCCAGACCGGCTCATCCAGTAAAAGAAGAAACTTTATTGTGGATGTTAAAAAAAAAAGCACACAGTTAAAAACGGCTGCAGGTGCACCTACAAGCATACATAAAGATAATTGAGGTCTCAAGATCACACGTTTAGGGTAACCCCTTTGCTGCAATTGTGTTGATAAAATGTTGCATTCTCTTTCATAATGACCTCCATGTGAGCAGCTCCGTTTCATTCTAAGGAACTGCCCTTTTGCAATAGCCATTGACACATGCTTTGGATGATTACTTGTAGCGTGCAGCAAATTATTTTTAGAAATAGGTTTTCTGTATGTTTTGGTTATGATGTCAACTTCACTAGCTTCTCCTCTCAAAGTTAGATCCCAGTAGTTTATAGTATTTTGATTATACTCCACAGGCTTTTCAATTTGACTCACTTGACCTTTCCAAATAAAGATAAGGTATTTGGAAAGGTCCAGTGAGTAAAATTGAAGAGTTCCTACAATACTTGAATTCCAATGAAATTGGTTTAAGCTTCACTATGGAGTATAATCAAGATACTATAAACTACTTGGATATAACTTTGAGAGGAGAAGCTAAAAATAATTTACTGCACGCTACAAGTAATCATCCAAAGCATGCATCAATGGCTATTGCAAAAGGGCAGTTCCTTAGAATGAAATGGAACTGCTCACATGGAGGTGATTATGAAAGAGAATGCAGCATTTAAAAAAACACAATTGCAGCAAAGGGGTTACCCTAAACGTGTGATCTTGAATGCAAAAAAACAAACGGATCTGATTCCAAGATTGAATCTACTAGGGGACAATAGAATCACAAATAAAAGGGGCAATACGAGGGTGAAACCACAAATCACATTTGTAACTAACCATAGCAACCAATATACAAATATAAGTGATATTATTAGAAAGAACCTGCCAATTTTGCGTGCGGACGAGACATTAAAATCCACAATTGAGAAAGGGTGTAAATTTTCATATACCAGGAGTATGACTCTAGGTAACATGCTCTCCCCCACTAAATTACCGAAGGTAGAACGAACAAATTCCTGGTTAACACACAAGGGTACATTTAGATGTTGTAGTCCCCTCTATAAAGCCTGTGAGTACATTCAAGTAACAAAATATTTTGAATCATTTGTCACGGGACAGAGATTTGAAACCTCACAATGTGTTAATTGCTCAATGGGATTTGTAATATATTTAATATCTTCTGTATGTTGCAAACGTCAATGCGTAGGTCTCATCACAAGAGGGGTGAGATCAAGAATCAGAGAACATCTTAGCAATATCAGATGTAAACAAGTATTCTGCCCTTGCATCCCACTTCATTCATGAGCATGGCAGGGATGTTAGCTCATTCAGGTGGCAAGCAGTGGAGTATGTTAGACAGCCACCTAGAGGGGGGATTAAGAAAAGCTTCTATATAATAGAGAAGCATTCTGGATTTTTAAGCTTTGCACACGCTTACCCAAAGGGTTTTATTCAGAATTGGATTTGATAAATCATTAGGAAACATAATAAAAAAGGAGAGATAATTTTTGAGATATTAGGCAATATCTATTGTTGTTCTCAATAGACATGAGCTGAAAGTTGTAGGGCTAAAATATATAATAAAATATTGAGAAACTCTGGTCTTGGGATTTTGCTGAATATAATATAGCTTATTGAGTCGTTGTATGAACAAATAGTTAGAAATGTATCATCTGCTGATTAACCTAGTATTGTTTGCAATAACTGTTTCTATATAACTTAATGTAACACTTATGCTTGCACGCTGAATATTTTGCTTAGGAGGGCTTGCCAAAAAGATCCAATTAGTGAATGATGATGATTATATAAAGGAGGCGGTACTATGAATGAATTATCTATAATGCTGGTACAACCGAAATGCGTTAGAGGGGAGGAGTACGTGTTTAACCGTGTACTTTGTTTTTTAACAACCGCAATAAAGTTTTGTTCTTTTACTGGATGAGTCGGTCTGGGTTGCTACTAGGATCGATGTTGGCTACTTTCACCATAGCGCTCTACAGGTTGTATCAGTTATGGAGCCGATGACCCTCTGACCCGGATGTTCTATAGACAGCATCAGCGGTGCGGACAGTGGAAGGAGACACCAATACAAGGAGTGAAGATCTCCAGTAAATGAAAGCAATAGATAGAGGCGCCAATGGTGCAGATCAATGGTGATTCAGTAACACTTAAAGCCAGTGATATACAGGGTACTCACATGTGTGAAAGGCAATCACTTATGCCTATAGAAACAGGCTGGATTTTAACGGCAATCCAGCTGGCTGATCCAAGGTACAAAGGCAATGTGTGGGTGTCAAAAATTAACACTCTAAAAGTAGCATAGCAGTATACCATACACAGCACTCAGAGTGGATTTACATAAAAACATATTTATTAAAAGGTATAAAAAAAATTACCACTCATCTCAGTGCCAAATTATGGCTAGTGGAGAAACAGTGTGACGCGTTTCTCAGATAGACTGTTTCCTCAGGCATGTTTCTCAACAGTTCTTTACATCCTTATATAGGGCTATGCTACTAGAAGACACCCATGTTCTACCCCTAACAGTAATCAAATGAGGGACCAATCAGAAACCATCATTTGGACAACACCCCCCCTGCTGCAATAATAATGGTATATAATTAAATAAATAACACTGTTAGAAATACAAAATATGAACACTCTCAATTTTTCTCTCATTATTCAACACACAAGGATAACAAGGGCACTATATAGGCAAGCTCCTCACTGGTTTCAATTATTTAAGATACTGTATTGAAATTTAGTATCTATATTCTATATTCCTTTGAGGAGTGGTGCTAGCATCTAGTACTGAACTTGCAAACAAATTGGGATTAGTTCCCAGGAAAGAAATGCTATGTAGCACTCTCTGCCCAGACTGGGGTAGAGCCACTGATGCCTTTAAAATTTAACTTTTATTTCTCACTTTAAAAAATGGGTGAACACAAACAAACAAATTAAAATCTCTCTATCTCTGAATAGCAAGTGTCAATTATTTCTGGTTTTTGTCGAATTGCTCAAGTGACCGGCTTTTTTAATACTTGTGTATGTGGTTTAGTTAGACTAGTCGGTACTTTATTTTATTAATAAAACCAGATTGATCACAAACTTGTAATGGGTATTGGTTGTATTTGGTAGTCTCTTATGTTCTTCGAGACTTAAATTAGTGTAAAGTGGGTTGTGATTAAACCTGAGTGACAGCAGGGATTGTCAGATTTTATTTATATTAATACATGGAACTTGGTAATAGTTGGGTATCTTGAGATCTGTTGTACTTGGTTATGTAAAGGTACGTGTGCTCGTGTTTGGTTATCTCTTATATTCGAGGTTATTACATAAATTCTTCCCACATATGATTGGAAACCTATGATTTTTCTTCACTCCTTATAAATAAAGTGATCTCATATTTGTGTTGCGTGTGTTTTTACTGTATAGTTCTGAATACTTGATTCAATAAAGACACCAATTTGCTTGAATTTTAACGAGTAATTTTGCTCTAGGACCCACTATTCAAAATCTTTCTTTTTGTCTTGTTTATTTTTTATGCAAACCCTTTTTCATATGGATGGCGGGGTGATTATGTATATATATATATATATCTGTCTCTTTCTTTACTGGGTGCTCAGAGACTGTTTTGTTTATAGTTCCAACATCCACCTTTAGATTTTATTCAACTTATTAGTACTTGGCTTCTATGTATTGGGTATATTCCCCAGCTAACCATATAGAATGTAATTCTGCAGTGTTATTTTAAGCGTACAATGTTGCAACACTTTGATTTCGGTTTCTTGCTAGGAATTGAAACACTGGTTGTCTTTATAGTGAAAGCTTGTTTTTAATTTTACTCTTATAATAATATATTATACTCTTATATATTTCTCTCATTATGTATGTGTGTCTCGATATTCAGTAAATACATCATAATTTTTATAGTGGAAAACCAGTAATTGTTGGTGGCTGTAATTACTGTGATCTAATTGGATGCTGTCACCATCCATCAAAAGTTCTAGGCAGATAGTATATACGGCTCTCTGATAAGTCTAAAAAGCCGTCAATCAAACATTATACGCGGCAAAAAGACTTCGGGTTTTCTATCCACTAATCTTCTAGCTCTCTGTGAACTGGCTTCCAATAGGAATGCTGTTAAAGGACTGCGCCTCTAGTTATACTTAGAACAGACTGTTTGTCACTGTTGACGCCCACCTGGTGTAAAGGGAGATACTTCATTGGTCCAGAAAGGATGTAAACAAATACCCCCATTGGTCCAAAATCCGGACAGTATTAACATCGCTACCAAAACTAGCAGATGTCAAACAAAGCTTTGCCAGTGTAATCGTACTCCCCATCTACATTCCAACTGATAACCAGTTGTTAAAAATTCTATGCTTATAAAAAGGTTTGAATGTTGTGCTCAGATTATTGTATCATCCCGTTGCTGGCTTTCCGTAGGCGCACCAATAGACAGTGGATACGTCAACAAAGGCTTACATCCAAAGTGTGCATATCTGTATAAATAAAATTGATTGCAACAGACTAAAATAAAAAGACTATGACTGTGAATCTACTAGGTATATACGAAATAAAAAAATATATATTAAAGATTGTGTAAAATTATTGTAAGATAATATCATCAATTAGTGGAGCAGTGATGTATGGAGTATTAAAGTTTTTCTCATAATCGTAGATTGTTCTTCAGACTAAGGTTTTTCTTAGATATCTAGTTTCTTTTACCATTAAGTGAACTAGTTGGTAATAAATAATTAATTATATACAAGTGTAATTAGTGTATCGTGAATTTCTCACATTAAATGAATATCTATAAAATAGTGAGTAAGTATACGTGTGATGGGGGAAGTGTGAAGACCCTAAATTATATTAATTTAATAAGTGTATCCAATATCAGCAATAGTATAACTTAAATGTGGCCCAAATGTGGGTCCTAGGAGGAATCATCCTAACTGGATACAAGGACAAGCAGCAGAGTGGATGTCCCAAACTTCCGGTTTACAAATGATAAGGCCCCTAAATCAATACTAAAAGTACACCACAATAGGTCCCAATAGGGCTACACACAAGCATCACAATTGAATATATAACTAAAATATAAAGTTGCTACCTTATGACGACAAGTGCAAAACTTGAGAGGTGCCAATAAGTCAAATGGGGCTAGACTAAGCAAATGCCGTGGAATCTATAACTTCATTTAACCCCATAGGAAAGAGCGTATGGAATTTAAAGATCCAATATGCTTCCCTTTGTCTTAGGCGAGTGAATCTGTTATAATGATGGCCATTGGGAACACTTTCTAAAGGTGTAATCCTAAATTGACATCTACCTTTCATACTTTTAGCACAGCTGTGCCTGGAGACACTATGTTTGGGGGACTTTTTAATCACATTCTTTTGGTGTTCCCCCCATCTAAGCCACACCTTTCTACAGGTGCGTCCAATGTATTGGATCCCACATGCACAAATAAGTGCATAGATAACATAGCTGGAGTTGCATTACAGGTGTTCCATGATCTGGTGTTATTCACCTGTTACATTTGATATTAAAGATTTTTTCCCATGAGTAATAAATGTACACATGTGGCAGCGTGTATGTTTGATAGATTTTTTAGTCATAACTACCTTGCTGGGTGCCAGTTTTTGTTTCAAGGTGGGTGCCCTCCTATTCACAATCCTAGGTTGAGGAGCCAACACTTTCTTTAGTACAGGATCTCTAAGCAGGATTGACTAATGTTTCCTTAGAACTCTATTTACTGCCCTAAAATTTGAATTAAATTGAGTGACAAATAGGGGTTGTCCCTGTGGACCCTTATCTTTTTTCTCCTCCTTGGAATTTTTTCCACAAGAGAGTAATTCACCTCTATCTAGCAGTCTTGCTCTATTATAACCATATTCTATTAGTCCCTTAGGATAGCCTTTCTCCCTAAACCTTTCTTTTAGTATGAGGGACTGCTCATCATACATGTTGATGGAACTGCAGTTGCGCCTCATGCGGCAAAATTGGCTGTAAGGAATATTGGTTTTCCAGCTATTGAAATGATTGCTGGAATAATGTAAAAAATTATTACAGTCTACTGACTTAAAATAAGTAGAGGTGCAGATGGTTCCATTTACATCCCAAGTCAGCACTACATACAAAAATTCAATTGTTTGTGTCTGTATATTGGAAGTAAAGTCTATACCCATGTCATTACTATTTAAGAAGTTGACAAATTCTTGTGCTTCTTCAATTGATCCCTCAAAGATAAACAGTAAGTCATCTATGTAACGGCCATAGAACACCAGACTGCCCCTCCACTTTGCATTATAGATGTAAGTTTCTTCGAATATCCCCATAAAGAGGTTAGCAAAGCTTGGGGCAAATCTGGTGCCCATGGCCATTCCCTTGATCTGAAGATAGAACTGATCTAAAAATTGAAAATAATTATGTTTAAGGATAAAGTCTATAAGGGTGATGAGGTATTCTTTCTGTTTATCTGGCATGTATATATCTCTATCCAAAAAGATAGAGGTGGTTTTTAACCCCCACTCATGTGAGATATTGGAGTATAGAGCTCCTACATCACAAGACCGCCATATATAGTTGTGTTTATACTGTATCTGTGTCAATTTTTGTAGCAAATCAGTGGTGTCTTTGATGAAAGAAGGGAGGTGTTGAACATACTTTTGCAGAAAGGTATCCACATATTCATTTAACCTGTCAGTGATACTATTGATAGCCGCTATGATGGGTCTACCCGGCGGGTTCAATGCATCTTTATGCAATTTTGGAAGGTGGTAGTAATAAGGTACATTGGGGTGGTCCGGAAGTAAATACCTCTTTTCTTTTTTATTTAAAATGCCCTTTTTGCTATCCTCTTCCAAAATTTTAATAAGTTTTTTTGAAAATATTAAAGTGGGGTCCTGGGCTAATTTCCAATAATAATTAGTGTCATATATAATACGTTCGGCTTCTCTAGTGTAATCGAAATAATTCTGAATTATTAGGGCTCCACCCTTATCCGCCTGACGAATGACGATGATTTGTCCCCCGTCAGGCGTCTGAGGGCTCTCTCTTCATTCGGCCATATTGTCTTATTTCCAACAATATGATTCGGAATAGTCTCCCAATCATCCAAAACCAATTGTTGGAATAAATCTATATATGATACATCCTCTTTAGGTGGATTAAAAGTAGATATTGGTGAAAGTGAAGTATGGATAACAGAACCAAAAAGTTCCTCAGTAAACTGCTCAGGTTCACAATATAAGGTAGGGGATATGTTTCTACTTGATTGGCTATCAAGGAGTATTGGTGTGCCCTCAATGTTATTTCTTCTAAGCGACTTCAGGGCAAAGTACCTCTGTAGCGACAATTTTCTAGTGTACTTGTTGAGATCCACAAAAAGATTAAATAAATCATGTGTGTTGGGAGGGCAATAGGACAATCCCCTACCTAAAATCCTTATCTCGTCATTGGACAAAGCATGTGAGGAGACATTGTATATCCCTTTTTAAGTTTTTCTAATTTCTCTTTTTGTTGGGTTTTACCTCTACCTCTCCGTCCCAGTTTGGGAATGGTCTTTTTTTCCCATTTTGGGACTGATTGGAGGGTAATTGTTGGTTCCTCCTCCATAAAGGAGCGAGGTTCGGTGTCCCTAAAAAACCCTCATTTGAGGTAGTAGCCTGATTATCGTAATTTGGGATTGAATTTTGTCCAACTCCATACTGCCCCGTATGATTCTCAGATTTCAAGGCTTGAAACCTATTTTGCACTGGGATCATATTGGGGTTATCATACTGTTGGTATGTATTAAATTGATGTAAGGGAGTATAACTATCTTGTTGGGGTGTCTGTTTGTTCTGATGACCCCTGTGATGATTCCTGCCTGGCCCTGAGTTCTGATGACTATTGGTTTTATGAAAATTATTATTGTTTCTACCCTGATTTGTGTTCTGACTTTGATTGTTTCTTGTTCTTGGTCCAATCCTCCTTCTTATTGTTATGGGTATAGTTATGTACCTCCTCTTTACTGTAATCTTCCTCGTCTCTCTTTAATTTTTTATTTTTATTAGTGATGATTTCTAATTGATAATCGTCTACTGCTTTTATAGTTTGAGCGTTTAGTTTGGAATATTCAGAATGCTCTTTTAGAGGTTCCAAATCTTTCTGTACTATATCTATCTGAGTAGATACCTCCGCTATTATTCCGAATCATATTGTTGGAAATAAGAAAATATGGCCGAATGAAGAGAGAGCCCTCAGACGCCTGACGGGTGTCAAAAACATCGTCATTCATCAGGCGGATAAGGGTGGAGCCCTAGTAATTCAGAATTATTTAGATTACACTAGAGAAGCCGAACGTATTATATATGACACTAATTATTATAGGAAATTAGCCCAGGACCCCACTTTAATATTTTCAAAAAAACTTATTAAAATTTTGGAAGAGGGCAGCACAAAGGGCATTTTAAATAAAAAAGAAAAGAGGTATTTACTTCCGGACCACCCCAATGTGCCTTATTACTACCAACTTCCAAAATTGCATAAAGATGCATTGAACCCGCCGGGTAGACCCATCATAGCGGCTATCAATAGTATCACTGACAGGTTAAGTGAATATGTGGATACCTTTCTGCAAAAGTATGTTCAACACCTCCCTTCTTTCATCAAAGACACCACTGATTTGCTACAAAAATTGACACAGATACAGTATAAACATAACTATATATGGCGGTCTTGTGATGTAGGAGCTCTATACTCCAATATCTCACATGAGTGGGGGTTAAAAACCACCTCTATCTTTTTGGATAGAGATATATACATGCCAGATAAACAGAAAGAATACCTCATCACCCTTATAGACTTTATCCTTAAACATAATTATTTTCAATTTTTAGATCAGTTCTATCTACAGATCAAAGGAACGGCCATGGGCACCAGATTTGCCCCAAGCTTTGATAACCTCTTTATGGGGATATTCGAAGAAACTTACATCTATAATGCAAAGTGGAGGGGCAGTCTAGTGTTCTATGACCGTTACATAGATGACTTACTGTTTATCTTTGAGGTATCAATTGAAGAAGCACAAGAATTTGTCAACTTTTTAAATAGTAATGACATGGGTATAGACTTTACTTCCAATATACAGACACAAACAATTGAATTTTTGGATGTAGTGCTGACTTGGGATGTAAATGGAACCATCTGCACCTCTACTTATTTTAAGTCAGTAGACTGTAATAATTTTTTACATTATTCCAGCAATCATTTCAATAGCTGGAAAACCAATATTCCTTACAGCCAATTTTGTCGCTTTAGGCGCAACTGCAGTTCCATCAACATGTATGATGAGCAGTCCCTCATACTAAAAGAAAGGTTTAGGGAGAAAGGCTATCCTAAGGGACTAATAGAATATGGTTATAATAGAGCAAGACTGCTAGATAGAGGTGAATTACTCTCTTGTGGAAAAAATTCCAAGGAGGAGAAAGAAGATAAGGGTCCACAGGGACAACCCCTATTTGTCACTCAATTTAATTCAAATTTTAGGGCAGTAAATAGAGTTCTAAGGAAACATTGGTCAATCCTGCTTAGAGATCCTATACTAAAGAAAGTGTTGGCTCCTCAACCTAGGATTGTGTATAGGAGGGCACCCACCTTGAAACAAAAACTGGCACCCAGCAAGGTAGTTATGACTAAAAAAATCTATCAAACATCAAAAGAATGGGTATAAGAATTATGATCACATGATTAGGAACACCCATGATAATAAGGGTACCTACAGATGTGGACATAGACGCTGCCACATGTGTAAATTTATTACTCATGGGAAAAAATCTTTAATATCAAATGTAACAGGTGAAGAACACCAGATCATGGAACACCTGTCATGCAACTCCAGCTATGTTATCTATGTACTTATTTGTGCGTGTGGGATCCAATACATTGGACGCACCTGTAGAAAGGTGCGGCTTAGATGAGGGGAACACCAAAGGAATGTGATTAAAAAGTCCCCCAAACATAGTGTCTCCAGGCACAGTTGTGCTAAAAGTATGAAAGGTAGATGTCAATTTAGGATTACACCTTTAGAAAGTGTTCCCAATGGCCATCATTATAACAGATTCACTCGCCTAAGACAAAGGGAAATATATTGGATCTTTAAATTCCAAACGCTCTTTCCTACGGGGTTAAATGAAGTTATAGATTCCACGGCATTTGCTTAGTCTAGCCCCATTTGACTTATTGGCACCTCTCAAGTTTTGCACTTGTCGTCATAAGGTAGCAACTTTATATTTTAGTTATATATTCAATTGTGATGCTTGTGTGTAGCCCTATTGGGACCTATTGTGGTGTACTTTTAGTATTGATTTAGGGGCCTTATCATTTGTAAACCGGAAGTTTGGGACATCCACTCTGCTGCTTGTCCTTGTATCCAGTTAGGATGATTCCTCCTAGGACCCACATTTGGGCCACATTTAAGTTATACTATTGCTGATATTGGATACACTTATTAAATTAATATAATTTAGGGTCTTCACACTTCCCCCATCACACGTATACTTACTCACTATTTTATAGATATTCATTTAATGTGAGAAATTCACGATACACTAATTACACTTGTATATAATTAATTATTTATTACCAACTAGTTCACTTAATGGTAAAAGAAACTAGATATCTAAGAAAAACCTTAGTCTGAAGAACAATCTATGATTATGAGAAAAACTTTAATACTCCATACATCACTGCTCCACTAATTCTATATACACTTCACATATTTATGAACAACTAATGATATTATCTTACAATAATTTTACACAATCTTTAATATATATATTTTTTTATTTCGTATATACCTAGTAGATTCACAGTCATAGTCTTTTTATTTTAGTCTGTTGCAATCAATTTTATATATACAGATATGCACACTTTGGATGTAAGCCTTTGTTGACGTATCCACTGTCTATTGGTGCGCCTACGGAAAGCCAGCAACGGGATGATACAATAATCTGAGCACAACATTCAAACCTTTTTATAAGCATAGAATTTTTAACAACTGGTTATCAGTTGGAATGTAGATGGGGAGTACGATTACACTGGCAAAGCTTTGTTTGACATCTGCTAGTTTTGGTAGCGATGTTAATACTGTCCGGATTTTGGACCAATGGGGGTATTTGTTTATGTCCTTTCTGGACCAATGAAGTATCTCCCTTTACACCAGGTGGGCGTCAACAGTGACAAACAGTCTGTTCTAAGTATAACTAGAGGCGCGGTCCTTTAACAGCATTCCTATTGGAAGCCAGTTCACAGAGAGCTAGAAGATTAGTGGATAGAAAACCCGAAGTCTTTTTGCCGCGTATAATGTTTGATTGACGGCTTTTTAGACTTATCAGAGAGCAGTATATACTATCTGCCTAGAACTTTTGATGGATGGTGACAGCATCCAATTAGATCACAGTAATTACGGCCACCAACAATTACTGGTTTTCCACTATAAAAATTATGATGTATTTACTGAATATCGAGACACACATACATAATGAAAGTTCATTCATGTTCATATTTTGTATTTTTAACAGTGTTATTTATGTAATTATATACCATTATTATTGCAGCAGAGGGGGTGTTGTCCAAATGATGGGTTCTGATTGGTCCCTCATTTGATTACTGTTAGGGGTGGGACATGGGTGTCTTCTAGTAGCATAGCTCTATATAAGGATGTAAAGAACTGTTGAGAAACATGCCTGAGGAAACAGTCTATCTGAGAAACCCGTCGAACTGTTTCTCCACTAGCCATAATTTGGCACTGAGATGAGTGGTAATTTTTTTTATACCTTTTAATAAATATGTTTTTATGTAAATCCACTCTGAGTGCTGTGTATGGTATACTGCTATGCTACTTTTAGAGTGTTAATTTTTGACACCCACACATTGCCTTTGTACCTTGGATCAGCCAGCTGGATTGCCGTTAAAATCCAGCCTGTTTCTATAGGCATAAGTGATTGCCTTTCACACATGTGAGTACCCTGTATATCACTGGCTTTAAGTGTCACTGAATCACCATTGATCTGCACCATTGGCGCCTCTATCTATTGCTTTCTTTAATAGATCGTCTCCTATTGGATGTTGTTAGAGAGCTGCCCCCACGATCAGCTAGCTGGACTGCTGATGAAATCCAGCCTGCTCTTATTGGCATAATTGATTGCCTTTTTCACATGTGAGTACCCTGTGTTCTTCTAATATCGGCTACCTATAAGAACCACTATTGATCTGCACCATTGGCGCCTCTTCCTTGTTGTTTTTTCTTAAAAGATCTCCAGTAAGTACGATTTTGCTTGTTTATCAATAGCTGGTTATTCCGGAAGCATTCATGTACCTGTTGGAGGGGATTTTTGACAGATACTACTTACACTGGGGATTTAGTGCATGGACACTTGTTTTGCTTTGTGTTGTCTGTTTATTCATTGCCTCATACCCTCCTATCAAACCTTAACTTCCTGCAGCCCTTTCTTTGTTCCATGCCTTGTACCATGCCTTGCTGCTTGTTAAATACGGCGTGCAGGTTCTCTTGTGAGAACCTGCAGTCATAGGGGGCCGAAAGGCTTGCAAAGCCTTTGATAAATCGACCCTTAAAAGCATAATTTAGACTGTATCTTATTTTACAGATTACAGCACCAAGCTCTTACACCTACCCTATAAAATTGACAATACCAGTTTCTGGAACACATTCTGGCCATATGGTTATTTTTACAACACAGCATAAAAATTAGACAGACAAATGATATGTGAACCGATTAACTAATAATAGCAATATTCCAGTAGGAGTTAATTATATTTAAACAATACACACATACACACACACATAAATATTGTGTATATATATATATATATATATATATATATATATATACAGTGCTTTTTGTAAAAGAAAAGGTGATGGTAATTTTTGATTGATATTTTCTGCTTAGTAACTATGAGTAAAGCAAAGGGACAAGATTATTTACAATGTTTGATGCAATTTGCAGCTCCTACTTGTGAAAACAAATGTATTTACATGATAATTACAAATATTACCTCTTATGAGTTGGCAGAGGTGGGGTACTCAGTACCGATGAGTACCGCTGAGTACCCCCACAAAAAAAGCCCTGTATATATATATATATATATATATATATATATATATATTTATTTACATACATACACACACACCAAATGTTGGGCACAAGAGGTAGCATTTTATACGACTGTCTAGCCAGTAGAGGGTTAATAACACAGCAATACAAAAAATATTTATGTATACTATTTTAATTAGAGTTAAAGGGTTTTAAGTCTTTTCTTTGGTAATCGATTAAACAATATACCAGCAGTTAGTTTAAACATCACACTTCTTAATCAACTTACTTTTATTTGTTAACGAAACTTAATTTCCCATATAAATTATATTAATATATTAGCTAAAAACATCTATTACGACTTAAGTATAACTCAAAACAATCTGCATCATTAGTCAAAATGTATTAAAGTGTCTAATTTAAACAAATAATACATGTGCACATATATTTACAAAACTTTTACTATTAACAATATATATATATATATATATATATGTATATATATATATATATATTTGTATGTGTGTATAGATATATATTTTACCAAAAAAATCATCAAATATAGAAATATAGAAATATTTATTTAAGAATAAATAGAACATATTCTTCTAAGTGAAGAACATTGGAATGATGTGAAATTATTCATATTTCATGTCGGGTTTAGTACTCTTGAATAAGCCCGGCTTGTTTAGCGAGCAAGTATGGATGTTTTTTTAGCTCCACTGGAGTCTACGGGAGAGTATGTTAACACCTTCGCAATATTCAAGTTCAACTTTTTGCATGTGCCGGGTTTTGGCTTGCATGCTAACTTTTTACTTTCAACTAATAATATAAGCACAGCCCAATGAACTTAAAAAACCTCCATCTAGCGATGTTAACAAGCAAGCTGGAACGCTAAATAGCACTTTACTCGTATTCTAGCCCTAAAATGTGTTGAGCTTACAGGGAAATTAGATCTTATTTAACACTTTCTGTATACACAAATGCATCCTTATTTTATATTTGTCTGTATGCTAAAGCCTAATGCTTAGAGAGAACAATTGGGAATTATCATTGTATTACCTCACTGGGAGTATAATTTATTCTGCTGGCTATAGCCAATACTTAAGTAAAGAAACTTTCAGTATAGGTAGGAATACTACAGGCAAAATCTGTTATTTCTAATGCTGAAATAAAGGTAAACTAGCTATTTGTAAACAATATATATATATATATATATTTATATTTTTATTGTAGCCAACTGGTAGCGAAACATACTTAAGTCATACATCTGTGTGTCACACAGGACACTATCGTAATGTATTTTTATACAATCCAAGAAAAAAGAGAAAAGCAAAAAAATATCCACAACATCAATTTAAACTTCTCATGAAGAACCTTATAATTAAGACGTCTATATCTCAACAGCTACCTGGCATTTTCCACAAAATTAAAAAACTAAAATAACACTTTAACATAAAGAGGAGAAAAAAAAAAAGAAGAAAAACTGCCGATAACAGAAAACACGAACCCTCCCCCCCCAACCGTGTAAACCTCCCCGATCTTAACAGTCCTAGTCAACCACAGGGTACTTGCTTGACTAGCCTCTGTTGACATCATCCTCTTGAGATATATCCACAACCTCCTAACCCTGGTGCATCTTTAATTAATACTATGCTAACACTAAACTACCTCTTGTGGCCAATTATAGAGTAATTTCTCTATTATTAGTAATCCAGGTTGCAGGGAACACTTCAGCTAGGACTAATTCTACAAAGCTAATAGAAGCCAAAAAAGGGGACAATAAACGTTTTTGCAGGGGGAATGGAAAATATTTAATAATTACTGCCCATCTTCTCAAAAATTGCCCTATTCTTTTCTCAGATGCAAGAGATAAGTGAAAGGTCTCATAGATAATTTGAAATTGAATCTCCTTCACAATTAAAGAGAAACTAGGGATCTTCTTGGATCTCCAGTTTCTTAAAATAAGGTGTTTAACGGTCATTATAACCGTATTTAAAGTTATTATCAATGGATTGGATTTAGAGCCAGTGACCAGAAATACAATCTCCTCTAATGAAAACATAAATGTTGTTGAATGTAATATATTAAACCAATACAAAACCTTTTTCCATAATTGGTTAATTTTAGGACAGTGCCAAAACATATGGACCAGATCGGCATCTCTGTTAGCACATCGAGGACAGAAAGCCACATTCAGAGGATAAAATTTAGACATTTTAAGCGGGGTATAATAGAAGTCACTTTCATATGTGACTCCTTCCAACTAACAGCGATTTGGCAATAAGATAGACTATTAAAGCTTTCCTGGATTCTTTCAATATCTATCATAGGGATGTATGTACACCAGAACTTTTCGAGTCTATCCATATATCTAGCTCCTTGTTTAGAGAGCATAATATCAAAAATTAATGAAATTGTGGCTTTACCAGCTTTAAATTTAAGTATAAAATTCTTAATGTCGGACCATGCAACCTGCGTGAGAGTTGACCAATTTTGAGACTGAATATAATGCCTCAATTGGTTATTAAGATCTAACATTTGCTGAATGTAACTAAGCCCATGATCTGCCCACATCCTAAAAACCTTGTGATATTGATATATAGCTGGAGTAAATTGCAGATTACCAATTATAGGAAGATATTCTGAATAAGTAAAGTCAATGAGCAGAACTTTTGCCAGACTTGGATAATATTTTTAAAAGAGAGGCAAGATTTAATATTTGCAGGAAGACTCTGAATAGGACAATGCAAAACCGCTTTTAGGGACCAAGGAACAATCAGAAAAGTTTCCAACTCCAAAGTGGTAACTAGTTCCGTCTCTGCCAGCCAATCAATAGCAATTTTGAGAATAGTCGCCCAATTATATAACCTGAGATTTGGACATGCTAACCCAGCAAAACTATGGTCCTGCATGAGTCTATTCAGTGAAAGACGAGGTTTTTAGCCACTCCAAATAAATTGAGAAAACCATGATGATAATTTAATTAAATCTTTATTCGTAATGAACAAAGGTAAGTTTTGAAGAGGATATAAAATACGGGGAAAGATAATTGTTTTGATCAAATTAACTTTCGCCAAAATGGAAAGAGGGAACGAAGCCCATAATCTTAAGTCCTCTTGAATCTTAGAAAATAAAGTTGTAAAGTTAGCATAATACGAATTTTTGGAATTTCTATGGATTTCTATACCTAAATATTTCATTGTATCTACTTGTCTAAATGGGAGATCCACACAAATCGTGCTAAACTTACCCACCCTCATTAATTCACTTTTTTCAAAATTTACTTCATAGCCAGAAAATGCACTATACTCTTTTAAACAGTCCGTTACAATTGGAATGTCTTGTGATATATCTTCAAGAAAAATCAGCAGGTCATCTGCATAGAGTAGCATTTTTAACGTAAAAAGACCTATCCTGATCCCAGCTAACCTGTCTCTCAGTCGTATTGCGAGAGGTTCAAGAGCCAAGTTGAAAAGCAATGGAGACAGCGGACAGCCTTGTCGCGTGCCTCTTTGCAATGTGATTGGTAATGACATGGAGCCATTAATTAACAAGAAGGATATTGGGTTTACGTATAATTTGCTTAAAAACTTCACAAAGTTACCCTTAATACCAAAATTAGTTAACGTTGTAAACATATGATCCCATGAAATACAATCAAAGGCTTTAACAGCATCTAAGGTCAAAATTGCCGGGGCTTTAAAAATAGGCCTATATTTACATTGATCAATATTCCACATGTAATCTACTAGGGTAATAACTTTTTGAAAATTTTTAGCAGGATTCCGAGCCGTCATAAACTCCGACTGATCTGGATGAATTCATTTCACTATTACCGAAGACAATCTTGAGGCTATAATGGCGGTAAGAATTTTATAATCAGTGTTTAACACTGAAATAGGTCTGTATGATACTACATCTTCAAGGTCTTTACCTTTTTTAGGAATCAAGGAGATAATGGCAGCTGAAAATAAAACCGACATGGGAGCCTCTGAGATAAAATAACTATTGTACAAGATCTCCAAGATTGGGATTAATTCTTCTGCTAAACTTCTATAATATTCAGCCAGAAGCCCATCCGGACCAGCAGCTTTATTCAGTTTCGCATGCTCTATAGCTTCCCTGATCTCTTCCTTAGAGATAGGTAAATTGAGTAGCTCTAAATTTTCTGTTGACATTTTTGGCAAAATAGTCTGTGCCCAAAAGTTATCTTGCTTTTGCTTATTTTTTTCAATCCTTAAGTATAATGTTTCATAATAACTAAAAAAAGCTTTATTAATTCCCTCAAGGTCCGTAAATCGCTTCCCGTTTTTCCTAATAGCCATTATATAGTTCTTCTTTTTCCTAATCTTGCTGGACAGATTGTTGCGTTAAAATCCCTGCCCAAAACCCAGTTTTCTTTAACAAAAGGGGGGGGGGGGAGAAAAGAAGAAAAAAAAAAACACAAACACACCCCAATTACACAAACAGGGAAGGGATACAGACCCCTTTGGGGGACCAAAACCATAACAATATATACTCCTGTATATAATACATAAGAAGATGTTAAATGTCAAAAATATTTTATACATTTAAACCCTGAATCCCACCCCTAACAACATCTTAAAAAAATACAGAAAAAAAATAAGATACATTTTTACTGCGCAAAATAAAATAGGACTATAGTAACAAGCCCTGACCACTATCATTTTATAGAAGCAATATATTCTTTTACCTCTGAAACCTCGGCAAAGGTCAGCCTACTGCCCCAGTCCTCAACAATAATTTTTGCTGGATAAATCATCCACGCAGCAACCCCTTTCTTGATCAATTGAGAACAAAACGGGGCCATCAGCTTCCTCTTCGCCGCTGTCTCTGAGGAAAAATCCTGGAACAAGAGAATCCTGTGATTCCCAATCATGAATGGTGTAGATTTCTTGAACAATTTAAGTAGTTCTACCTTGTCTTGGTATTTCAATACTTTAAAAATAACCATTCTGTTTTTGACAGCGCCTGATGTAGAAAAACTTCTAGGGCCTAATCTATGGGCTCTTTCTATACTTAAGGGTATTTGAAGAGGGGGAAATCCTAAAGCTTTAGGTAATGAGACTGAAGTAAATTGCATAAGGTCCTCATATTCCGGAGTCTCCGGCAGGCCAACAATTCGGATATTATTGCGCCTCGAGCGATCCTCTAGGTCCTCAAGGCGCTATTGCATAGTATTAATTCTGAAACCCTGACTGGAGATAATCTCATCTTGGGCATTCACTTTGTCCTCTAATGTAGAGATTCTATCTTCCGCTTCTTGCATTCTCACAGAGAATTGCCTCATTTCAGCCGACAGAGTACTTAAATCGGCAGAGATTAACCCTAGTTCTTTTTTAATACCTTCAAATTGAGGGGGTGAATATTTCTGAAAGCTGGGTAATTAATACGTGCATTTCAGGTGAAATATTATCAGGGGTATTTTCTGGACTGGCATCAGCCAGTTTAGTTTTTTTATCTTTTTTTACAGGCATTCTGGGTGAATTGGCCTTCACCTGTGTAACAAATTTTTCCATGTGTTTACGACACTAATAATACTTAGTACTTTATATAATACAGGAATGTGCTCTTTCCCAAACACCTAGTGAAAAAACACAATTATAATAAACAAATATTAAATATAGGGACTCGTTTCCCAAAAATAAACAATGTGTTAAGTGACTAATTCCTACTTAATCATTTGACTACCAGGCTCCTGGACCTGGAATTCTAAAAATATAAAAAACAAACAACAAACTTATATATGTGAAAATAAAAATAAAAAATAAGTGACTTAGGGCCTGTAAAAAATTAAATGCCCTCAGATATGCTTCACAACATGAACTCACCTAAGATTTTTTTTTTAACTACTCATAGATATGTTCTTAGGCATAAGTAATTACTAGAGTGATCCTAAACACATTAATCACAATTAAAATCTTAAGCCCAGCCAGATCCAACCAAAGAAAATTTTCATATCAATACACCCACAACAATAGATGCTTTGCAAGGCGTATTACATATTACAAAAAGGACATTCTCTCAATAAACACCAGACATTTATACTGTAGGTAAATTTGTTACTGCAGTTCTTTTATGAAGAAACAAGTTCGTCTGAAAACAAAGTTGCCATACAGTGTTGCTTATGCTGAAAAGGAAAATTCAACCGGCTGTGTTACTTCACACAGCTGGAACCAAAGCAACAAACAATTGGGCACCAAAAAGGACCAAAAAATAACTTCAGCTTATATGACATATGCCTCAAAGATTCCCCTACCGGGGCACAGTTGTACAGTTGTACTGGCTAAAAAGTCCCTTAAGAGACAGAGTTAATTGTTAGGAGATCAACTCCTTGGACTTATAATAGACTCCTGTAACAGTCTCTCAAGTCCACCAGGTTAGCTCATCCGTAGACCATTCACATTAGCCACACTCACGGGATCCACTTTAAACACAGAGCATATCAAATATACTTGCGAATCCTGTGCTGCTATTGTTTATGAGTGTTTTTTCTGTATAACTAGCCGGCTCCCATCCAGATGGTACTGTAGGATACGAATTAGGAGCAGCCCTTCAATCTTTTCTTGAGAATTCAAGGGTCCTTAATTTTCCCTTAATCTTCCACTTCTCCACACCAATCAGAGCACTACGGATCTTCACCATGGCCGTAGTGGAGCGTGGCACTCGGATCCCTGCGCACGCCAACCGCACTTCCGACCTCAGCGTGCTGATCCTCTGGCTCGTAGATTACCGCCTCCTCTGCACACTGCAAGTAAGCGATTTGCCTTTTTTTCTTTACTGCAGCAGTATCTACTTGTGGTCACAGCTTCAGCCTTTAACAAGGCGCAGCTATATTATGTTTCTTGAACACTGTCTGAGTAAAAGAAATTACCGGTGCATCCGCTAGCCCGACCAGGCAGTGTAGTTTCCGCATCAGGCCGACACACGGCCTAACTTCAGCCCAACTGAACCCCAGCAGCTGGGGCTATGAGGCTATGAGAAGGGGCATAGATTTTTTTAGCACTCGGTCAGAACGCCGACATGGAGCGAGCTGTTACTTAGCTCCGCCCTCTAACCGGAAACCACCAAAAACTGGGCTGTCATCAGGCGTAAACAATATTTTATACTCCAGCAGGTAAAATGGATCATTTGGGAACAAATTAAAGGGGAGACAATTTAGGGTACACTGTCCCTTTAATGTCACAATGCTTACTTTTTACCCAGCAGCAGTTCTGTCTGTTTAGGGGGTGGAAAGAGATGTAGACTGCTAGTTAATTAGGTGTCCAGAGGAGAGAGCAAATACCCCCCTGGAATTGTATTACTTATAGTTACAGAGAGTAAATATTTGAGTTACTTGCTTTAATACTATTGGGTCACCATTGTTAAGATGATGTGCAGCACATCTGCAAAACAAGAAATTCTACCACTGATATTATTTTATTTAGGACATTTTATTTAAAAAAAAAAAATTTTTGGCTTGTCTGGAAAAAATTTTGTTGAGGCCCATACGCTGGGGACTGCTACCACAATAGTAGAAATAGAAATGTGACAAACGTCATCCGAAGAAGGGAATCTGTGCCAAAATCAAGCCTTTCACCTTGTGTGACCCTCTCAACACCCCCTCAGGACAGCTGACATGGGAAGTAAAAAAATAGACATTTATTCAACTTTTTGTTTTATTTTTTTAACAAGGCTGTCTAGTATTATGGAAATCTAAAAATCCTAAATAAACTCCTCAAATGTCTGCAAAGACTCACTACCAGGCCATTGGCTGGTGGTTACTATGGTCACTGGCAATAACTAGCGTGACCCTTGCAGGATCAATTGATTTAGCTTATAGATAACAATGTCAGTCTTTGGTAAACTGCTAGCTCAGCCTATAGTCATAAAGTTTGTAAAGTAAACAAAATTACATACTGATGTCGGCATTGGCATCTCCCCAGTTTGTAAATGAGCTCATTTGACTCTGGACCAAAAACACTTTTCTAGAGTAATGATTGCACCACCTAAAAAAGAAGATCCCAAGTTTGTTTGGAGCTTACAGCTGTAATAAATTATATAATTTGAAGTGAAATCGGGTGGGTGATTAAAGGGTTTTGTTTTGTTTTTTTGTTACTGGGAGGTCACTAATAATAGAAAAATGCAAAGCCTCAGGATAGCTGGTTTCTATTCCCCTCTCAACGGTCCCTAGGTAGCCCAACAGTGTGATTTATAGTTTTTTTTCTTTTTTCTTAAAAAGTCTTTAAATGTTGCAGGCACTTGTATGGTTTCCTTGGAGTGGACAGCTCACAGACAAAAGACCTGAGCAGGCAGCAAAGGATTATGGTTGTGATATGTTTCTGACTAGCAAAATACAGGGTAAAAAAACGATGAGGCCCATTAGGGGTTGAAATAAAGTACTTGTCTTAAGTGACATTGCTTTAACCATAAAAATAACAAGGTCACGGCTATTTATTTTTAAAGAAATGAATACCTGAGATTTCTTATTATTGATAAAAAAATATCATAAACTATATTTTTTTCATCATAGTTAAATAACAGGAATTTTTTTTAGCGAAAAACTTAAAACTGAGTATGTCTTTTGGAGAGCTGACATTATTTTTGTTTCAAGCTAAAGGTTGTCATGAATTGTTGCAAATATAATGATCATGTGGTACAAAGGAATATTTTTTATTGATGAGATAGGAGATGAAAATTGGAGCCAGATTGCTCAGATCTTGCAAAGAAAAATAAAACATGTACGTATACTAGACTTTGGATCACTTTGGATGTTACTTTTTGGATAACCTGAGAGCTAGCAGTAATTTAGCAACTGATTGTAAGAGAAATCATTTTCACAAACTTTAACAGGTTTGATTAAACATTTTTGAAGCCATCCTTTTTGATATTTACAGCTCTTGCTAGCACCCTGGTGGATGTGTTTGTTTCAAGTGGGAGTGCGATAGATAGATAGATAGATAGATAGATAGATAGATAGATAGATAGATAGATAGATAGATAGATGAGACAGTGTGATCTATATCATGACCCAGAAAATCATATTTAATATGACCTTTTATTAGATCTGGGCTATTAATAGACTGCATTACAGGTGTGGCCATCTCTGTACTAGGAGTGTCTATGGATGAGTCGGCTATCTTGTATGCTAACATTGAGCAGATAATGCTGTTAAGCAATAGTTCAAACTACAGACACTGAATTTTAGATTTGAATATATTTAATAAAAAAAAACTTACAAGTCTTGTGATTTGGGATCTGCAATTGTTTTCCTAGTGTATCCAGGGCCAGTGCTAGACTATTTTGTGCCCTAGGCAAGACCAGCTACTTGTGCCCCCCACTTACATACATTTGTTACAGGTTACTATAACACACCTAATTGTCATTACACGACTTGCTGGACACACTAATGCAGGTAAGTAAGTGACGGTAGCTCACAAAACGCAGTCCTTAACTCCTTGGCTTTTAATGACATACAAAATATGGATTAAAGGGACGCTCTAGTGCATATTATTATTATTATTAATAACAATGATTATAAACTTAAAAAATAGCCCTAGATGAAATGGGATGCTTTCTGTCGCTGCCCTTACTGTTTGTGTGAGAGGAGCAGAAAGGGTGATCTGGGGGATGTGTGATGTGTGTTTGTGTAGGGGAGGTAGGGTGAGCAGGGGGCTGTGTGTGTGAGAGAGAGAGGCAGGTAGGGTGAACAGGGGTCTGTTTGTGTAAGAGGGGCGGCTAGGGTGAGCTGGGGTCTGTGTCTGTAGGTGTGTGAGAGACAGGCAGATAGGGTGAGCTGGGGTCTCTGTGTGTGTGTAGGGCAGATAGGATGAGCAGGGGGCTGTGAGTGTAGGTGTGTGAGAGACAGGCGGATAGCGTTAGCTGGGGTCTCTGTGTGTGTGTAGGGCAGATAGGATGAGCAGGGGGCTGTGAGTGTAGGTGTGTGAGAGACAGGCAGATAGGGTGAGATGGGGTCTATGTGTGTGTGTTGGGCAGGTAGGGTGAGCAGGGGGCTGTGTGTGTGAGAGGGAGAAGCAGGTGGGGTGAACAAGGGGATGTTTATGTAAGAGGGGCGGCTAGGGTGAGCTGGGGGCTGTGTGGGTGAGAGGGAGAGGCAGGTAGGGTGAGCTGGGGGCTGTGTGTGTGTGAGAGGGAGAGGCAGGTAGGGTGAACAGGGGGCTGTTTGTGTAAGAGTGGCGGCTAAGGTGAGCTGGGGGCTGTGTGTGTGTAAGTGTGTGAGAGGCAGGCAGATAGGGTGAGCTGGGTCTGTGTGTGTGTGTTGAGAAGGTAGGGTGAGCAGGGGGCTGTGTGTGTAAGAGGAGTGGCTAAGGTGAGCTGGGGGCTGTGTGTGTGAGAGGGAGAGGCAGGTAGGGTGAACAAGGGGCTGTTTGTTTAAGAGGGCCGGCTAGTGTGAGCTGGGGGCTGTGTGTGTAGGTGTGTGAGAGACAGGTAGGTAGGGTGAGCTGGGGTCTGTGTGTGTAGGTATGTGAGAGACAGGTAGGTAGGGTGAGCTGGGGTCTGTGTGTGTAGGTATGTGAGAGACAGGTAGGTAGGATGAGCTTGGGTCTGTGTGTGTGTGTAGGGCAGGTAGGGTGAGCTGGGGGCTGTGTGTGTGAGAGGGAGAGGCAGGTAGGGTAAATAGGGGGCAGTGTAGGTATGTGAGAGACTGGCAGATGTGATGGACCAGATGCTTTCAATAGGTGGCTGTCACACACTGTATGTATACAATATGGAGACTATCACTCACTGTACACATGGTATGGACTCTGCCACTCACAATATATACACAATAAGGGAGTTCATTCACTGAATGTATGGCATGGGGATTTCACTCTGAATATATATACACAATGTAGCGATTGTCACTCACAGTATATACAAAATATGTAGATTGTCACTTACTGTATGCATGGAATGGGGAGTGTCCCACTCACAGTATATAAATAATATGGGGGTCGACAGCTCACTGTATGCATGGCAGTTGTCATTCACAGTAAATACACAATATGGGGGTTGCCAGATTACTGTATGCATGGCATAGGAGCTGTCATTAACAGTAAATAAACATGGCAATTGTAGATTGTCACTCACAGTACATACACAATACGTAGATTGTCACTGTATGTATTGCATGGGGACTGTTACTAACTGTATATAAAGCATGGGGCTATCACTCACACAACATATACATAATATTTATTTTATCACCTGTTTGCATGTCAAGGGGACTGTCACTCACAGTATATACGCAATATGGGAACTATATTTATCTCAAACTATGAGCCCTAAGGGCAATTATAACTTAGTATGAAGCTGTCACTTACAATATTTGCCAGTGATGGCTCTCAGCAACACTATCCTGGTCAGCCAGAAGCTGCCAGACAGTCCTGAAGTTCCGAGCTTCTGTTTCTGAGGACTCAACTGTTTCTGAGGACTCAACTGATGTCTGAGTTGCCCCAGTTACCTTGTGCCTCCGCAAAATAGGTTCTCATGTACATGTCTCTGAAGTGCTCATGGGCGCCGCCATCTTATCAGTGCACCGTGCGCATGCGCCACAGTGTCAGGCTGGATAGGGATTGTGTCCAGTATGCAGCGAAGAGGATAAGAGCCGGGTGGTTGAGGGACTGTGTGGTAGAGGGGTGTAAAGGAGAAAAGGGGAATGTGGTATAGAGGGATAAAGGAGAAGGGGGAAAGTGTGGTATAAAGGGATAAAGGAGAGGAGGTGGAGTATCATACCAGCGGAGTCTGGGGAGCCCGAGCTGGGGCTGGCTGCACCCTTGGCGGCTGCTTAGCTTGCCTAGTGGGAGCACCGGCCCTGAGTGTACCAGCAATACAAGCAATCGCAGCAACCCTTTTATTTTAATATAAAGAAACATTGTCTGAGTCTATCAGTAACCAGTGGTTTCTTTTTTCTCAATCTTCAGGTGGTTAGTGTTGTTTGAAGTACAAGGATGTCCCAGCATGGAAGTGCCCATTACTGGAGTATAACGAATAATATACACTACAGAGTACTTTTTTTCACTTTATTTCCGACTTAAAAAAACAAAAAAGTACTATAGAGTGTTTGCATATATCTATATGTTTAACCTACGGTTGCCACCCCAGCCATGTTTTCCTGGAAACTTATGAGTTATACATGCTACAGGGTGTGCAGGTAGGAACATAAATTTCAACCCTGGACATCACACAAATAGTGAAACTGAACAGCACTATTCATATTCTCTCAGAACACCCTGCAGTCTGTATAACTCATAAGTGTCCAGGAAATCATGGCCGAGGTGGCAACCTTAGTTTAACCCCTGCAAAGTCTGGAGACCTAGCAGAATACATCTGGTGAGCCAATGAGAAGAGGCATACACAATAGCTTCCAGCACTGCACTCCTGAGTCTACCTAGGTATGCTGTTCAACAAAGCATACCAAGGGAACAAAGCACATTTGGTAATTTAATTTGGTAATTAAAGGCTCTGCCTGATCATGAAAGTTTAATTTTGATTTTCATGTCCATTTACGTCATACGCAAGTATGCTGTCTGTAACAATCAGTATACAATGTGAGTAATCTGTGTGCATGTTATGTTTTCTAATGTGAACTGGGTCAAAAATCTGTGTTTATTGTAGACAATTCTGCACGCTACATCAATATTTTCGGTAAAGAATTTTTGATGCTTAAAACCCCAAACACTTTCTACACCAAACATATAGAATTATTGGGTTGTGTGACCAGGAAGTGGATGACTTTGGTGAAGTGATGAGGGGTCTGTAAGAGAATATACAGTATGGGCGCCATGTACTATGAGGCGGGCGGACAGCTTATTAACTCGCGAAGCTGTCCGCCCGCCTCCGCTACACACAGGCAGCAGGTCTATTGATCCGCTTGCCCGTATGTACCATTTCACACTCATCGGAGTGTGTAATGCCCGCCCCTTCAATTGCGTGACCAATCACGCGACTGAAGGGGCTGTCAATCACTGAGAGCGAGCGTGCTCTCTGTGATTTTGCTTCGCCACCTAAGAGGTGGTGTAGGCTGTAGGAAGCAGCGGTCTAATGACCGCTGCTTCTTACATTGCGGGAAGCAGGCTCGCATATGCGAACCTGCCCCGCAAAGGCTCCGGAGCAGCTTTCGCTGCTTCGTACATGGAGCCCTATATCTAGTATCAGTATATTGTATAGTTATACTGGCTGTTAGAGTGCTGTGTCCATTGCTGGCTGATCTGCTGTTATTTAGAAACCTTTTTTTCTGATCTTTTGCAATTCAGTGTTTAATTGATTAAAAGAGGCAATGATTATTAAGGACATTTCAGTAAGTGCCATTTAGTTCAGATAACTATGGTGGATTTTATTAATTGTTACTTAAAGGGATGATCAACACTAAAATTGTTATTGTTTAAAAAGATAGACAATGCCTTTACTACCCATTCCCCAGCTTTGCGCAACCAACATTGTTATATTAATATACTTTATAACCTTTAAGACAGTCCCCTATCACCTGTTTTTTATTAGTTTTTCACAACAGGAGACTGCTAGTTCATGTGGGTCATATAGACAACATTGTGTTCACTTCCGTGGAGTTAATTACCTAAAATGCAAGTCAATAGATAATAAATCAAAAGTCGTGTAATCAGGGGGCTGTCAGAAGAAGCTTAGATACAAGGTAATCACAGAGGTAAAAAGTATATTAATATAACAGTGTTGGTTATGCAAAACTGGGGAATGGGTAATAAAGGGATTATCTATCTTTTAAAACAATAAAAATTCTATTGTAGTCTGTCCCTTTACGAGTTCAGATCCTCTCAACCGAGCTGAGTAGCTGGGATCATTTAGTCAAACAACAAATAACTGCAATAAACGTATTTTAGTTTGTTGTGTGTCCCTTTTAATTACACTTTTTTTTAATGTAGAACAATCCCAAGGGTTCACAGGATCATGGGAATTTGGTCCCTAACTGGTACGTTCGTTTGACTCCAGTTTCCTATGCTTTCTGGGACTTTTAAATTGAAAAGATATATTACTTGCAGGACAGTCCTGTTTGTGGCTACCATGTGAATCAAACGAACTGTCAGTTTTCAGTCAATAAATGTGATCAGATAAATGCTGGTAAACTGATTGTTTATATAACAATAACTACACGCCAACTTGTCCCAATCCTGCAGTAGTATTTACAAATCCACAGCACAGGTCAAAGAGAAACTAAGATGACGCAAGCAAATAAACATGAATCTAGGGCACTGCGTCATCAGTCATTGTGAAAACACCTTTCATGTCCTTTACTTCCACGTAATCGTACAGGTTATTGAATCTGTTACATAACAAGAACAATTAGTCCTACATGCTAAATAGTCTCTATATGTAAATTTGTACTTTTTTTCCTCTTGCTTGATCCTGTGTTTATAAAAAATAATCAAAACAACTATATTCAGTGCAGGGCAGCTTTTCATCTCGTGTGTTCGCTCTAAAACCCTTAAACATACATCTCAATGAGAGACAAGTAATAGCACTAATTAAAATAGTAATGTTTACTAAATTTACTAACTCTTAAAGGGACATTGTACTCAGGCAAGCATTGCATTTAAAGGGACAGTCAAGTATAAATTAAACTTTCATTATTCAGATAGGACTTTTAATTTTAATTGACTTTCCAATTTACTTTTATCATCAAATTTGCTTTTTTCTCTTGGTATTCTTAGTTTAAACTAAACATAGGTAGGCTCATATGCTAATTTCTAAGCCTTTGAGGGCTGCCTCTTATCACATGCTTTTTAAATCTCTTTTCAACACAAAGAGACAGAAAGTACACGTGGGCTATATAGATAACACTGTGTTCAGGCACAGGGGGTTATTTAAGATCTAGCACAATACAATGCTAAATTTAAGACAATAGATAATAAACAGTCACAGTCATGTGATCAGGGGGCTGGAAGAAGGTTCCTAGATACAGGGTAATCACAAAGGTAAAAAGTACATTAATATAACTGTGTTGGTTATGCAAAACTGGGGAATGAGTAATAAAGGGATTATCTATCTTTTAAAACAATAACAATTATATGGTTGACTGTCCCTTTAAAGCTGATTCAGGACCAACCTTTTTAAGGGGTTGAATTCTCTCTCCCACCCCCACAGTGTATATCACACCAACGATGTCCACAGCAAAAAAAATGTCTTATAAATGCTTTATTAAGGCAATAAAAACAGCAACATTGTGGGTAATCCCCTTAATCATGCTACCACAGTGGGTAGTTGATTTCTTCTAAAGTTTTGTTTACATAGCTTTTCCTTAGCCATTACTGCAGTATTGAATTTCTGCTATAGATGAATTATTTTTTAAACAAGAAAATCAGCTATTTCAAATGACAAAATAAAAGTAAAGATGCTATTTGTAAACAATGTAATGGACTCCAGCAGATAAAATGGATCATTGTGAACAAATTAAAGCGGAGATACTTTTCCAGTACACTGTACATCTACATAGTATAGAAAAGCCTTCCAGCTGAAGTAGTAGAAATAAATACATTAATTCAATAAAGTCTGTAACATACATAAGGCTATCCTGAGGATTATTTAAAGGTACACAAACGACAAATATGAAATAAAGAGAATGCTTTTTGTAAGGAATAATATTACTGGAAGCTGTGATAATCTTTACTGCTCATACAACTCATCTGCCATGCAGATATCACACACGCACATGCCGTTTCACCTCCTGAACATACTGTAAGAGACGATTTTGTCTTGCTGTGAGCAGGGGCGGGCTGACAAATCGGGCAAAGTGGCCCTTGCCTGAGGGCCCGGTACATCTTAAGGGGCCCAATCCTCCAAATGCATCATAGCAGCAGAATTTTAATTTTAATATATATTATTATTTTTTTCAGCTTGGTTGGATTTTTTTTTCATACTGGTGGCTGGGGGGGCCTCATCAGTTTATCACTCAGCATGGGCGTGGCTGGAGGAGACTTAGTAGTTGGAGAAGGAAGGAGCCGCCAGTGGTAAGGTAACTAACTATGAGGCAGAAAGAGGGGAATCCACATGCACTTGATTAACCGCTATATTCTTGTTAGGTTGTGTACACAGTAAAGAATTATCATAGCCACTTTACATTTACAAGAAGAATTTTTGCAGACATTTGTATATTGCAATTTGTAAAGATGCTTCTGTGCAAATTTGAATTACACTGCTGTTCATTTGACATTTAACTTCTGTTAATTCAGCACTCTAGAAATTATTTTATTTTAAACAAGAAGATTTACTTCTATATTATCAAACATCAAAGGGACATTATTAAGATATTTATCTTACAAAAAAATATAGACCCAGGAATGTTTGATTAACACAGTGAGAGCAGAAATGACTCATTTGAGCGTTCTGTGTTACAAATTGCTAGTTTTGTTGCAATAAGGATGCAAGATACATAAAACACTGTCAGGCAGTAATTTTGGCCTCCTATCCTCAGACTGGACTCTTGAGAAGTATAACAATATTAAAAAATGTCCCCTTTAACTTACATTTGAGCCTTAACGGAAGATTACCAATTGTATGAAAGCAGGTCGGGGGAATTGATCTCGCCACCTCTGAGGGGGTGGAAGGGTAAAAGAACCAGTCTCTGGTTCTTACATTTATGGCTGCAGCTCATTGTTCATAGCATCAAAAGCTGAGAATGCAGTTTAATACATTAACCTCATAGTGTATTTTGGAAGAGACTCCAAGTAGTGTGTCACATTCCCTCACAGTGTGACTCGACAGCTCTATAGAACTGGTTTGAACATAACAGGAAAAAAAAGACAGTGAGGTAAAGTGTCTGACGTAATCTCACCAATCACAAGTGCTTTGCTCTCAGGAACCAGGCTAATCACTGAAGGGAAGGCCTCTGACGCTTGTAGAACTCAATGAAATATCATTAGAGCAGCTACTCCTGCTTACTCAATTTATTATTATTATCAATTATTTTTAGAGCGCCAACAGATTCTGCAGCGCTATAAACATAGGCAGAAAACAAGGAAACATTTATTGGGATCAGACGGGTAGAGGGCCCTGCCAAGAGTCGCACTGTTGTAGTCAGCTCTAAAGAAGGTGATCTACGAACAGCAAGGCTCTGAGGCTTACATGCTATGGAGGTTCAAGGGGACAGCAATGGAGGAGAGAAAACAGTATAAATAAAGGTTAGTGTAGGTTGTATGCATCCCTGAACAGTAGAGTCTTGTTATACAATAAGTAGAGTCTTGTTATACAATAAGTATAGTCTTACTATACAATAAGTAGTCTTATTATACAATAAGTAGAGTCTTATTATGCAAAACAAAAAAAGACTTAGAAACAGAACAGAAAAATGCACATGTTCGCCAGTAATAAAACTTCTCATTCTGGATCCAGACTTTGTTTAGAGTTTTTTGTTTTTTTAAAGAGTATTATGTTGGGGGGGAGTTCTCCCCTTTAGGGGGTGATTTATCAAGCTCTTTGTCAGGCTTTCTCCTGCCTACGACTGCAGGTTCTCACAAGACTTCCCTACCCTTTTGCCACCTTTCAATCTCCCTGGTCTAGTCTGACCGGGGAGATTGACAGCTCCTGCCAGCGCGTGATTGGCTGTGAGTGGGCAGGAAGCGTGATTGCATGGGAGGGCAAAATAGCCTGAATTCAGCCTGCCAGAGGTGAGCTGTGGTGGACAGGGGCATATAAGTGCGCCCCTGTCCGTCTCAGCTTTATAAACCTGCTGGAGTGTATTAAATTAATTACATAAAGCTAATGTACCTTTATTTTGTCATTTGAAATAGCTGCTTTTGCCTGTTGTATCTCCATTTATACTGAAGCCTACATGAGAGAGGAACTTTTTTTTAAATTTATTTTTATTTGTTCTCTCAAAGTATGGGTATGGATTTATACAGTAAGATATAAGCTATATAAACAGAGATAATATAACAATGTCTGCCCTTCCTGCAAGCTCAGCCTATTTGTTTGGGGTGTGGTTTAAATAAGCAGAATCAGAAATTTCAGAAATTTACAAAAATAAATAAAGGAGAACAATGTCCCTTAGATTTTAATTATCTGACAAAATATTGACAGTTGGTATCAGCAGATAAGGTGGGGCAAGTGTATCTTATCATTTGTCAGTTTCTATATTTTGTGAAAGTCCTGGGTAGCATCACATTAGAAGAAGTTAAGATAAGAGCATACATAGTTGTGATGTAACGTTTATTTTATTATTTCTTATCACCAGAGTATTTCTTTCTAGCTCACGCTGTGAAGTAATTGAAACATAAACACAATAGGGGCCTAGCCCCTTTAAGGTTGATTGCATCCTTCCTAGAAAACCAATTATACTCTCAGTTAAACTGGTAGTTGCCAAGTGAATTAACCAAGCTTGAGAACTTTTTACTGTGATCACTAAAACGTCAAGATTCACTGCATTAGGTCAAAAGAACAAAGAGCATCTGAAGATGATGGAAAGTTCATGACGCTGGTGCAATCAGGGTGTGTCTGTTTAACTGTTTCCTGATGAAGGCTTCTTGTAGTAGCTGCTGTTTTTCTTTTTGGGATCCCAAAGCCCACCAGGAAAGAGGAAACATATTGTGTTTGTTTCTAGGATTTCCTGATTTTAGCAGTGTTGTTCCTCCCCTACAGCCAAGTGAAATGGTTAGTACCATTGCATTATTATAATTATTAATAATATTACTATTATTACTAGCATGATGTAACAATATAGATATACATTTATCGAGGGTCCAACTTCCATGGGAAATAACAATTCAGGACAAGATGTTCCAACAAACTTAGTATTAGCAGAACATAATATTAAATTACACAGATGTAAATCAACAAAAATCATGTTGACATATCACTATGCTCTTTGAATAATGTAACAGACCTGAATAATGTAACCATGTTTCCTTCAATCCTTTCTCATGTATTAAAGTTGTCAAGTTCAGATAGACAGATAAGCCACAGCTACTGTCTTGTTCCTAAAAAGAACACAATATACCAAAAGTATAAAAGTTTTTGAAATAACAAAGTTACATTAAAAATGATGATATATTACTTTACAGTATAATAAAAACATAAAACACACCATATATACAATACAATATACCCACAATTCCCCAGCTCATATGGGTTTATTATATAGTTGTTTTATGTTCTTTATTAACAATGGTGATTGCATACATAGCCTATACCTTGTACAGGTAGCCCTCAGTTTACGCTGGGGTTAGGTTCCAGAAGGAATGGTTGTAAATAGAAACCGTTGTAAATTGAAACCCAGTTTATAATGTAAGTCAATGGGAAGTGAGGGAGATAGGTTCCAGTCCCCTCTCAAAATTGTCATAAGTAACACCTAATACATTATTTTTAAAGCTTTGAAATTAAGACTTTAAATGCTAAACAGCATTATAAACCTAATAAAATAATCACACAACACAGACTTCACTTGCATTTTTCTGCAAACAGTTCTTTCTATGCATTCCAATCTGGACTGATTTCGAGACAGGAAGATCTTGTTCCTTTGAAATCCGCTCGATAGCTCAGGTCTGGTTAAACTGATTAATTTCACCTTGCTTGGCTTTGCTGCAACACAAGCGGACAGCTCCACCTACTGGATATTTTAATAAATGCACTGCTTCTCAATGCTTTTCAATAGCAGTCACATGACTGAAAAAAAAGGTTGTTATTCTGAAACGGTGTAAATTGAACCGTTGTAAAATGAGGGCCACCTGTATTATAATGGGAAAACATCGCCAGGATGTTTTAATGTTCTAAACAATATCCACCAGGTTAGGGGGACCATTTCACAAATACTTGTCTCTCCTCAATGGAGAAATCAACAATTGTAAGAAATCTGTTGCATGTACTGGAATATTTATAATTTGAACCAAACAGAAACCATTTTTTAAACATGCTTTGAAAACACGCCCCCTCCACATTGCCACAATGCAAATTCACTGGGAATGTGGTCGGATTGCTGAAAAGGCAGCAAGCCCAGTACTACCCTATGGAAGGCACAACGTCACTTGGTTTTAAAGAGAGGGTCAGTCCAGTTTTATTATAACATATCTCTAAGTGGCCATATTACAAGGCTGCCGGGACTGTTATGAGCATTTCTTGTAGACCTGATAATCCTTTGAACAACGGCACTAAATGAGAACATTGGGCCATGAGTTAGAATGGTTCTGTAACAGGGAAGGTTTTAGAGCTTAGAATCCTGCTCAGGGCCAGTAGTCTTTGGACTGAGGGCAGAGGGTATAGCATCTGTTACATGGGTGGGACTGGTGTTTCATGTGTTGGGCGGATCCAGGATAAAGCTAAATTGTCCAGTAGTGAATAGAGACAGTGGCAGGTAAGTGCAAATTTTATCCTACCACTCAGCCTAAACACCTGAGTTCCCAATAAAAACCAGGGACAATACCCACCATTAACCTAACCCTGTCCATGCTCCATTCAAGCACATCTATCAAACACCCGCATTCCTGCCCCTTGATCAACCTTAGCCTTCCAGTCCTAGAAGGCATTGGGCAAATGCTGGAAGTAAGGAGCACAATGAAGATGCAACTAAAACATTGGGATGCATTTGCATCCCCTGGAACCAGAACTGGTCTAAAATGGTAGAGAGATATAGTGAGTGCATATTAGTATATTGGGGTAGATTATTATGAAAATATATAGAAGAGATATGTCATGTTGAGTTTTAAAGTTAATATTAGGAATTTAAAGAAGTGACAGGGGGAAGCCAGATTAGCTGGGGGAGTAATGGATGATATGGGGAAGATTAAATATCCAGGCTGAGGGATTTTGGATTTTCTATACTGACGTTAATATATGGGCGTAAAGAAAAAGATTTGCAGACGTCCATATGGGAAAAGATTTGAGTTAATCTAATATGTGGTGCAGAGTCACACAAAGGGTAGATCTCATAGAGAGGAATACTTCTGCAGCGTTTTCTCTGAGAGAAAATACCCTTGTAAAACCTCATTATGTATTTGTGGTTGCTCAAATGAATATAGATTTGTGCGCCAGGCCGGCAGAATCTCTATTCCCAGTGCAACGGTACAAGCCAGCTTCAGTGTGATCACAGTACAGATTGAAGGTTTGCTGGAACAGCTTGTGTACATCACGTACCGCCCTGCTCTTGCTCTCATTAACCCTCTGAGGCTGATCCCTGCTGCCGTGTCCGCAGCCCTCGCACAGGAATGTTAAGCATTTCTGATAACATGCCAGCCAGACTGAGCCCATTATCCTGCACTCTAAAGGATGGCAAAATTCAGGCTTTTCATGCAGAATATCAAAATATAAAGGGATTTGATATTGTTGAAATAGTTAAAGGGACAGTGTACTGTGATATTTTTAACCCCTTTAAGGAAATATTATGGAGTGGTACGCTAACTGTTGCGCACAAGCAATATCAGGTTTATTGTTCCTGTAAAGTAAACGTGATCGCTTAAACGCAATTTAATTTAACACGCATTGGGATAGCGTGATTTCAGAGGTCTGGTTAACATTTAAAAGTACAGTTACACTCACAATAACTTTGTCTAATAAAAGTTATAAGGACTCAAAGTTGTGACGTCTCAGGTGTTAGAAAACAAAGTGACTGCTGAGGTCTTTAATATAGAGATACGTACTGTACATACACGTCTAAATATGTATATATATATATATATATATATATGTTTATATTTACAGACATATTCACATTTAAACACATAAATACTGTATATATGTACACATATATAGATATATATAGAAGTGCATAAGAGCCCTTTGCAGTCAAGTAGATGAAAACATGTAAAATCATAGTTATGCAATATTCATATTTAATAAAGTGTTTAACTATGTATTTAATGTACATTTTTCACATTCCAATGTTCTTCACATAGGGAAATATGTTCTAAGTATTTGTAAACATCTATATATTTAGGTATAAATCACATATATACATATATATATATATATAAATATTTATTTATGAATAATAGAACATTTTCTTCTATGTGAAGAACATTGGAATGTGAAATACTAATATTTCATGTTGGGTTAGTGCACTTGAGAGAATGCAGTCGGGTTTGCACGACTTGCTGGGTGTTAGTTTTTTTCCCATTGTTGCACACTCCATTGACTTTTGTGATTTTGATTTTTGTTCACCTCAGGTTAGCGTATGGGCGAAAACATTTTACTTTCAACACGCAAGAAATAGCACTCCACTCGCAATCTTAATGTGTTACTAATTATTCATTTTACCTATTGGAGTGTATAAAATTGTTTACAAATAGCTCCTTTGCCTTCATTTTGTTATTTGTCTGCTTTTGCCTGCCGAATTTGCCGCTAATACTGAACACAGCAGTATGGCAGTACTGGTTATAAATAAAATTCAAACAAAAAGATGCAGAAGTCACACCATCAGGGGAAGGGGGTGGCAGAAAGAGGTATTCAAATGTTCATTTTCATTTGTTCTCTCTAAAAATTGGTATTTGTTTATTGAGTGAAAGATAAAATAAGGACCTTATGTATGTAGAAATATATAAGATAATGAGGTCAGCTCTCCCTGCAAGCTCAGCCCATTTTATCAGGTTGTAGTTTCAATTAGCAAAAACACTGTATACTGCATACAAAAAAAACTAAAAGAGCATTTTACAGCTGCTATAACAAGTTACTGGAAACCAATTTGACAGAAAACTGTCCCTTTAAAGGGGCACACAAATTTATTTTATTATTGCACACTTGCACATTGTGTTTAACTCTTGCATAGGAGTTAAAGGGGAATTAAACAGATTAATATAATAAAAATGTTTAATTGTGTAGTAAAATATTTTGCAATATACATTTATTATTGATTTTTTTTTTCATGTAATTTACTATTGTGGGCTTTTAAAGTAATGACTGCTCCTTTAAAAAGCAAGAGTACTTGGACTTGGAGAAATGTATGTTGGATATTATTATTAATTTTCCTTCTTTTGTGACTGTCCATCGAATCTGTTTGCTTTTAATATTTTACAATTTTAATAAACTCCTTACGGAATTGGCAGAAATTGCCCAAGTCATGAGAATCATTTTTAATAAACGCCATTACCACCAGGAGCTAGATTTTAAAGCTCCGAAGAGTGTGAGAAACATCCATACGTTTAGATAATAGATTTTTTTGGAACAATATATGTTTTTTCTTGTTCTATGTGTTTATTCATTATTGAAAACAAAGATAACTCCTTGAATAAGACATATTTTTCATGCACAGTGTTAATAACTAGGGGGCCGATATATGAAAGTGCGAGCAGACATGATACGATGTAGCGTATCATGTCCGCCGGACATAGATAAATGCCGACAGCATACGCATATAACTGACCTCAGCATAAGAGATTAGATAAGAAAAGCACACATCTGAGAAACCCAGTGTCCAGTTCTAAAGAGGGAGGGGCGAAACGCATAATGTTGGGACGCTGATGGAACAGTATTACAACAAATAGCCTGCCAAAAATTAGGACCTCCGTAGCTGTTATTTCGATTGATTACCCCATTGTGGAGCAAGTAAAGAGCCAAAGTTATCCCCTTGTGGCAACAGAAAGTCTTATACCTGAGAACAGAACTGTAACTGAAGTTAGCTTGATATGCAGGGGGAGTGGACATAGTCTTGCAGTAAGCGGTGTGCTTTACCTATAAAGAAGTGGACTGCACTTTGTTATAATATATTTACTGGAGCGTGTTTTAAAGGGATATGAAACCCAATTTTTTTCTTTTAAAATTCAGATAGAACATGCAATTTTAATCATCTTAGCACTGAGCGTTTCACATGTTTCTGCTCCTTTTAATTCTAGCCACGCCTCCAGTCCTTGATGCAAGAGCCTCCACCAATCGCAGAACATAGCAACCAGGAAGCATCTCCTGCCCTTCTAGCACAATAGCCCAAGTGATCTACAGGCTAACTCTCCCTATGTCCAGAGCAATCGGTGTAGAATCTTGGACCATGCAGCTGTGCAGAGGCACTGTGAGGATGGGGCTGGCTGTGCTCCGGGCAATGTACACCCAACTGTTCTTTGAAAGTTTGCTCTGTGATTGGTGGGTGCGGTGCCATGTGATATTCACCTAGGACAGCGCATCTACTGAGGATGGGGGGACTAGCTAGATTGTACTATTAGGAGGGGGAAAAGTAACAAACAAACTTGGGCCGTGTGTGTAACCTATATGAATTACTCTACTGCTAGAAATTTCATCCAGGTACTGTGAGTGATACACTTTTTTGGGGGAGCGCATCAGTTTTCTGTGCCTACATGCGCCTGAGATGTAAATCCGGCTCTGGCTGATAATACGAGTGCAAGAATAAGAGCGCTATTGATTAACTTGAACAATGTTAGTGCGCAACAGCACTTATATTTTTGATCTCCACTTGTAATCTAGCCTATTATAAGCACAGCTTAGATGAATTACATCTTTACTAGAATTAAATCTTTGGATAGAAACAAATTTACAATATACAGTACATATATTGGCAAAAATGCTTCTAGTAAAAGTTATCACTGTTTCAGCGATAGCATTTTTCTCTGCATGTGCATGTGAAGTATAGCTAGATATTCTCAGTGAACCAGCATTTTATACAGCAGCTGCAGAGTCAGTGGGGTCTTGTATCAAGTCAGCAATGATGCAAATTGAGCCACAATAAAAATATAAATTATAAAAGCGTCTTAGGTTCTCTCTAGGTGTTTCAAATTATGGTGCATAGAGCATGCTTAAAGGGACAGTCTAGTCAAAATTAAACATTCGTGATTCAGATAGGCCATGCAATTTTAAACAACTTTCCAATTTACTTTTATAATCAAATTTGCTTTATACTCTTGGTATTCTTTGTTAAAAGCCAAACCTAGGAAGGCTATATTCTAATTTGTAAGCCATTTGAAGGCAGCATCTTATCTCACTGCATTTTGAAAGTTTTTCTCACTGGTTCATGTGTTTCATATAAATAACATTGTGCTCCCTCCCGTGGAATTATTAATGAGTTGGCACTGATTGACTAAAATGCAAGTCTGTCAAAAGCACTGAAATAAGGGGCATTCTGCAGAGGCTTAGATACAAGGTAATCACAGAGGGACAAGGTGAATTAAAGGGACACTCAAGTCAAAATAAACATTTATGATTCAGAAAGAGGATGCAGTTTTAAGACACTTTTCAATTTAATTCCATTATCAAATTTTGCTCAGTCTTTTTATATACACACACTCTGGGGAACAAGATCCTACTGAGCATGTGCACAAGCTCCCAGTGTATATGTATACTAGTCTATGATTGGCTGATGTCTGTCACATGATACAGGGGGACGGAAAATGATAGAAAAAATAAATGTCAGAAAAAATCTACTACTTATTTGAATTTCAGTGTTAAATCATTGTCTTTTTATTATGCACTTGTTTATTATGCAATTCTACTGCATTGAGTTGTCCTTTAATAGAACAGTCAGTGTTGGTTATACAAAACTAGGTAATGGGTAATAAAGGGATTATCTATCGTTTTAAAGAATAAAAACTCTGGAGTAGACTGTCCATTTAAGTACACTATTGAAACAGCGGTAGCTTTTATTAGAAGCATTTTTACAGACGCATGTATAATGCAAAGATTTTTCTATTCAAAATGTAATATGTTGCCCCTTTATAAATAAACGATAATAATAGCAAGAAACATTTTTGTGTGAATTCCAGTTTGTAATGTTCATTTAATATCAATATCCAGCACATGAAATTCTCATAAAAAGTATCTCATGTATTTGAGACTGGGAAAAATAAATAAATTAATTGCAGGTTCTCAACAGACTCTTTGGATTATCTATTAGTGTGGCTATTATGGTTCGTCAGCCTTGTTTGTATTTAGGAGTCATAGCCCGAAGCCTCTCCAGCCCTTGTGTAATTTGGTAGAAATGCATTTTGCTGAAACAGTCAATTCCATACTGGGCCTGTCCACTCCTCTGGCCTGGAATTTATAATGGATTTCTTCCAAGACCTCAGTGTTATTAAGAGCTTGATCAGTCATCTGAACAGTTTATATTTGAGGCTTTCAAGGCACAGAGCACTTGCATAGTTTAATGCACTAAGTCATCCCCTAAGCTCACTAACCATAAACAAAAAGTCATGGTCTGGATCTTCTACAGTAGCTCAACATACTTCTAACTTTCTAACTACCAAAATAATTAGTTCTGAGAAAGGATGAGTTGTTATGAATTCTGTAACTCTTTATGGATGATAAGATATTAAGGGTCCATAAAATGTATGTTCAAATTCAAATATATACTAATGTCCCTTGTTAGTGATTTTATTTAATTCATAGCCATTCCAGTAAATCAGTGAAAGCTGTTTAATAAATAAGAAGGGGAAAAAATCAGTAATATTATTGTAAGTACACAAACATGCATTGAAATATAATAGGCAGTCATCATCGGTTTTCAGATAATTATCTCTCAAGTCTTTTGTTTAGCCTGTGTATCGTTAAAGGGACAGTCTACACCAAAATTGTTATTGTTTAAAAAGATAGATAACGCCTTTACCAACCATTCCCCAGCTTTGCACAACCAACATTGTTATATTAATATACTTTATAACATTTAAACCTCTAAATCTCTGCCTGTTTGTAAGTCTCTACAGACAGCCCCTTATCGCCTGTTTTTTATTAGCTTTTCACAACAGGAGACTGCTAGTTCATGTGAGTCATATAGATAACATCGTGCTCACGCACATGGAGTTATTTAAGAGTTAGCACAACGCAGTTCTAAATGAAAGTCAATAGATAATAAATAAAATGTCATGTGATCAGGAGGGCTGTCAGAAGATGCTTAGATACAAGGTAATCACAGAGGTAAAAAGTAAATTAATATAACTGTGTTGGTTATGCAAAACTGGGGCATGGGTAATAAAGGGATTATCTATCTTTTAAAACAATAAAAATTATATTGTAGACTGTCCTTTTAACTTTTGTAAAGATCTCTAAAAATCATTGAACAAACACACTTGAACATTTTAATACATTTTAATATATATGTTAAAGGGACAGTAAAGTAAAACTGTCATGATTCAGATAGAGCATGCAAATTTTAAATAACTTTTACATTTACTACTATTATCAAATTTGTTTTGTTTTCTTTGTATTATTTTTTGAAGACTAAACCTAGGTAGGCTATAGCGGTCTAAGGCAGCAGTGTTTGTAACTATGTATAACATTGCTATAAACATTGTTGCAGATAATGGTGTCAGATAGACTAAGGCACATGCACGCTCCTGAGCTCATCTAGGATTACTCTTTAACAAAGGATACTAAGAGAACTAAGCAAAACTGATAATAAAAATAATTTGGAAAGTTTAAAATGTAATGCTCTTTCCAATCCATTTAAGTTAAAGTTTGACTTTACTGTCCCTTAAAAGGGACATAAAACCCTTTTTTTTTCTTTCATAATTCAGATAAAACATAACATTTTCAATAACTTTCCAGTTTACTGCTATTATCAAATTTTCTTTGTTTTCTTGTTATGCTTTGTTGAAAAGCAGGAAGGTAAGCTCAGGAGCGTACACGTGCCTGCAGCCTATATGGCAGCAGTTTTACAACCATGTTATACATAGCAAGCGCACTAGATGGCAACACTATTTCCTGTCATGTAGTGCTTCAGGCACGTGCATGTTACCTATGTAGCTATCTCTTCAACAAAGAATAACATGAGAACAAAGCAACTTTTAGCATAGTAAACTGGAAGTAAACTGGAAACTTTTTTTAAATTGTATGTTTCATCTGAATCATGAAACAAAAGTTTTGGGCTTCATGTCCCTTTAACATTAATTCAGGATGTGCCATTAATAATTCCATATGATTTTTTTTTAATTTACATGTTCAAAGGTACAATCAACACTAATTAAAGGGACAGTCAAGTCCAAAAAAACTTTCATGTTTCAAATAGGGCATGTAATTTTAAACAACTTTCCAATTTACTTTTATCACCAATTTTGCTTTGTTTTCTTGGTATTCTTAGTTGAAAACTAAACCTAGGAAGGCTGATATGATAATTTCTAAGTCCTTAAAGGCCGCCTCTTATCACATGCTTTTTTATTTGCTTTTCACAACAGGGGAGAGTTAGTTCATTTAAACCATATAGATAACATTGTGATCACGTCCATGGATTGTGGCAGACACTGCACTGATTGGCTAAAATGAAAGTGAATAGATAATAAATAAAATGTCATGTGATCAGGGGGCTGTCAGAAGATGCTTAGATAGAAGTTAATCACAGAAATAAAAAGTAAATTAATATAACTGTGTTGGTTTTGCAAAACAGGGGAATGGGTAATAAAGGGATTATCTATCTTTTAAAACAACATCAATTCTGGTGCTGACTGTCCCTTTAAATGCTAGCTAGAATGTTATATGTAAAGACAAGTTTAGCCTCAGATTAATATGCAGATACACTAGGGTGTCTGTTTTCTAGTAATTTAGGTGGTAATTTCACGTAATTGTTTAATATTGTGTATAACAATAAAGGGTCAATTTCAACTTAACCGATTCTGTGATGTTTCTCAGACTGCCCTGATTCCCCCTCGGGAACTGTGTTTATGTTAATACTAATAATATAGGAGGTTGCTGGCTAATGTACACTTTATTTTTATTTTCCTGTTTTTCTTTCTTTTCTTATCTTGCGTTCTCTTTTTTTCTTGGGTTATATATATATATATATATATAAAACAAAGAAGGTACAGCACTGTTAAGGAATAGTGCAAAGTTCTTTTGCTAGTGCACGGTGACCAACAGGGTCCTGCAAACCCCACAATAATGCAATATGACAAAATCCTTTACTGAGGATAAAAGGAAGACACTAAACAGCTATGTAGTAAAGGCTATGTAGGCCTGAAACGTCGCTGTCTGCTGTCTTCCTTTTAACCTCAATAAAGGATTTACCTTGACGAAACAGTGCTGGGTACAGTGTATTATATATATATATATATATATATATATATATATATATATATATATATACTGTATATATATATATATATATATAGTATATATAGGTATATTTGTACCAAAAAAACATCAGATATATGTAGAAATATTTATTTATAAATAATTAGAACATATTCTTTTGTGTGAAGAACATTGGAATGTGAAATATTCATATTTTCATGTCGGGTTAGCACACATGATTATATGCAATCTGGTTTGCACTTTTTTCTCCATGGGGAATAAGATTTTGCACGCGTAATATTCTAAATTCTGCTTTTTGCTATCGTCAGGTTAGCACATGAGCAAAATCAGTTTACTTTTAACTCATGAAATGAGCTCAACCCGACACGCACAAAAAGCTTATTTCTAGCGCAGCTACACTCGAGCGGGAGCGTTAAATAGTGCTCCACTTGTAATCTGGCCCATAGTGCCCATAAAGCAATGGTTTCCACCATGCTGTAACCTAGGTTTCTTTAACTGCAGTGGACAATTAGAGATTATTATAAAAAGGTCAATTGAGGGTGTAATTAATGACTTTGCGGAATATAGCAGTTAAATCTGGAGCCTATTGTAACAGGAATAGGAAAGCTCACAATTTTCAGAATTAAATTAGAGGAAAGGGGGACAAAGAGAATGATTAAAGTATATTGCAAGTTTTTTTGTTTTGTTTTTACTACATTTAATTGGAATATAAAATGCTTAATCCTAGTGTTTAATGTTCCTTTAAATGCCCAAACAAGACTGGCTCTATAACTGGACCAGGTGGGACTATGAGACCCAGGTAGAATTTGATAGGGGTGGCACATATTCAGAGCATATTCTAATAGTTGTATGTTTTGTTTTGATAAAGGTAAATGTTAGTGTCATATGTGGTCCATCATCTACGTATCAGCATGCTTTCCTGTTAAAGGGATACTAAACCCACATTTTTGTATTCAAATTTATTAAAATTTTAAGCAACTTTCTAATTTACTACTATGATCAAGTTTTCTTCATTCTCTTGCTATCCTTAAAAGGACATAATACTAATATGCTAAATCACTTGAAACTGATGCAGTATAACTGTAAAAAGCTGACAGGAAAATATCACCTGAGCATCTCTATGTAAAAAACAAAGATATTTTACCTCACAATTTCCTCAGCTCAGCAGAGTAAGTTCTGTGTAAAAAGTTATACTCAGCTGCTGCTCAGCTGCAGGTAAAAAAAAATAATAATGAAGAAATGAACAGCAGCCAATCAGCATCAACAGTGCTGAGGTCATGAACTCTTTTACTGTGACCTCATGAGATTTCACTTAACTCTCATGAGATTTCATTGTAAACGTCCTTAAGCTGAATAGGGAAATAAGATGAGAGTGCACGTAAGCTTGCTCCTTCAGCTCTCCCGGGACAGGTTTACTGATTTGTTGCTTAGAAGTCCTTTACAATGGGATTTGGCTACTGAGAAACTTTTGAGGTAAAATATCTTCCTTTTTTACATAGAGATGTTCAGGTGATATTTTCTAGTCAGCTTTTTACAGCTATACTGTATCACTTTCAAGTGTTTAAACATTTGGGTATTATGGCCCTTTAATTAAAAATCAGGAATGTAAAGCTTAGGAGCCCATTTTTGGTTCAGAACCTGGGTTATGCTTGCTTATTGGTAGCTAAATGTAGCCACCAATAAGCAAATGCTATCCAGGATGCTGAACCGATCGGGTTTAACCAAGTGCACTAACCTAATATTTAATATCAATATTTCACATTCTAACAATGTTCTTCACATAGCAGAATATGTTTTATTTATTCTTAAATATATATTTATTTATATATATATATATATATATATATATATATATATATATATATATATTTATATATATTTTTTGTTAAATATATATAATTATATATATATATATATATATGTATATATATATATATACACAATACTGTGCAAAGGTCTTAGGTTACCATTAGATTTGTTGTTTTAGCAATGGTATAATAACCATATATAATTATTTCTCAGTTTATTTCTCAGTCTCTTTATTAGAATATAACCAGAAAATACAGGAATATTTGTATGCAGTATTAAAAAAACTGAAAAAATCAGAAAAAATGCTAATATAGGCTAAAGTGGCAAGTGTTTAGTTTGACCTCCCCTTACACTTGAGCAATAGCAGGAACCTAGCTCTTGTAATCTTAAATGTAAACAAAACCTAATTAATATCATTGCTAACACCTGTATTTGTCCTACTATTTCATGTCAAAATGACTGCTGTGAAAAAGGTCTATTACACCAGGGGCGCGATCCGATATAGATCGCAGTTTGCGGCGCAAGCGAGGGAACCGGCGTCGCCCGCAGTTTCAGCTCGCAACTCGAGCTATCCCATATAGGTCGCCGTCAGATGCTAACGTGCCGTAAGTCTGACAAACCTGCGATGTCCAGAAATCTGCGCAAGTACAAATTTCTGGCGTCGCCAGTGACTTGCGCCAGAATCTGCCGGCGCCTATAAAACCTGACTAAAGTCTAAAACACCCGCACTGTCTAACACGCCTCCCTAACATAGCCCGCACTGTCTAACACGCCTCCCTAACAAAGCCCGACACGTCTAACCCTCTATCCGCTATCCCCCCTCACTAGCCTAACAATAAAAAAGCTATTAACCCCTAAACCGCCGCTCCCGTACCCCGCCGCAACCTAATAAAGTTATTAACCCCTAAACCGCCGCTCCCGTACCCCGCCGCCAGCTATATTATATCTATAGCCCCCTAAAGTGAGCCCCTAACACCGCCGCCATCTATATTAAAATTATTAACCCCTAATGTAAGCCCCTTACACCGCCGCCATCTCTATTAAAATGATTAACCCCTAATTTAATCTACCTACCCCCGCCGCCAGCTATATTATCTATATTAACCCTAAGTATATTATAGTTAATATAGTTATTACATTATATATATTAACTATATTAACCCTAATTATATTAGGGTTAATATAGTTACTATAGTATTTATATTAACTATATTAACTCTATCTAACCCTAACACCCCTAACTAAATTTATATTAAATTAATCTAATTCATTTATAAACTAAAATATTCCTATTTAAATCTAAATACTTACCTATAAAATAAACCCTAAGATAGCTACAATATAATTAATAATTACATTGTAGCTATGTTAGGGTTAATATTTATTTTACAGGTAAATTGTTAATTATTTTAACTAGGTATAATAGATATCAAATAGTTATTAACTATTTAATATCTACCTAGTTAAAATAATTACCCAATTACCTGTAAAATAAATCCTAACCTAAGTTATAAATACACCTACACTATCAATAAATTTAATAAACTACAAACATCTATCTAAAAATACAATTAAATTAACTAAACTAAATTACAAAAAAAAACAAACACTAAATTACAAAAAATAAAAAAAAGATTACAAGATTTTTAAGCTAATTACACCTATTCTAAGCCCCCTAATAAAATAATAAACCCCCAAAATAAAAAAAATTCCCTGCCCTATTCTAAATTAAACAAATTTCAAAGCTCTTTACCTTACCAGCCCTTAAAAGGGCCTTTTGTGGGGCATGCCCCAAAGAATTCAGCTCTTTTGCATACAACAAATACAATCCCCCCCCCCCCCATTACAACCCACCACCCACATACCCCTATTCTAAAACCACCCAAACCCCCCTTAAAAAAGCCTAACACTACCCCCCTGAAGATCTCCCTACCTTGTCTTCACCACACCGGGCCGAACTCCTGATCCGATCCGGGCGATGTCTTCCTCCAAGCGGCAAAGAAGAATTCTTCCTCCGGCGACGTCTTCCTCCAAGCGGCAGCAAAGTCTTCATTCTTCCGGCGGCATCTTCAATCTTCTTTCTTCGCTCCGCCGCCGCGGAGCATCCATCCCGGCCGACTGCTGTACTACGAATGAGGTACCTTTAAATGACGTCATCCAAGATGGCGTCCGCCGAATTCCGATTGGCTGATAGGATTCTATCAGCCAATCGGAATTAAGTTAGAAAAATCTGATTGGCTGATTGAATCAGCCAATCAGATTCAAGTTCAATCCGATTGGCTGATCCGAACAGCCAATCAGATTGAGCTTGCATTCTATTGGCTGATCGGAACAGCCAATAGAATGCGAGCTCAATCTGATTGGCTGATTGGATCAGCCAATCGGATTGAACTTGAATCTGATTGGCTGATTCAATCAGCCAATCAGATTTTTCTAACTTAATTCCGATTGGCTGATAGAATCCTATCAGCCAATCGGAATTCGGCGGACGCCATCTTGGATGACGTCATTTAAAGGTACCTCATTCGTAGTGCAGCAGTCGGCCGGGATGGATGCTCCGCGGCGGCGGAGCGAAGAAAGAAGATTGAAGATGCCGCCGGAAGAATGAAGACTTTGCTGCCGCTTGGAGGAAGACGTCGCCGGAGGAAGAATTCTTCTTTGCCGCTTGGAGGAAGACATCGCCGGAGGAAGAATTCTTCTTTGCCGCTTGGAGGAAGACATCGCCCGGATCGGATCAGGAGTTCGGCCCGGTGTGGTGAAGACAAGGTAGGGAGATCTTCAGGGGGGTAGTGTTAGGCTTTTTTAAGGGGGGTTTGGGTGGTTTTAGAATAGGGGTATGTGGGTGGTGGGTTGTAATGGGGGGGGGGGGATTGTATTTGTTTTATGCAAAAGAGCTGAATTCTTTGAGGCATGCCCCACAAAAGGCCCTTTTAAGGGCTGGTAAGGTAAAGAGCTTTGAAATTTGTTTAATTTAGAATAGGGCAGGGAATTTTTTTTATTTTGGGGGTTTATTATTTTATTAGGGGGCTTAGAATAGGTGTAATTAGCTTAAAAATCTTGTAATCTTTTTTTTATTTTTTGTAATTTAGTGTTTGTTTTTTTTGTAATTTAGTTTAGTTAATTTAATTGTATTTTTAGATAGATGTTTGTAGTTTATTAAATTTATTGATAGTGTAGGTGTATTTATAACTTAGGTTAGGATTTATTTTACAGGTAATTGGGTAATTATTTTAACTAGGTAGATATTAAATAGTTAATAACTATTTAATATCTATTATACCTAGTTAAAATAATTAACAATTTACCTGTAAAATAAATATTAACCCTAACATAGCTACAATGTAATTATTAATTATATTGTAGCTATCTTAGGGTTTATTTTATAGGTAAGTATTTAGATTTAAATAGGAATATTTTAGTTTATAAATGAATTAGATTAATTTAATATAAATTTAGTTAGGGTTAGATAGAGTTAATATAGTTAAAATAAATACTATAGTAACTATATTAACCCTAATATAATTAGGGTTAATATAGTTAATATATATAATGTAATACCTATATTAACTATAATATACTTAGGGTTAATATAGATAATATAGCTGGCGGCGGGGTAGGTAGATTAAATTAGGGGTTAATCATTTTAATAGAGATGGCGGCGGTGTAAGGGGCTTACATTAGGGGTTAATAATATTAATATAGCTGGCGACGGTATAGGGGGATTAGATTAGGGGTTAATAACTTTATTAGGGATTTCGGGGGGGGGGGATCGCGGTTGACAGGTAGATAGACATTGCGCATGCGTTAGGTGTTAGGTTTTATTTAGCAGATCGCGGTTGACAGGGAGATAGACATTGCGCATGCGTTAGGTGTTAGGTTTTATTTAGCAGATCGCGGTTGACAGGGAGATAGACATTGCGCATGCGTTAGGTGTTAGGTTTATTTTCTAGTTAGTTTAGGGAGTTACGGGGCTCCAATAGTCAGCGTAAGGCTTCTTACGGCTGCTTTTTGTGGCGAGGTGAAAATGGAGTAAGTTTTCTCCATTTTCGCCACGTAAGTCCTTACGCTGCATATTGGATACCAAACTGCGCTGGTTTGGTATACCTGCCTATGGGACGGCAGAAATATACGCGCGTAACTTCTAGGTTACGCCGTATATAGGATACCAAATCAGCGTAAATATTGGCGTCGCCGGCTTTTGCGGGCGACGATTTATATCGGATCGACCCCCAGGTTTGTGCAAGACATGCTTGAGCATTACATACACATGTGGTATGAATTTAATTCATTGGGAGCTTGCTAATAAGACCAGCTTTAAATCACCATCAAAATGAACAAACCATGGAAAACCACTTGTAGGTAAAACTTCTCTTTTATTCAGTCATTTAAAAACATCACTGCCGTGTGTAACAATCCATTCAATATGTGTAGAGAAGCGTCACGGGTCAGCTACCCGTTAGCTGACCCATGACGCTTATCTCCACCCATTGAATGGCAGTGATGTTTTAAATTTACTGAAAAAAGTGAAGTTTTACCTACAAGTGGTTTTCCCTGGTTTGTTCATTTTGATGTGGATTATCTTCTCAAGCCTGACACTGGGGAGCCAACTAGGATCGTGGAGCAGTCCAGAAGAGCGGTGCACATATTGAAATCCTGTGAGACACAGGAACCGAGGAGGGGATTAGTGTTCAAGCATTATTGTAGCAGCCTGGTTCTGCTAAGTGAGTTTATTGTCTTTGTACTGCTTGAGTTTACACTTCCCCAAGGACCAAGGTCTGTGGATTACCTCACATAAGGTATTTAAAAGCATCGCTCATATTACTTTTTGCAATATTTTCTGCTGTTTATGGTAACAAGAAAGGCTGTTTAGTGCACTATTTACAGAGTAAGGAACTTTGTGTTGCAACTTTCAATCACATCATTCCATTCAGAATGCCAAAGATCACAGAATTTGACAGACATAAAATCATACTTTTGCATCAGCAAGGCCACTCTCAAAGGGAAATTAGAAAACAAACTGGATACTCAAGATGTAGTATTCAAGCTGTTATAAAGAAATTTGAAGAATCAGGAGAGGTCAAGGACAAAAAAGACTGGAAACTCAGGGTTTCTTCTTTGAGAGACCGGAAGAAGTCCAGCAAGGACCTGGCTCCGCATTTGGCAGCTTCATTGGGATGCCAAGGTGACCCTTCTACAGTCCGAAGAAGCTTGATAAGGAATGGTCTTTGCGGAAGGGTAGCAGCCAAGAAAACATTTTTTTGGAAGGGGCACAGGTTGCAAAGGATAAGATATGCTAAAGCTCACAAAGATTGGAATGAAGATCAGTGGGAAAGAGTATTATGGAGTGACAAAACCAAGTTTGAAATTTTTGGATACAATTGTCAACAATATGTGAGAAGAAGAGTTGGAGAGAGATGAAAGAATGAGTGCTTGCGGTCTTCAGCGAAACATGGTGGAGGGTCTGTCCTGTTTGGGGCTGCATTTCTGCCAGTGGTGTTGGCTATATTGTCCGAATTGATGGGATAATGAATTCTGAAAAGTACAGACAGGTTTTAATTCATCCTGCCATTCCTTCTGGAAAATGCCTGATAGAGATAATGGTATTATTTTTAAGCATGATAACGATCCCAAGCACACTGCTAATGCAGTGAAATCATTTTTGGAGAGAACAACAGCTGATAAAACAGTGACAGTCATGGACTGGCCTACACAGAGTCCAGACCTGAATATTATAGAGGCAGTATGGGATCATCTGTCCAGAGAAAGATATAAAAGACAACCTAAATCTAAAGAAGAACTCTGTGAACTGCTGAAAGAAGCCTGGTATAATATAGCAGAAGATTAATTCAGAAAACTTCAGGACAGTCTCCAAAAAAAAATTCAAGATGTGCTTTGTGCCAAGGAAGGTCACACTAAATACTGACTTTTGGCTGAAGAAGCCGTTTTGTTCAGAAAATTGTGGGTTTTTTATATTTTGTGAACATATTTCCTGTATTTCCTGTTTTTTATATTAATAAAGAGACTGGAATATAAATATGGATGTTCATTAAAACTTTGCTAAAACAACAGCTGGTAGTAGCCTAAGACTTTTGCACAGTACTGTATATATATATATATATATACACAGTATATATATATATACATATATATATAATTATATAGGTATAGATATATACAGATATCTATTTAACAATACTTAGAACATATTCCCCTATGTGAAGGACATTAAAATGTGAAATATTTTTTTTGCGCTCAAGCAAACGTGTTTACTTTCAACTCGCAAAGAGCTGCAATATAATTATTATCGCTCGCACGCAACAGTTAGCGCACAACTAGTAGTCTAGCCCTTAGTTGCTAGTATTTTATTTCTGTACAACTTTCTTCATTTAAAAGACGAGTGATATTTTTTGCTTCTTATTAAACAGAAAACATTCTGGTTGAGTAACAGAGCAAACAGCAAAGTAATTCCACCATACAGCCAAAAATATGTTTTCAATAAATGCTGTAAAAAAGAGATGAATGGGATAATATCGCAGGGTTTTCTAGGGAATGGTTTTCTGAATAGATTTAATATATATATATATATATATACTGTATATATATATATATATATATATATATATCCATGGCAGGGATAGGCAAGGTGTCCGCCACAAACTTAATATATCTTTTATTTCTGATTAAATAATAGAAATAACAACAAATACGTAGTGTGAATAAAGTTAGTGGCTTTTCAAGAGACTGCTAGTGATATTGGGTGCTAAGTTATGGAATAAATAAAGCCTGAGTGAATTACTGGATGTGTATCTGCATCTGTATAATAACATCCAGCATTATATAATGACACAGTAGTGACACTGGCTCATGGGTATAGCCAGAGGAGGGCTGGTTTATGGGATCAGTGGTATCTGCATCAGTATAAACACCAAGCACTATACAAAGACACTGTAGTGACACTGGTACATGGGTATAGCCAGAGGAGGGCTGGTTATAGGATCAGTGGTATCTGCATCAGTATAATAACACCAAGCACTATATAATGACACAGTAGTGTCACTTGCACATGGGTATAGCCAGAGGAGGGCTGGTTATAGGATCAGTGGTATCTGCATCAGTTTAATAACACCAAGCACTATATAATGACACAGTAGTGACACTGGCACATGGGTATAGCCAGAGGAGGGCTGGTTATAGGATCAGTAGTATCTGCATCAGTATAATAACACCCAGCACTATAAAATAATGTTTTTTAATTTTAAGTGTACCTTGGTGTCCTTCACTAAAGTCTGTACTTTGGAAAATGTCCGCCACAGCCTTTGTCTGTGCCTATCCCTGATCCATGGACTGCATTCTGGTTGTTTGGAATAGAACCCATAGGCCCCTATTTATGAAAGTCTGGCGGACCTGATCCGACAGTGCAGATCAGGTCCGCCAGACCCAGCTATATACGGCGAGCAATACGCTCGCCGTATTCAGCTTTGCAACGCCGTCCCTTGCAGACTCGCGGCCAATCAGCCGCCAGCAGGGGGGTGTCAATCAACCCGATCGTACTCGATCGGGTTGATTTCCGGCGATGTCTGTCCGCCTGCTCAGAGCAGACGGACAGGTTATGGAGCAGCGGTCTTTGTGACTGCTGCTTCATAACTGCTGTTTCTGGCGAGTCTGCAGGCTCACCAGAAACACGGGGCATCAAGCTCCATACGGAGCTTGATACATATGCCCCATAGTGTGAGGGAGAGTTGTGTGAGGTGCTGCAAGTGCTCTGTTTGGGTCACAGGTGCATTGTGGACAGGACTCAGTGTGCAATAGGTGATATTGGACAGGTCATGGGTAGATTTTTTTCAGTCCATGGTTTCATCCTGGAAACCAAGAAATTTGTGCTAAATAGTATGGGTGGGACAATAACGCAAAACTACCAAACGGTGGCACTCCCATTATATGAGAGACGAATGGAAGCACAATGCATTGTTGTTCCTGAGCAGACTTTAACTATGTGTTTATTAACCCATTTGCAGGATTAACAAGAGCACAACAATTCTCTTATGGATAATAGAATTTTGCTATTGCACTAGCATATTATTATTATTATTATTATCAGGTATTTGTAGAGCGCCAACAGATTCCGCAGCGCTGTAAACATAGACGGTGTACAGGATAGCTTTTGTAGGGGTCAAGTGGGTAGAGGGCCCTGCCGAGAGTTTCACTGTTGTAGTCGGCTCTTATGAAGTGATCTGTAAACAGCTGGGCCCATAGGCTTACAATCTAAGGGGTTCAAGGGGAAAGCAATGGCATTAGGAAAGGTTAGTGTTGGTTGTATGCATCCCTGAATAGTAGAGTTTTTAGGGAGTGCTTGAAGCTGTTAAAACTAGGGGAGAGTCTTATGGAGCGAGGCAGGGAATTCCACAAGATGGGGGCCAGCCTGGAGAAGTCCTGTAAACGTGAATGTGAGGAAGTAACAAGAGAGGAGGAGAGGAGGAGATCCTGAGCTGATCGAAGGGGACGGGAGGGAGAGTATCTAGAGACAAGTTCTGAGATGTAGGGGGGAGCAGTGCAGTTGAGAGCTTTATATGTCAGGGTGAGGATTTTATGTTTAATCCTAGAGGCAAGAGGAAGCCAGTGAAGGGATTGGCAGAGAGGTGCAGCAGATGAAGAGCGACGAGTAAGGAAGATGAGCCTGGCAGAGGCATTCATAATGGATTGTAAAGGAGCTATGCGGCAGCTAGGTAGACCAGAGAGGACGGAATTGCAGTAGTCGAGGCGGGAAAGGATGAGAGAGTGGATTAAAATCTTGGTTGTATCTTGTGTAAGGAAATGTCTAATTTTAGCAATGTTTTTAAGGTGGAAGCGGCAGGCTTTTGCCAAGGACTGGATGTGGGGAGTGAAGGAAAGATCTGAGTCAAGTGTGACCCCAAGACATCGGGCGAAACGGGGTAGGGGTAATGATGGAATTATCAACAGTTATAGAGATTTTGGGGGTGGAGACATTGGAAGAAGGGGGAAAAATAAGGAGTTCAGTTTTGGAGAGATTTAGCTTAAGGTAGTGAGAGGACATCCAAGATGAGATGTGAGAAAGATAGTTAGTGACACGGGTTAGTAAGGAAGGAGGTAGGTCTAGTGCAGAGAGGTAGATTTGGGTGTCATCGGCATACAAATGGTATTGAAACCCATGGGACTTTATTAAGGAACCTAGCATATCCTTTTAATAATCTGTGATATTGAACATTCATTACAATTCCATATGTTATTCAATCATTTGTTATTTTTTATAAAGTTCTTTACATTAAATGAATATATATATAATTTACATGGAATGCTGCAATATATGGGAAACTATACTGAAATTCATAAATTGTCAGTGATCATTTAAAATTGTTCTTGATAAAAGCTATAAACTTGCAGTTAATACAAAGTTCTTTTCTGCTGTCATGTATTATTGTATTTTACTGGTATGGGTTCCATTTATCAAGCTACGTATTCAGCTCTGGAGTGCCTTCGGTGCAGGTTCAAAAGTTAAAGGGACACTCAAGTCAAAATTAAACTTTCATTATTCAGATAGAGCATTCAATTTTAAACAACTTTACAATTTACTTCCATTAACAAAATGTGTCTTTTTTTATATTTACACATTTTGAGTCACCAGCTCCTACTGAGCATGTGCAAGAATTCCTAGAATATAACTATATGCATTTGTGATTGGCTGATGGCTGTCGCATGATACAGGAGGAGTGGAAATAGACATAACTTTGAAACTTGTCAGAAAAAATCTGCTACTCATTTGAAGTTCCGACTGAGGGGCCGATTTATCAAATGGTGGGCGGACATGATCTGCTGTAGAGAAACATGTCCATCTGACATTGCTAAATGCCAACAGCATACGCTGTCGGCATTTAACATTGCACAAGCATTTCTGGTAAAATACTTATGCAATGCCGCCCCCTGCAGATTCACGTTCAATCGGCTGCTAGCATGGGGTGTCAATCATCCTGATCGTACCTGATCGGGATGATTGCAGTCCACCACCTAAAGCCCTATGTGCTATTGCATTGTCTTTTTACCATGCATTTGCGGATTATGCCAATCTACTGTATTTACTGCTCTTTTAAGAAGCAGCGGTCATCAACTGAATGCCAGCTCTTAGCTGTCAGATTAAAATCACCCTGGACAAGTACAACCAGGGTGATTGAGAGCAATTGCTTGTGAGTGATTGGCCTTTCAAGAGAAGGGGGAGGCATTGCACAAGCAGATGTTATGCCATGCTGATCTATTTAAGATACATTGCGATAGTGGAATATTAGCAACAAAGTAATAATCATGTAACCGCTCTTACAGAGGTTCTAAAAAAGTGTGTGGCACCTTTAATGAGATAATGGAGGCGTGACTGAATACCTGTTTTAAGGATGTCTCAGCTATACTGCAAGACATCTGACGAAGCCCAGGTCAGCCCCAAAGTGGGAGGGGTGAAACGCATGAGTACCCAATAGATAGATAGGTAGTATGTGTCAAATAATATACTTAAAAGAGCCTTAGGGGTAGATTTACCAAGCGGCGGATGCTGCTATCTACCCCTTACTTTCCAGGTCGCTGGATTGTAAGTTAAGAAGCAGTGGTCATAAGATTGCTGCTCCTTAACTCGTCCGACACCTCTGAGGTGGCAGACAGCAATCAGCCTGATCGGATACGATCAGGTTGATTGACACCACCTGCTAGTGGCCGATTGGCCGCAAATGTGCAGGGGGCGGCATTGCACAAGCATTTCACTACAAATGCTTGTGCAATGATAAATGCCGACAGAGTATGCTGTCGGCATTTATCGATGTGCGGCGGACATGATCGGCTATAGTGGATCATGTCCGCCCGCACATTGTTAAATCTACCCCTTAATACTGTTCTACGTGTAATATCAGTGTTTTGTTTATCCTCCTCAGCTGCCAGTAACACAGATTAGTACATGTGCAATGTCACTTCTTTTTAGGCCGTACTTGTAATTTACCTATTTGAAATTTTGGGTTGACTGTCCCTTTAAAGATTCAGACAGAACAGGGCAATGATATAGATTGAGCATAAATAATGATACTGAAGGTGAAGGGATAATGACAGAAGGAGTAAATACAAACAGAACAGGGGCAGAAATAAGGAGAAGAGAGAGTTATTCACGCCTATGGAATTGCCCAGAAACTAAACCCTGTTACCATTTCTGGACACAGGGCTGCAACACAACCTCATCTAGCACAGCACATACAGCTTACAACCCTTCCAGTGAATTGAATGCAATTTTGTTTTGCAAAATACTGTTTTTATTTTATTTATATTTTGTGTTGCTTTCTGGGTGTGGTGCTAATGGGAGGTGCTATGAAACTGATCTGGGCACTTTTATCCAGACTTGTGTAAAGCTGTGTGTATGCACTGATACAGTGCCTATATACACTAGCAGACTATAAATAAATAGTGCTTCTGATAGAAATGCTGCTCACATCACAGTCAGATAAGGACGATCTGCCAGGATTTGTTAACACTTGAGTGGCTGCGTGGCTCCCAGGTTATGAAAACAAAGGGTGGTTTCTGTCAGATGACAAGGTGCTTTTGTCTTTGTTTCATCATCTGAAGAGCTCACTCAGCTGCTTTCAGGCCCTAATGTCAATAGCCCTTGTTCACCCGGCCCTCCCCCCTCCTTTGTTCCCCCTTAGCCACAATAACCAAGTAAGCTTGTATGGCCTGTTACACAGAGCTTATTTGACCTGAAGGTTAATAGAGCTTAGGGACATCACGATAACCTTGATGTATATAATGTCCAACTGCTTTCATTAACCTTGTTTTAATGACAATGACTATAACCATTTTTTAATTAAAGAGACATACATTAAAAGAGAAATTATTTTATATTGCTAGAGCAGTTTATTGTTTGACAAGTCACCCCTGTTCAGGTTCTTCAGCATCTTCTAACACATTTGCTGTATATTTCTGTACTGGAGTTCACGCTACATTAAAGTCTATTAGCAGAGCAGTATGGCATCTGATTGACTGTACTGCCCCTTTAAAGGGACATTGTACTCTAATATTTTCTCCCCTTTAATGTGTTCCTTTATGTTCTCATTTGAAAATGATTTTGCCTATTGTATCCCCACCTATACTAAACTTAAAGGGACAGTGTACTTTTCTCTTTAATGTGTTTACAATGACTCGTTATACCAGCTGCGCTGATTAAAACCCCGACCCAATTAAGGGCTAAAATATAAGTGGTGAGCTATTTAGTGCTCTCACTCTTTTGTTAACATACACCTAGATTATGAGTTATGCGCGCTATAAGGAAATTAACGAACGCAACATAAGTTGCGTTATTTAACCCTCTATAGCGCTTGTGCCTGCGATAAGACTGTTTTGACGTGCTCATGCATGCTTTCCCTATAGACATCAATGGGGAGAGCGGGTCAGAAAAAAGCCTAACACTTGCGATCGCGGAATGAAAAGTTCTGTAACGCAGCCCCATTGATGTCTATGGGGGGGAGAAAAATTATGTTTAAACCTAACAACCTAACATAAACCCAGAGTCTAAACACCCCTAATCTGCCGCCCCCAACATCGCTGTCACCTACATAATGTTATTAACCCCTAATCTTCCGCTTCCAATATCGATGCTACCTAAATAAAGCTACTAATCCCTAATCTGCCACCCCCAACATTATTAACCCCTATTCCCCTGCACCCCTACATCGCCCACACTTTAATAAATCTATTAACCGCTATTCCGCCTCTCCCTGACATCGCCGCCACTAAATAAAGTTAATAACCCCTAAACCTCTGGCCTCCCACATAACTGCCACTAAATAAACCTATTAACCCCTAAACCGCCAGCCCCCCACATCGCAACAACCTAAATTAAACTATTAACCCCTAAACCTAACCCTAAACCAAACGTAACCCTAAACCTAACCATAACACCCCCTAACTTTAACATAATTAAAATAGACCTAAATTAAACTTACAATTATTAACTAAATAATTCCTATTTAAAACTAAATACTTACCTGTTAAATAAAACCTAAGCTAGCTACAATATAACTAATAGTTATATTGTAGCTAGCTTAGGGTTTATTTTTATTTCACAGCTGTTTGTATTTATTTTAACAAGGTAGATTAGTTAGTACCTAGTTATTAACTATTTACTAACTACCTAGTTAAAATAAATACAAACTTACCTGTGAAATAAAACCTAACCTGCCTTACACTAAAACCTAACATTAAAAATAAATAAACCTACCATTACAAAAAAATAACAAACAAAATAATACAAAACAATAAAAATGATTCCTATTCTAATACCCTTTAAAAAAAAACACCCCAAAATAAAAAAGCCTAATCTAAAATAAACTACCAAGGGCCCTTAAAAGGGCCTTTTGTAGGGCATTGCCCTAAAGTTAACAGCTCTTTTGCTACAAAATAAAACAAACACCCCCTAACATTATACAAACCCCCACCCCCCCAAACCCACAAAATAAAGTAAAACCTAATCTACCCATTGCCCTGAAAAGGGCATTTGTATGGGCATTGCCTTTAAAAGGGCATTTAGCTCTTTTGCTGCCCAAGGGCATTTAGCTCTTTTATGAAATGCCCAAGCCCTAATCTAAAAATAAAAACCCACCCCAAAACAAAAACAAAAAATACATTACACAAAATAACAAACAAATTATAAAAAATAATAAAAAATATTCCTATTCTAATACCTATTTAAAAAAAAAAAAACCTCAAAATATAAAACCTAATCTAGAATAAACTAACAATAGCCATTAAAAGGGCCTTTTGTAGGGCATTGTCCTAAGTTAAAAAGCTATTTTACCTTAAAAAAAATACAAATATACACTAACATTACAAACCCCTACCCCCAAACCCACAAAATAAAAAAAACTATCTAAAAAACCCTAAGCTAACCATTGCCCTGAAAAGGGCATTAGTATGGGCATTGCCCTTAAAAGGGCATTTAGCTCTTTAGCTTTGCCATGAAAAGGACATTTAGCTCTTTTACAAACAAGCCCAAACCCTAAACTAAAAAAAACCCACCCAAAAAAACTCTTAAAAAAACCTATCACTAACCCCCGAAAATCCACTTACAGTTTTTGAAGTCCCGCTTGAATGATCTTCATCCAGGCAGCGAAGTCCTCATCCAAGCGGCAAGAAGTCTTCATCCAAGTGGCCTCTTCTATCTTCATCCAGGCAGCAAAGTCCTCATCCAGGCGGCAAGAAGTCTTCATCAAGGTGTCCTTTTCTATCTTCATCCAGACATCATCTTCTATCTTCATCCCGGCGGCGCGGAGCGGGTCCATCCTGAAGACATCCAGCACAGAGCATCCTCTTCATATGGTCGCCACCATACACTGAATCTTCAATGCAAGGTACACGATTCAAGATGTCGTCTCTTGCATTCCTATTGGCTGATTTGATTTTGGAAATTCAAATCAGCCAGTAGGATGAGAGCTACTGAAATCCTATTGGCTGTTCAAATCAGCCAATAGTATGAGAGCTAGTGAAATTCTATTGGCTGATTTGCCCATACAAATGCCCTTTTCAGGGCAATGGGTAACTTAGGTTTTTGTTAGAGTTAGGTTTTTTATTTTGGGGGGTTGATTGGGTGGTGGGTTTTACTGTTGGGGGGTCTTTGTATATTTTTTTACAGGTAAAAGAGCTGTTTAACTTTGGGCAATTCCCTACAAAAGGCCTTTTTAAGGACTATTGGTAGTTTATTGTAGGCTAGGGTTGTTTTATTTTGGGTGGGCTTTTTTATTTTGATAGGGCTATTACAAATGGTGTAATTCTTTTTTATTTTGGATAATTTCGTTTGTTATCTTTCGTTATTTATTGTTTGTTATTTTTTTGTAATTTAGTCTTTTTTATTTTTTGTAATTAGATAGTTTCTAATTTTTAGAGTAGTGTTATGATTTTTTTTAATGTGTATTTTAGTTTAAATTAATTGGTAGTTAGTTTAATTTTAGTTAAATAGTTATATTAGTTTAATTGTTAGTTTAAACTTAGTTATTTTAATTTGACAGGTAAGTTTAATTTAAAGGAACACTCAATCAAAATTAAATTGTCTTGATTCAGCTAGAACATATCATTTTAAACAACTTTCCAATTTACTTCCATTAACTAAATGTGCACAGTCTTTTTATATTTAAACTTTTTGAGTCACCAGCTCCTACTGAGCATGTGCAAGAATAAGTGTGTATGCATTTGTGAATGGCTGATAGCTGTCACATGGTACGTGTATGCATTTGAGATTGGCTGATGGCTGTCACATGGTACAGGGGAGTGGAAAAACATAACTTTTAAAATTGTCAGAAAAAAAATCTACTACTTATGTGAAGTTCAGACAAAGTGCTATTGCATTGTCTTGTTATCTTGCATTTGTTGATTATGCAAATCTACTGTGTTGACTGGTCCTTTAAGATAGGGAAATTGTAATTTTAATCTAAAGTTAGGGGGGCATTAGGTTTAGGGGTTACTAGTTTAAATTAGTTTATTGTGATGTGGGTTGCTTTTGGTTTAATGGTTAATAGTTTAATTTAGTGTATTTCATTGTGGGGGGCTTGCGGTTTAGGGGTTAATAGGTTTATTATAGTGGCGGCGGTGTAGGGCTTAATAACTTTAGTATAGTGGGGGCGATGTGAGCTGACGGCAGATTAGGGGTTAATAATATTTAAATTGTGTTTGCAATGCGGGAGGGCAGTGGTTTAGGGGTTAATAACTTTATTATAGTGGTGACGATGTCGGGGAGCGGCGGAATAGGGGTTAATACATTCTTTTAGTGGCAGCGATGTCGGGAGCGGCAGATTAGGGGTTAATAACTTTAATATAGTATTTGCGATGCGGGAGGGCCTCGGTTTAGGGGTTAATAGGTAGTTTATGGGTGTTAGTGTACTTTGTGACAGTTTAGTTATGAGTTTTATGTAACAGTTTTGTAGCGTAAAACTCATAACTACTGCTTTCAGATGGCGGTACAGATCTTGTCGGCTTTTTAGCCTCACCGCAAAACTCGTAATGGCAGCGCTATGGAAGTCCCATGAAAAAATGTAATTTTAACACGTGCAGGACTGACGTTGCGTTACAGGCTAAAAGGCTTGCAGTATAGCTATACAGACAAGACTTTAAATGGCTGTGGTGCTGTTTAACGCTGAAATTTCAGCATTAAAACACGAACACAAAACTTGTAATCTAGGTGTTAGTTAACCTAGAAATTAAATTTTTGTGTTCACCGGGTAGCGCTCATATTACAATTTAAAGTAGAAATTTTGCACTTGAGCGAAACCCAACATGCTCAGAGGTTTCGCAACCACCTTAACATATTCTCCACATTGAAGTCAATGGAGCACGCAAACTGAAAAAAAAAATATTAAATGTAAAAATAATGTAAAAAATATTAATAATAATTATTAGAGGTTCTAAATTATTCTAAAAAAAATTAGAATACATATGTAATTTTTAGAATTCTTTATAACATCGATAATAATTTTTAATGATTATTATTAATATTTTTACATTATATTTATATTTAATATTTACATAACACACCTTAAGATAACTGTCTTCAAAAGCGCTAAACCCAAATTGTGATCCACATTTTTTACATTCCAATGTTCTTCACGTATAAGAAAATATTCTATTTTTTTTTTAATTATTATTTTGCAAATATATATATATATATATATATATATATATATATGTACCTGTATATCTAAATGAATATATACTGCTAAAGGTATATGTGTATATATATATATATATATATATATATATATATATATAAATATAAAACACATGTGGTCCTGGGCTTGATCCTTTGGTGCCAAATGTAACTGACCCCCCCCCTAGTTTTGCTTTTAAACATTACTGTGAATCTGCTGGCGAGTGCCAGGTTTTCTGTGTGTTGTGTTGATTTACACCTAGATTACAAGTTTTGCCCTAAAGTTATTTCACCCTCCATAGCGCTGCCATTACGAGTTTTTGAAAAGCTGGTTTGTGCGTGCGATATGGTTGTGTTTAGCTCCATACTGCACAAAATACAAGCGCTGCTTTGACGTGCTCGTTCATGTTTTCCCTATAGACATCAATGGGGAGAAAGTGTTAGAAAACACCCCATGTCTAAACACCCCTAATTTGCTGCCCCCGACATTGCCACCTACATAATGTTATTAACCCCTAATCTGCTGCTCCCGACATCGCCGCCACCAAAATAAATCTATTAATCCCTAATCTGCCACTCCCGATATTGCAGCCACTATACTAAAGTTATTAACCCCTATTCCCCTGCAACCCAACACCTCCCTCACTATAATGAATCTATTAACCCCTATTCTGCCTCTTCCCGACATCGCCGACCCTAAATAAAGTTATTAACCCTAAACCTCTGGCCTCCTACATCACTACAACTAAATTAACCCACATTGCAACAACCTAAATTAAACTATTTTAACCCCTAAACCTAACCTAACTCCCCCTAATTTTAACATAATTAAAAAATTTGCTAAATTAACGTTACAATTATTAACTAAATAAAACTGAATACAAACTTACCTGTGAAATATTTTTATTTTTATTTCACAAGTAAGTTTGTATTTATTTTAACTAGGTAGACTAGTTAGTAAATAGTTATTAACTATTTACTAACTACCTAGATAAAATAAATACAAACTTACCTGTGAAATAAAACCTAAGCTACCTTAAACTAAAAGATAACATTACAAAAAATAAAAAACACTAAAATTTAAAAAAAAAAGCTACCATTATAAAAAATAACAAACTAAATTATCCAAAAGAATAAAAATTATTCCTATTTTAATACCCTGTTTAAAAAGAAAAAAAAACACCCCAAAATAAAAAAAACCCTAGTCTATAATAAACCTTAAAAGGGCCTTTTGTAGGGCATTGCCCTAAATAAATCAGTTCTATTTCTACAAAAGAAAAACAAACATCCGATAACAGTATACAAACTCCCACCCCCCAAACCCACAAAATAAAAATAAAGTAAAACCTAATCTACCCATTGCCTTGAAAAGGGCATTTGTATGGGCATTGCCCTTAAAAGGGTATTCAGCTCTTTTGCTGCCAATTAAAGGGACATGAAACCCAAACATTTTCTTTCATGATTCAGATAGAGAATACAATTTTAAACAACTTTCCAATTTACTTCTATTATTTCATTTGCTTCCTTCTCTTGTTATCATTTGCTAAAAGCTTTATCTAGGCAAGTTCATGAGCAGCAGAGAAACTAGGTTCTAGCTGTTGATTGGTGGCTGCATTTATATACCGATTGTCATTGGCTCACCCATGTGTTCAGTTAGAAACTAGTAGTGCATTGCTGATCCTTCAACAAATGATACCAAGAGAATGAAACAGATTAGATAATAGAAGTAAATTAGAAAGTTGTTTAAAATTGTATTCTCTATCTGAATCATGACAGAAAAAAAATTGGGTTTTATGTACCTTTAAAAATAAAAAAAATGACTATTCTAAAAAAAAAAAAAAAATCCCAGAAAGAAAAAATAAATTACACAAATTACACAAAATAACAAAAGAATTATCCAAAATAATAAAAATTATTCCTATTCTAATACCCCGTTTTAAAAAAAAAAACACCCCAAAATAAAAGAACCCTAATCTATAATAAACTACCAATAGCCCTTACAAGGGCCTTTTGTAGGGCATTGCCCTAAAGAAATCAGCTCTTTTTCTAAAAATAAAAACAAACACCCCCTAACATTACAAACCCCCACCCCTCCAAACCCACAAAATAAAAAAACCTAAGCTACCCATTGCCCTGAAAAGGGCATTTGTATAGGCATTGTCCTTAAAAGGGCATTCAGCTCTTTTTCGCTCTTAAAAGGGCATTCAGCTCTTTTAAGAAATGCCCAAACCCTAATCTAAAAAAAAAACACCCCAAAAAACCTTAAAAGAACCTAACACTAACCCCTCTTTAGGTACTCACAGTTGCTGAAGCCCAGCTTGAACGATCTTCATCCCGGCGGCTCCAACTTCATCCAGGTGGCTCCATCTTTATCTATCGGGGGACAGGCATCTTCTTCATCGCTGCGGAGCGGTCGAGGTCCAGGTGAAGGTCCAAGGTGGATGTCCAGGCGATGGTCCAATGTGGAGGTCCAGGTGGAGGTCCAAGGCAGAGGTCCATCGATCCGCCATGGAGGTCCTCTTCATGCGATCGTCCGCCGCACACTGAGGATTCAAATGCAAGGTACCCCTTTTATACTGGGGGTACCATTGCATTCCTAATGGCTGAAAAATGTAAATAAGCCAATAGGAATTAGGGCTGCTAAAATCCTATTGGCCCCGTCGTGTGCCAACCTGTTTATGGGTTGGCTGGAATATACCTTTCTTCTGGGGGATAGCAACCCCTTCGCCTCTGGGATCAAATTTTTCAAGAGATACATAATTGATCTCATATTTATCAGCGTGTTTGATCAGAATCAGAGGGAGGCAAAGAGATTTGTAGACTCGCTACTTGCTACTGTAGCATATTTTGGATGCTGCTCTGCTGTTTACTTTTATCCTTTGGAATTTAATAAAGATTGAACATTCATTTTTTATGAAGTTCCTTTGCCTTTTTTGGAAACTTGTTTATCTACATATTGATGGAGGAGTGGGAAGCTCCTTCTTTCCTGTCGTAAAGACCCCATATTGCTTCTGATGCAGATCTCATAGCCTGTGCATTACAAATTGGTTGCAGCTGCAGGAACAAAAAGTGGCGAAAGAGAGAGGAGAGCGGCTACAAAGTTGCAACAAAACCACAGACGATATCGACGAGATTGGAAGGTGCGGATCATTGACGTCATCCGGAGGCGCCAGGTACACGACCTGCAACAGTAGCGGGAGCAGAGGAGGCTCCAGAAGTGTAAGGCAACCTGGTTTTAAAGCTAGAGTCAGTGGATTGAGGAAAGAATGGTCAAGGAAGTCACAAACCATGGCCCTCTACAAGTCCCGACAGGATCCTAGCTTGTCCTACGAGTGGTGAGTCGATCTATGAAATAGCACAATAACTGACTTGTATATCTGTGTAGTGTGCCGCATACTCTCTGTATCCACTTCTTCCGTGGTAAAAGTTTTATATATAAACGGAAGGCTGGAATCACATTGGGCTATTTCGGAATATTAATACACATGAGAGTGACTCTATACATTTGCTCTATTGAGGTTTATTTAGTGGTATTGATGTGAGAGGCCAGAGGTTTAGGGGTTAATAACTTTATTTAGTGGTGGCGATGTCGTGGAGCGGCGGAATAGGAGTTAATATATTTATTATAGTGTGGGCAATGTTGAGGTGCAGGGGAATAGGGGTTAATAAATTTTATTAGTGGTGGCGATGTCGGGAGCACCAGATTAGGGGTTAATAACTTTAATATAGTGTTTGAGATGCTGGAGGGCCTCGGTTTAGGGGTTAATATGTAGTTTATGGGTGTTAGTGTACTTTGTAAAACTTTAGTTATGAGTTTTGTGTAACAGTTTTGTTGCGTAAAACTCATAACTACTGCTGTTAGATGGAGGCACAGATTTTGTCGTTATAGGGTGTAACGCATGTTTTTTAGCCTAACCGCAAAACTCGTAATGGCAACGCTATGGGAATCCCATGAAAAAACATAGTTTTTTGGAGTGCGGGACTGATGTTACAGGCTAAAAGGCTTGCAGTAGAGCTATACCGACAAGACTCGTAATGGCTGCGTTGCTGTTTTTCAGCATTAAAACACGAATGCAAAACTTGTAATCTAGGTGAATGTTTGTAATGCTTCCCTGCGGTCCTGTCACCCAGGCTTCTCAGGGGTTAACTGCCTGGGTTGCTGGGAACTTTGCAGTTGTCTGTCAGTGTTCAGGGCTGTGGAGTTTGCTGAGGCTTAGGATGTGTACCCAGTCCAGTCTGTGAGTGTGGTCCATTCCTGTGTTTTGTATTTACATAGGGGAGATTACAAAAGAGACAAGGTGCGCAGCCGGCAGCTCCAGTATGCTAAACCCCCAACCGGAAATCTGGAACTCCAACAAGCATCACAGCCACAAGCACAAACTCCTGGAGTGCCGTAGCCAAAGTTATGGGTGAACCACTCCACTGCAAAGTCAGGTAGAAAAAATCAAGCAGGCGCTACCACAGGTGTAGCAAAAGTCCTTAGATTATTGGTAAAAAATCAATCAAAAAACGAAAAATGGGCAAAAAAACAAAGGGCACAAAAAGTACATCAGACAGACATGGTGGAGGACAAACACAGACGCCTCTCTTTGTCCTCCACCATGTCTGTCTGACATTGCACTTTTTGTGCCCTTTGTTTTTTTGCCCATTTTTTGTTTTTTGATTGATTTTTTACCAATAAACTAAGGACTTTTGCTGCACCTTTGGTAGTGCCTGCTTCATTTTTTCTACCTGAGATTACAAAAGCCTGTGTCACCCTGGGAGGTTCCCAGTTAGTTTGTTTGAAAGTATGCATTGTGTGGGTGCTGGTTTAGGGTCCCAGGAAGGGGAAGACCTTGTCGTGATCCTGGGCTTGATCCTTTGGCGCCAAATGTAACTGACTTCCCCCAGTTTTGCTTTTAAACATTACTGTGAATCTGCTGAGAGAGAGAGAGAGAGAGAGAGAGAGAGAGAGGGAGGGAGGGAGGGAGGGAGGGAGGGAGGGAGAGAGAGAGAGAGAGAGAGAGAGAATAACACATTGTGTAATTCATTAACAAATCTAGACAGGACACAAGTCTAAATTACATTGTTTCCAATGCAGCAAAGGATTCTGTGTAAGATATGCAAATGAGGTTCACAATGACACACTTTTTTTACTTCAAGTCTGCTTTTACGCAGACTCCCTTTTTGCCAAAGCATCGCTGTTCACACAGCTTATAAGCTTAGCTAGGGTTAGTGCAGTGATTCAGAACCATCCCAGGACAGACTGTTTTGTGGTGTTTGCCACTCATCAGCTGGGAGAAGGCTTGAATCACTGCTGGGTGAAGTTGATTTCTGAGCAAAATTCAACAACAATAGTAGTGTAGTAGTAGTGGAGGATTTTAAACTCACTTTTTGCCTCCCCCTAATTTTAAATGTTGTTGTATTTTGCCCAGAAATCAACTTCACCCAGCAGTGATTCAAGCCTTCTCCAAGCTGATGAGTGGCAAACACCACGAAACAGGCTGTCCTGGGATGGTATGTATAAAGAGAGTGGTGTGTACTAAACGGACACACCACGCCCTTAGGGGGCGCTTCCTCAATTTCAAATGTAATAACACTTAAGAGGTCTCAAAATAAAATATTCATGCATAAATCTTGTTAAATGGTAATAACAACAGTTGTGGAGCTATATAGAGAACCCTAGAAAATAACCTAAACTAAAAAAATATATAAATGGCCACAAAAGTGATAACAATAATAATATTAGTAATAAAATATAAAATATAAAAACATAAAAAATATATATATTGTTAGAATATATATATATATATTAATCAGATAAAATCCAAATAATACTGTGAAAGTCTATATATCAGGGTGATGAAAAATTCCAAATGTTGAGGCTGCACTCTGTCAAAGGATGGCTGTCCTGTAGTATGGAATCTAGAAAAGAATAAAAAACAGAGGCGCCACCATGGCCTAATATCGCCAGTACAGGTATAATGAGCAGCAATAGGAGAATGTGAATACTCACAAACATAAAGCACCCCACTGGTGCTAGTAGAGCAGGCTGACACTTCACAGTGGTTCAGCACACTGTATCCAAAGCGCAAAGACAGTCAGATATCCTCTGAAACTCCAATATTGGTGTGCCTATGGATATAGGAAAAAAAGCAAACCAACATGGCCCAATATCATCAGGACAAGGGGAAAAATATGTCCTGGGATGGTTCTGAACCACTGCACTAACCCTAGCTAAGCTTATAAGCTGTGTGAACAGAGAAGCTTTGGCGTAAAGGGAATCTGCTGATAAGCAGACTTGAAGTAAAAAAGTGTGTCGTTGTGAACCTCATTTGCATATCTTACCCAGAATCCTTTGCTGCATGGGAAACAATGTAATTCAGAGGTTTTCTGTGGAAAAAACAAGCCTTCTGGCCTGTCTAGATTTGTTAATGAACTACACAATTAGTTATTTTCTCTATATTTTGTGCATAGTGGAGGATTTTAAACTCATTTTTTGCCTCCCCCTAATTTTAAATGTTGTTGTATTTTGTCCAGAAATCAACTTCACCCAGCAGTGATTCAAGCCTTCTCCCAGCTGATGAGTGGCAAACACTAAGAAACAGTCTCTCCTGGGAGGGTTCTGAATCACTGCAAAAACCCTAGCTAAGTTTATAACAACAGTGATGCTTTGGCGTAAAGGTAATCTGCGTAAAGCCGACTTGAAGTAAAAAAGTGTGTCGTTGTGAACCTCATTTGCATATCTCACCCAGAATCCTTTGCTGCATGGGAAACAATGTAATTCAGAGGTTTTCTGTGGGAAAAGCAAGCCGACTGGCCTGTCTAATAAACTGCACAATGAGTTATTTTCTCTATATTTTGTGCATTGTGGAGGATTTTAAACTCACTTTTTGCCTCCCCTAATTTTAAATGTTGTTGTGTGTATATATATATATATATATGTGTGTATATATATATATATATATATATATATATATATATACTCAAGCAAAAAACAGAGTAGGAAGCAATTGCTATCAAAAGGTTGTGGAGAAAGGGGATAGAAAAAAGTATACTACCCCCTAGAAAATTGCCCAGTAAGGCTAATGGTGCAGACCCTTATAAATAATATAACAAGAAAATATGTGAGCAAGAGAGAAACAAATAAATATTTTGTTTAAAAAAAGACAGGGAATTCAGCACTCTTTTGTCACAAAAAATACATAGCTCTTAAGTTAAATAAATATAGTGTCAATTTATTGGTACAGTAATTCGATTCAAAAACACATTGCATCCCCTTTGAGTATGTACAAGAGAATAATAATCTTGGTGCGTAAGCCAATCAAGTTATTGTAAAGAGATATCATGCAAGATTGTAGAAAATTTCATCTACAATGAACAGTATAGGAAAAACTAAAGGAAAAACCTGACCGGCCTTAGCAGCAAAATAATAAACCATATAAAGATGCTAGATTTACAGGGATACATCTTTTGCAGGCTTATTGTTTGAAACTTTTTGCCATACTAAGAGGCCCTACTAGGCCTCGCACCTTCCGGTCAGTGTTTTAAGGCCTCAAAAGCAGACAGATCAGATAAGACGGAACGTTTGAATTGTCCACATAACTGTCTGCTTAATCGCACCACCTGTGCCCGACTAGCAGTACCACTCCTGGAGGGTCGGGTCTCCGTTCCGGAGTTGTGAAATACCCCTGGGCCTTAGGCGGTCTTAGACCTGTGGGGGCTGAGTGCTCGACTCGCGCCTAGTGGGCCTGGAAACAAGTGAGTGAACATAAGGATCTAGCACAAGGTTAACAGCAGTACCTTGCACTCTGAGGGAGAAAATTAAACACACCACACCTAATAGAGGCCCACCTAACTAAACTGGGAACAGTGCTGGGATACTGACCCCCTTCCCACCCCTCTCCTATATACTGCATCCTTGTGAGCTGAGCCCATTTCTCCCTCCCCTTATGTCACCCTAGATGGCTTTTCCCTGGGAAGGGGGTGCAGGTTTTTTAGTCCTGAATTCCTTTCCAGATGGGGCCAACTACCATGTAGGCCTCCAAAGCCGCCGTGTTTCCTACGCCAGACTGGCGGTCAGTAGGTGTGCCCGTCACAGGCGGAACTTCAAACGGCTTGTAAATGTAGCCGAAGTGTTCCTGGTTGGGTCAGGAGCTCTTTTTAGACAAATTTGGGCAGTATAGCCTAAGATAATAGCTCTAACGCTAGGATTGTCATAGGAGCTCTTTAGAAACATGTCTGCCCTGTTAAGCTGTCAGCTCCACCCACCATGATTGTTAATGTTTTGAGGTATTTAACTGGAAAGTGCACCAATGTGTGTGTGTATGTATGTATATATACATACAGTATATATATATATATATATATATACTGTATATATGTTTATATGTGTATATACTGTATGTATGTAAATATATAACATATATACAGTACACATATAAATGCATAACTACATCTGTACATGTATGTATGTATGTATGTATATATATATATATATATATATATATATATATATATATATATATATATATATATATATACAGGGAGTGCAGAATTATTAGGCAAGTTGTATTTTTGAGGATTAATTTTATTATTGAACAACAACCATGTTCTCAATGAACCCAAAAAACTCATTAATATCAAAGCTGAATAGTTTTGGAAGTAGTTTTTAGTTTGTTTTTAGTTATAGCTATTTTAGGGGGATATCTGTGTGTGCAGGTGACTATTACTGTGCATAATTATTAGGCAACTTAACAAAAAACAAATATATACCCATTTCAATTATTTATTTTTACCAGTGAAACCAATATAACATCTCAACATTCACAAATATACATTTCTGACATTCAAAAACAAAACAAAAACAAATCAGTGACCAATATAACCACCTTTCTTTGCAAGGACACTCAAAAGCCTGCCATCCATGGATTCTGTCAGTGTTTTGATCTGTTCACCATCAACATTGCGTGCAGCAGCAACCACAGCCTCCCAGACACTGCTCAGAGAGGTGTACTGTTTTCCCTCCTTGTAAATCTCACATTTGATGATGGACCACAGGTTCTCAATGGGGTTCAGATCAGGTGAACAAGGAGGCCATGTCATTAGATTTTCTTCTTTTATACCCTTTCTTGCCAGCCACGCTGTGGAGTACTTGGACGCGTGTGATGGAGCATTGTCCTGCATGAAAATCATGTTTTTCTTGAAGGATGCAGACTTCTTCCTGTACCACTGCTTGAAGAAGGTGTCTTCCAGAAACTGGCAGTAGGACTGGGAGTTGAGCTTGACTCCATCCTCAACCCGAAAAGGCCCCACAAGCTCATCTTTGATTATACCAGCCCAAACCAGTACTCCACCTCCATCTTGCTGGCGTCTGAGTCGGACTGGAGCTCTCTGCCCTTTACCAATCCAGCCACGGGCCCATCCATCTGGCCCATCAAGACTCACTCTCATTTCATCAGTCCATAAAACCTTAGAAAAATCAGTCTTGAGATATTTCTTGGCCCAGTCTTAACGTTTCAGCTTGTGTGTCTTGTTCAGTGGTGGTCGTCTTTCAGCCTTTCTTACCTTGGCCATGTCTCTGAGTATTGCACACCTTGTGCTTTTGGGCACTCCAGTGATGTTGCAGCTCTGAAATATGGCCAAACTGGTGGCAAGTGGCATCTTGGCAGCTGCACGCTTGACTTTTCTCAGTTCATGGGCAGTTATTTTGCACCTTGGTTTTTCCACACGCTTCTTGCGACCCTGTTGACTATTTTGAATGAAACGCTTGATTGTTCGATGATCACGCTTCAGAAGCTTTGCAATTTTAAGAGTGCTGCATCCCTCTGCAAGATATCTCACTATTTTTGACTTTTCTGAGCCTGTCAAGTCCTTCTTTTGACCCATTTTGCCAAAGGAAAGGAAGTTGCCTAATAATTATGCACACCTGATATAGGGTGTTGATGTCATTAGACCACACCCCTTCTCATTACAGAGATGCACATCACCTAATATGCTTAATTGGTAGTAGGCTTTCGAGCCTATACAGCTTGGAGTAAGACAACATGCATAAAGAGGATGATGTGGTCAAAATACTAATTTGCCTAATAATTCTGCACTCCCTGTATACACATATTTAGACATCTTTGTATGAATATATATGTTAGAGCCTTTTTTTGTCAAACACCTTATACCGTATATCTTTGAGTCCTTATAACTTTAAAAAAAGATACGGCTAGATTACCAGCTGTGAGTTAGGCTGAAAAAGCAGAGTTAAGAGGTCCTAACGCTGCTTTTTTACGCCCGCTGGTATTACGAGTCTTGCAGATTTAGGGTGACCGCACACTTCAATTGCCTTACCGCGAAATGACTTACATAAACTTTGTAAAGTCTTTTTTCTATGGGACTTCCATAGCGCTGATATTATGAGTCTGTCCTGGGAGGCCAAAAAGTCAGCGGTACACCCTACCCTGTCAAGAGTCCTAACGCATTTAAAAGTCAGTAGTTAATAGTTTTATGTTACAATGCTGAAGCATAAAACTCATAATTAAAGTGCTAAAAAGTACACTAACACCCATAAACTACCTAACACCCATAAACTACCTATTAACCCCTAAACCGAGGCCCTCCCGCATTTAAAATTTTAACCCCTAATCTGCCGCTCCGAATACCGCTGCCACCTACATTATATTTATGAACCCCTAATCTGCTGCCCCCAACATCGCCAACACCTACATTATATTTATTAACCCCTAATCTGCTGCCCCCAATGTCGTTGCAACCTACCTACACTTATTAACCCCTAATCTGCCACCCCCAACGTAGCCGCCACTATAATAAACATATTAGACCCTAAACCGTGGCACTCCCGCCTCACAAACATTAGTTAAATATTATTAACCCCTAATCTGCCGGCCCTAACATCGCCGCCACCTACCTACAATTATTAACCACTAATCTGCCTCCTCCAACGTTGCTGCCACTATATTAAAGTTATTAACCCCTAAACCTAAGTCTAACCCTAAATCTAACACCCACTAACTTAAATATAATTTAAATAAATCTAAATAAATATTCCTATCATTAACTAAATAATTCCTATTTAAAACTAAATACTTACCTGTAAAATAAACCCTAAGCTAGCTACAATATAACTAATAGTTTATTAGGGTTTATTTTATAGGTAAGTATTTAGTTTTAAATAGGAATTATTTAGTTAATGATAGGATTTTTTATTTAGATTTATTTTAATTATATTTAAGTTAGTAAGTGTTAGGGTTAGACTTAGATTTAGGGGTTAATACATTTAGTATAGTGGCGGCGACTTTGAGGGCGGCAGATTAGGGGTTAATAAATGTAGGTAGGTGGCGGTGATGTTAGGGACGGCAGATTAGGGGTTAATAATATTTAACAAATGTTTGCAAGGCGGGAGTGCAGCGGTTTAGGGGTCAATATGTTTATTATAGTGGTGGCGACGTTGGGAGGGGCGGCAGATTAGGGGTTAATAAGTGAAGTTAGGTTGCAGCGACATTGGGGGCGGCAGATTAGGGGTTAATAATATAATGTAGGTGTCGGCGATGTCGGGGACAGCAGATTAGGGGTTAATAAGTGTAAGATTAGGGCTGTTTAGACTCGGGGTTCATGTTAGGGTGTTTGGTGTAGATATAACTTTTATTTTCCCATAGGAATCAATGGGGTTTGTTAAGGCGTTTTACGCTGCTTTTTTGCAGGTGTTAGACTTTTTTTCAGCAGGCTCTCCCCGTTGATTCCTATGGGGAAATCGTGCATGAGCACGTTACACCAGCTCCCCGATGACTTAAGCAGCGCTGGTATTGGAGTGCGTTAATGAGCAAAATTTTGCTCAACGCTCACTTCTTGCCTTTTAACGCAGAGTTTGCAAAAACTTGTAATACCAGCACTGTAGGGAAGTGAGCGGTGAGGGAAAACTGCTCATTAGCACCGCACAGCCTCTAACGCAAAACTCGTAATCTAGGTGATAGTGTTTATATGAGTGCAACTGTACCTTTAAATGTATTTATGTGTTTTATGCAACTTTACGCAAATTAGATTGCGCTCAAGCAAACGCATTTAATTTCAACTCGTAATACAAGTGCTATTTCCATTGTGTGCAAAAAGCTGAGAAATACCCCATATTGCTCTCACGCTGCAGTTAGCGTGCCACTCATAAAGATTATTTTTTAAACTATAAAATATACTGTTTAAATGCATAGTAAAATGGGAAGCCAAAACTGATGTTCTGCAATAAAATGGAGAATCATGACATCAAGATATTTTAAAACATCTGTTTCAGCCCATCGGTTTGAGACTGCATAATAAACCTGCTGCTGGTGGTTACATAGTGCCACATATAAGTAAATATTTTGTTTATCACTGCATTGCAGGACATTTTTATTAATTTACTCAGATATTGGAACCTTTAATTACAAACATTTGAAAAAAGATTCCTTAATCGTATCATGCGCTATTTGTTTCTGGGTAGTTGACACTAGTATCTCCCACTCCTGTGACCATAAGAAACTCATTAGCGAGATGTAGACACTTACGCTGGTTGCATGGTCCCCAAGGGATGAAAAAGAGCTCATCTTTAAGGGTCTCCCAGTCAGATCAAAGGCAGCAAAAGCAGTCACCAGATCTCTGTTGCAAACAAGTTCTTCAAGATGTGGAATCCCCTTTTAGATAGAAATACCCTTTTTTCCTTAGGGGGACTAATTTCTTCTCTCCCTCCCCCATAGCTCAGACAGAAGGGATATTTCTGTACTTATTTATCTCATTCCCAGTGCACCAACGTTTCCCATTACTTGATTGCTCTAAGTCATCAGTCATTCTGTGTTATCACAAAGACGTAATTAACCAAAAGTGGTGGCTATGATGGTTTGGGGTCTTCTCTCAATTTGAAGTGGTGCTTGCTCCTTTTTCCAATTTAAGACATGTTATTGTATAGGACAAATGCCTTTGTTTAAAAAAAAGAAGTGATATGTAAATAAAGGAACATTGCTGTAGAATTTTAAATCAATAGTAGTGAAATTAATATTCAATTAAAAGGATAGTATAGAGTAACCGTCAAATGCTATATTTTGATAAAATATATATTTTTTTAATTAATTCCCTCTTCTCTTCATTACATATTGAATGCTTACTATTGCTTTATATACAAAGTTAGTACAGTGTGTTACCACCCTAGGTAAGATGATGGGTGATAAGTAAATCAGGAGATATATATATATATATATATATATTTATTTATATATATATATGTATATATATATATATATATATATATATACATACTTGTACAGTAACTTTTTGTTTTGTGATTTAGATAGAGCATGAAATTTTAAGCAACTTTCTAATTTACTCCTATTATCAAATTTTCTTCATTCTCTTGGTATCTTAATTTGAAATGCAAGAATGTAAGTTTAGATGCCGGCCCATTTTTGATGAACAACCTGGGTTGTCCTTGCTGATTGGTGGATAAATTCATCCACCAATAAAAAATTGCTGTCCATAGTACTGAACCAAAAAAAAGCTTAGATGCCTTCCTTTTTAAATAAAGATAGCAAGAGAACGAAGAAAAAATGATAATAGGAGTAAATTAGAAAGTTGCTTTAAATTGCATGCTCTATCTGAATCACAGAAGAAAAAAAATTGGGTTCAGTGTCCCTTTAACCCCTACTGAGAGTTAAATCGTTAGATACCTGCTATTGATAGAAAATGATGCACAGCATAGAAACAGTTGTTTAACACTGCAGCAGCTCTGAAGTAATAGTAATAGCTATACCAAGAAAAATGCCCCAACTAAATCTAACTTTGTGCATCCTCCATCAGCAATCCCATTTGAGACCTCTTCTCACATATTAAATACACCCCCCCCCCAAAAAAAAAAACCATAACCTTCAACTTCCAAAACCTAACATTGCAAACGTACAAGTGCCATCTACATGCAAGGGAATAAAATGCAGTGCTTTATGTGAGTGCTTACAACCAGGGTACAGTAGCTAGTATAGGCAACAAATTGAAAGGGTATCAACTAGCGACCTTTGCTCATCTGGCTCACCTGTTACAAATAGAGGACATTATTACCTTGCATTCAATTACACTTCATGTCACCTGTGTAACAGGTAGGTAGCAGGTAGACAATTCTGACAGTAAGGGGCATCAGTTGAGGTCTAATATGGGCATATAGCAGTCATGAGGGGGCTGCCATTGTCATACATCTGATCTGAGGTCTAATGTGGTCATATACTTGACATGAGGGGGCTTCAGGAGTCATACATCTGATCTTAAGTTTAATTTGAACATAAAACATGCAAGAGGGGCTTGCAGAGGCCATGCATATAATTTGGGCACTAATGCAATGTTGCAATGGGCATATGTTTGATCTGCGATATAATTTGGACAAATAGTTTACATAAGGGGGCTGCAGAAGCTATGAATCTAACCTGGGGTCTAATTTGGGCATACATCTGACGTGCCTTCCAAGATGTGCCAGAGGCTTTCCAGGAGAGGGAGATAAGAGGGACTTGTGGACAGTTGTCCTCTGGTGTTTTGTAAGTGGAACAATGACATGAGGGACAGGGGTTAAAGATGTGCAATGAGCGGGTTGGTCATTAGATGAGTTGTGTGGAGTCTGGTATCTCATTGGCAGAGTTGGGACAGAACTTGGAAACTAGAGCATTTGCCCTGACAGGGATGGGACAGCAGACAGACCTCTCAACTTGTGACAATCCTTCAATATCTGGGACAGTTGTGAGGTAGGATAATATCAGGTTTAATTTGAGCACATAGCCTTATTATCATTATTCTTTATTATTATTAGTTAACAATGAATATTATTTCTTAGTCCTGACACTGTTATTAACAGTAGGGATATACAATGACAAAGATTGATGGTAAGATACAAATACCTTACAGACTAAACAAAACAAGTTTGTACAGAAGGAGAAGGACCCTGCTCAGATGAGCTTACAGTCTACAGCTTGAAGGTGCAGAGGCATAAGGTTTGGGGCAGCTTGTCAATATATTTTATTTAGACAGTGCATATAATCAGTTGTGCATATAATCAGTTGTGCTATACAGAGGGTAAAGTGAATAAAGGGATGACCAGACTAACACTGAAGGATCAGAGGGCCCACTTCCCTATAGAAGTGGAGTTAAGAGCAGGCAGAAGCAATACCATTGAGGTCCACTGAATACAGCAGAATATATAATGCTAGAATAACATTTTATATATAATGCACAGTAGTAACATGCAGGGATAGGTACAGACAAAGGCCTCTAGTTATGAAGCCGTCTACTTATCTGCATTCGCTGGCCCAATACGCTCGCCTAATCTCGCTTACCATCGCCCCCGTGGACCTGAATACGTTCGCCAAAGTTATCAAAAAATCTGTCAAGAAGCCGCGCACCAAATACGGAGCGATGAGCAGCGGACTGTTGTTAACTGACAGTCATCGATCTCGCTGCTCATCGGCTTCTTCGCAGCTTTTTTGATAGCCTGTCACTAAGCACCCACACTACACTGTTTTACCCCCTAAACCGCCGCTCTCAGAGCCCCCCACAACTAAATAAAGTTATTACCCCCTAAACCGCCGCTCCTGCACCCCGCCGCAACTATAATAAATGTATTAACCCCTAAAACGCCGCTCCCGGACCCTGCCGCCACCTACATTATACCTATTAACCCCTATCCTGCCCCCCCACTACACCGCCGGCACCTATATTCAAGTTATTAACCCCTATCCTGCGGACCCCGGACCCCGCCGCAACTAAATAAATTGTTTAACCCCTAAACCGCCGCTCCCGGAGCCCACCGCCACCTATATTAAAGTTGTTAACCCCTATCCTGCCCCCCACTACACCGCCGCAACCTACATTAAACTCATTAAGCCCTAAACCGTCGCTCCCGGACCCCGCCGCAACTAAATTAAATGTTTAACCCCTAAACTGCCGCTCCCGGAGCCCACCGCCAACTATATTAAAGTTATTAACCCCTATCCTGCCCCCCACTACACCGCCGCAACCTACATTAAACTCATTAACCCCTAAACCACCGCTCCCGGACCCCGCCGCAACGAAATTAAATGTTTAACCCTTAAACCGCCGCTCCGGACCCCGCCGCCACCTATATTAAACTTATTAACCCCTAAACCTAAGTCTAACACTAACACCCCCCCTAACTTAAATATTATTTTAATAAATCTAAATAAAACTTACTATTATTAACTAAATTATTCCTATTTAAGACTAAATACTTACCTGTAAAATAAACCCTAAGATAGCTACAATATAACTAATAGTTACATTATATCTAGTTTAGGGTTTATTTTTATTTTACAGGCAACTTTGTATTTATTTTAACTAGGTACAATAGCTATTAAATAGTTAATAACTATTTAATAGCTACCTAGCTAAAATACTTACAAAATTACCTGTAAAATAAATCCTAACCTAAGTTACAATTAAAGCTAACACTACACTATCATTAAATAAATTAAATAAATTACCTACAATTACCTAAAATTAAATTAAATTAAATAAACTAAACTATAGTACAAAAAAACAACACTAAATTACAGAAAATAAAAAAGAATTACAAGAAGTTTAAACTAATTACACCTAATCTAAGCCCCCTAATAAAATAATAAAGCCCCCCAAAATAAAACAAATGCCCTACCCTAGTCTAAATTACAAAGTAACCAGCTCTTTTACCAGCCCTTAAAAGGGCTTTTTGCAGGGCATTGCCCCAAAGTAATCAGCTCTTTTACCTGTAAAAAAAATACAACCCCCCAAACATTAAAACCCACCACCAACATACCCCTACTCTAACCCACCCAAACCCCCCTTAAAAAAACCTAACACTAACCCCCTGAAGATCACCCTACCTGGAGCCGTCTTCACCCAACTGGGCCGAAATCTTCATCCAAGGTACGCAGAGGAGGTCCTTCATCCAGTAGAAGTCTTCATCCAGGCGGCGTCTTCAATCTTCATCCATCCGGAGAGGAGCGGAGCCATCTTCAAAGGAGCCGACGCGGATCCATCCTCTTCAACCGATGACTGAACGACGAATAAAGGTTCCTTTAAGGGACGTCATCCAAGATGGAGTCCCTCAAATTCCGATTGGCGGATAGGATTCTATCAGCCAATCGGAATTAAGTTCAATCAGATTGGCTGATCCAATTAGCCAATCAGATTGAACTTCAATCTGATTGGCTGATTCAATCAGCCAATCAGATTTTTCCTACGTCACTATATTCTACTTTTGCCGGGCTGTAGGGCTTGATAACTATGGCGAATCAGCCTCGCCACAAATACGCTGCGGAATTCCAGCATATTTGCGTTTGACGGCTTGATAACTAGAGGCCAAAGGCTGTGGCGGACATTTACAGACCTTAGTGAAGGACACCAAGGTACATTTAAAATTAAAAACATTATTTTATAGTGCTTGGTGTTATTATACTGATGCAGATACCACTGATCCTATAACCAGCCCTCCTCTGGCTATACCCATGAGTCAGTATAACTACTGTGTCTTTGTATAGTGCTGGGTGTTATTATACTGATGCAGATACCACTGGCTCTATAACCAGCCCTCCTCTGGCTATACCCATGTGCCAGTGTCACTACTGTGTCATAATATAGTGCTGGGTGTTATTATACTGATGCAGATACCACTGATTCTTTAACCAACCCTCCTCTGGCTATACCCATGTGCCAGTGTCACTACTGTGTCATTATATAGCAATGGGTGTTATTATACTGATGCAGATACTACTGATTCTTTAACCAGCCCTCCTCTGGCTATACCCATGTGCCAGTGTCACTACTGTGTCATTATATAGCGCTGGGTGTTATTATACTGTACTGATGCAGATACCACTGGCCCTATAAAAGCAATTGAGAAGTGCCACAGGTGCAGACTGGACCATTAGAAGCTGCCCAGAGAGCTTTTCCTCACGATATGTGAACCGGCACAATTGCTTCAAGATCCCAATCCAGTAACGGAATCAGCTAGCTCATTCAGTGAAATATCAGCCACTCAGGAAATGTCCATTAAAAAATGGCAGAGCTTGATAAAAAAACTTTGTGATGACCAAAGGTTAAAATATAACAATCAAGTTTATTAAAACCCAACAGTGTATTTATGCATGTATGTGTGTATGTTTGTGGAACCAGCAAATTACAGACCTTGCTACTACAGCATGGGGGGGCAGGGGGTAAACAGTGTCATTCTATACAATACCACTATATACAGTACGGGGGGGGCTGGACCATGTCACAGACTACTGTGGTCACTGTATAAAGTACTGGGGCGGGTAGGGTCAGACCAGCCATCTCACCGGCAGATTACAGACTGTGTCACTGACTCACTATATACAGTACTGGTGGGTTAAACAGTGTCACTATATACAGTAATAGGGGGTAAGACCATCTCACAGACTGTGGGCACAGGGTACCTCCTTTTGCAAACATGTAATCTGATTCACATTTTTTTCTGTGTTTTAATTATATATATAAAAAAAGATATACCGTATTGTTCCGCATATAGGCCACACTTTTTTCCCTTGATTTGTAGCTTTAAATGTGCAGTGCGGCCTATAATCGGGTGCTTATCGGCAAATTTGTACTTGCGCAGTACAGCCGAACTTCCGGTGCACCCTGTGGCCTTATGGGGATTGTAGTCCGCTGGAGTTGGATAGTTTTGCAACATTTTGCAAAGGTAATTGGTTTGGATAATGAGCAGGACGCTCATATGCAGGAGCCGCCACTGTGAAGGTGTGTAATGATGCGGTAATGCTGTGTAATACTGTGCTGAGCACAGTGTAATTTGGAGCTTGGGCTTATGAGGGAGGAAGTGAGTGGAGCACACAATGTCCCATATGAGTCCGTTTTGCTACTGATATTGTCAGGTAAGAAAGTGCTTTTATCCCCTGCTAAAAATGTACCAGTACATACAAAATTATTTAATATGTTAAAATAAAAAAAAGGAAAGATGCTGTACTCCTTAGTACTGGTAATTTCAAATGTGAAAAAATGCCTTTATTCAGCCATTACAGCTTTAATGGCTGAATAAAGTTTTTTTTTGACATTTGAAATTACTGAGGAGTGCAGCATCTTTCCTTGTTTTTTTTTTTTCTATACTCTTGGGGAAGTGTAAAAGTATCCCCTGGGAGCTGACACCCTGCATTGGGACTCATTGCTTGCACATTGTGTGTGTTTTCTTTAAATTTTTTATTTCTTCAAAATGGCACCCAAACTTTAAGGGTGCGGCCTATAATCAGATGCGGCCTATATGCGGCACAATACGGTATATCAAATTCACTTTTTTTTTTTGGGGGGGGGGGGGACCCTTCTTAGATTCTTGCACCTGGGCCCTGTGGTTTCTAGTTACGCCTCTGATAGTTTTCTGAAATTACCTCAGAATTTCCTTATTAGAGCCTAAAGACTGACAGCATTGATAAATGTATATTATACATATTATGCAGCGCTGTAACATTATATAACAATTTCATTTTTTCATGGATTTAAATATTCTTTCAATCAGAGTCTTTTTGAATGTATGGTTAGTTCTGGTCATTGAGTCTTTGGAAGGCACAACCAGACATCTGATGCCCAGCATAATGAAACTGGTGAAATAGGCATCTTGAAAACAAATACAGAGTGCCATAGGGAGATTAGGGTACACAGCAGAATATACATTTTTATAAACAAATATTATTATACATAATGTTTTCAGTTTACATCAATAGCCTTTGTGTCACTATAGAAATACTATGAGGATGATCATGCTTAATATAAGGGATGTTGTTGGCTATAAGCAGATATCATGCACATTTTGACTTTATCTTTCTCCTTTTCTTCAAGGCTGAAGGTTACATGCATCTCGTTGCCATCTGCTTGCTAAAGAAGCCACTATGTCATATTCGGAGCCATCTGGCACCAGACCTGCCATCTATGTAATATCACTGTGCCCTATTGACCTCTCAATGGAAGCCCCACATGCACATTTGCTGGAAACACACGCTTATCTTTTGTAATGGAAAGTCCTTTAGTTCACATTAAAATAATAAACTTTAATTGAAAACAGCAGCTCTTAAATGACTGTGTGCTGAAAAGCATCAAAGCACGCGTGAGATGATATAGGTTGCTATTGTAATGGCCTCTTTAATATTGCCAAGGAAAATATAAATATTATCATGCTTTATAATCAGACATTTTTATTTTTTTATTTATGTAGCACAGTAAAGTTCCCTAATTGCCTACTGGTTGAAAATGATTCTGGGTTATAACAAAACAAGCATGTTATGATTTTTCCAGAATAAATATATATAGAGGCTAATAATATGATATTGCAACCTCTATGAAATCTGAAGTTAAAATTATTTGCATCAAGTAAACAAAATAAAAACATTTAAACGTGAATATTGACATGGTGCAAATATATTTATTTATTTATATATATGGATCAAAAGAGATATGTGTAATACCCAACACTGAATGTTAACAACTCCTATGAGTAAAACAATAGTTTCTATAAGTAAAACGACAAAAGCAGATTAGTGAATGTGTCCAATCTGACTGCAAACCACTTGAAAGCTGTTATCTATAGTATCTATAGACTGAACCTTTAAGGTCACTAGGATAAAGGAAGTCTATGTAAAAAAAGGGCGGAGCTATGCAGCGATTAACGTCACATCCGGTTTTGACTGCAAACCACTTGAAAGCTGTTATCTATAGTATCTATAGAATAGACTGAACCTTTATGGTCACTAGGATAAAGGAAGTCTATGTAAAAAAGGGGCGGAGCTACGCAGCGATTAACGTCACATCCGGTTTTGTGGTCCAGGAGCACAGAGACCCATGCCGTTTTCCTAAAACAGAACTGCCTGAATCCTTCTCTAAGAGAGACTAAAATACACCGGACTCTTCAATACGGAAAAGTATACACATCTGTATAGTATACTTAAACAAGTGTTTTGCCTACTTCGATCAGTCTATCTATGAACATATGAGTGTTGTGGAGGGTGAACTGACTATTATCAGACATACTACTGCTGCTTTTTTGGAGCTGAATCGCTCTGGAGTTTCAATGATTCTGTCAAATAGAGAACTTTAGTGATTTTTAAACCATATTTGTTTTTTAACGAATTAATAAATAGTTTTTAACTATACAAACAACTTTAAGTATAGTTTCCTTAGTTCTTAATTGGAGACTAAGTACTTCATCTTTAACACAGTGGGGATATTTATCCCAACAGAGCATATTATATACCTTATATTGATGAGGATTCACCAGGTGAGCACTAATAATCTCACATACTACACTATGATGCTGTTCTGTCTCCCTGTTTTTTAAATCTGCTTTCTATCTACCTCTGGTTTATGGCGATTACATCTTCTACTTGAGAGCGCTGCCTAAACACTCCACTTTGTATATATATATATATATATGTGCATAATAAATATAAAATAAATAAAATTATTATTATTATCGGTTATTTGTAGATCGCCAACAGATTCCGTGGCGCTATAAACATAGGCGGTATACAAGGTAGCAATTATAGGGATCAAATGGATAGAGGGCCCTGCCGAGAGTCACACTGTTGTAGTCAGCACTTGTGAAGGTGATCTGCAAGCAGTTGCTTAGGTTTACATTCTAAGGGGGTTCATGGCGGATAGTAATGGAAGAGAGGAACTGCTATTAGGAAAGGTTAGTGTAGGTTGTATGCATCCCTGAACAGAAGAGTATTTAGGGAGTGCTTGAAGCTTTCAAAACTAGGGGAGAGTCTTGTGGAGCGAGGCAGAGAGTTCCACAAGATGGGAGCCAGTCTGGAGAAGTCTTGTAAACGGGAATGTGAGGAGGTAACAAGAGAGGAGGAGAGTAGGAGATTGTGAGCAGAGAGAAGGGGTCGGGAGGGAGAGTATCTGTAGACAAGGGGGTATATTTATTATAGTGCTAGTGGACATGATACGATGTAGCCTATCATGTCCGCTGCACATCGATAAATGCCAACAGCATATGCTTCTTGTGAACTGTTGGTGCAATGCCACCCCCTGCAGATTCACGGCCAATCTGCCGCTAGCAGGGGGTGTCAATCAACCCGATTGTATTCAATAGGTTTGATTTCTGTCTGCTGCCTTAAGAGCAGGTGGACAAGTTATGGAGCAGCGGTCTTTAGAAGTTTCCGGCGAGCCTTCAGCTCCATACATTTTTTTCTTTTGGGATTCAGATAAAGCATGCAATTTTAAGCAACTTTCTAATTGACTCCTATTATCAAATTGTCTTCATTCTCTTGGTATCTTTATTTGAAATGTAAGTTTAGATGCCGGCCCATTTTTGGTGAACAAATTGGGTTGTTCTTGCTGATTGGTGGATAAATTCACCCACCAATAAACAAGTGCTTTCCATGGTACCAAAAAAATAGCTTAGATCCCTTCTTTTTCAAATATAGAAATCAAGAGAGAGAAGAAAAATTGATAATAGGTGTAAATTAGAAAGCTGCTTAATATTGCATGCTCTATCTGAATCACGAAAGAAAAAAATTGGGTTCAGTGTCCCTTTAAGGTAGTGCGAGGACATCCATGAAGAAATGTGAGAAAAATATAATGTAAAAATAATTATTATAATTACTGTAAAATATACATATATATTCTATTGAATTTTTAGAATTATTTAGTATATTTATAATCATTTTTTTAAATTAATTATTAATACTTCTAAATATTTTATATGTAATAAATACATAATGCACCTTAATATAACTCATGTCAGGTTAGCGCATATGAAGAATTAGTGTACTTCTGTCAGTTTTGCGCACATAAGTCCGACAGGACTACACTAATTCTTCATGTGCGCTAACCGGACATGAGTATTATATGCATTTACTAAATGTAAAATATTGAAAAATATTAATAATTAAAGTAAAATAATTATAATAAATGTACTAAAATAGTCTAAAAGATCAATAGAATAAATATGTATATTTTATAGTAACTGTAATAATTATTAATTATTTTTTAATATTTAAATGTAATATTTACATAACACGCCTTAAGATTCTTCATCTGCACTAACCTGACACTGTGTTAGACCTAAATCGCTCAACCCAAAGTACATTACACATATTTCACATTCCAATGCTCTTCAACTACATATATATATATATATATATATATATATATATATATATATATATATATATATATATATATATGTATATATATAAAATCATATATATCTATATGAATATATACAGGTATAGTAGAAATATATACGGATGTATATACTAAGAAAAAAGAGATCCTGTGCACGTCCTGACAAAGGAGACAAAAATACTCCAGCAGATTGTATAAAAAAATCTTTATTTACTCCACATTTTCCTCTATATAAAGAACATTGGAATGTTAAATATTTACAGTAAATGCACAGTAAAACACATTATTAAATATTATTTTAGAATTATTCTTTAGACACACACATACTGTATATATTTATAACTGTTTTAATTTATATATATATATATATATATATATATATATATATATATATATATATATATATATACATATACATACACACATACATATTATAGTCCTTTGCAGTGAAATACATGGCCATATACCATATACCATTGTTTATATGAGCGTAACAATTTATTTTAATCTAGTTATGTTGTGTTTGGAGCAACTTTTATTTGAGCCCTAACTCTTTATACTAGGTCTTCAGTGTTTACTTTCAACTTCTAATACGTGCGCAAATTAATGTGCTCGCAATAGTTCAATATTGCACGTGCTAACATTAGCGTTCCACTTGTAATTTAGCCCATAATCGTTTTCTTTTCAGTATAGAAGTTATACAAGTTCACTGGAAGTTATACAAGATTCTTATTTATTTTACTTAAAGGGACAGTCAACCCAAATTTGATCGGAGAACAGCAGGGGATCTATTTTCTACTGTCATTTGAAGTTTTCCCTATTTTTTTAATTGTATATCCATGCTTAAATATTTATGTAAAGTGATTCAGGGATATTTTGCAGCAATGGTTGAGAAGTAGTTTTATGGCATTATGCCTTCCCAATTGTATGCTCTCCAGTGGGGTTAGGTAACACTTCCGTGCCTCCATGCCTAGGACAATACAAAAATAAAATACACCAATAAATTATTGCTAAAGATAAATAAAACAAGCAAACTGCTCCTAAAGGAATTATTTATTTTCCAAAGATATTAGTACTGTGTCATATAAACCTCCTGCTCAGCACTATGAAATATGGCAACTCATTGCAGGTAGAAGTTATTATTGTTATTATTATTGATGATGCTCTTAGTAATACTATTACTGTCTATAAGCTGCACAAGACTTAAAGGGATAGTCTAGTCAAAATGAAACTTTCATGGTTCAGATAGAGGCCTCTAGTTATCAAGCCGTCAACCGCAAATACGCTGGAATTCCGCAGCAGATTTTTTTGGAGAGGCTGATTCGCTGTAGTTAAGCCCTACAGCCCGGCAAAAGTAGAATCTAGTGATGTAAGCTACGATCCGCCGGTCTCAGTCCGACACAGATCGATTCTTACGTCACTCCAGATGTTCCAAACGCAAGTTCGGCACAATCTGACTACTTTTGCTAGTTATCAAAGAACTAGCAGGTTAGCTCGGCACTTTTCCGGCCCAGCGTACCTGGTGTTCAAGCCGCCGCCCTGGAGGTGGCGGATCCCATAGGAATCAATGGGAGTCTGATAGCAGCGAGAGCTCATGTTCGCTGCTGCCCGATATCCCCATGATTCCTATGGGAGATGTCTGCACCTAATACCCTAACATGTACCCCGAGTCTAAACACCCCTAATCTGCCCCCCCTACACCGCCGCCACCTACATTATACTTATTAACCCCTAAACCGTCGCTCCCGGAGCCCACTGCCACCTACATAATACCTATTAACCCCTAATCTGCCGCCCCCTATACCGCCGCCACCTATATTAAATGTATTAACCCCTATCCTGGCCCCCCTATACCGCCGCCACCTATCTTAAACTTATTAACCCCTATCCTGCCCCCCCTACACCGCCGCCACTATATTAAACTTATTAACCCCTAAACCTAAGTCTAAATCTAACCCTAACACCCCCCTAACTTAAATATTATTGAAATAAATCTAAATAAAAATTAGTATTATTAACTAAATTATTCCTATTTAAAAATAAATACTTACCTATAAAATAAACCCTAATATAGATACAATATAACTAATAGTTATAATGTAGCTATTTTAGGATTTATATTTATTTTACAGGCAACTTTGTATTTATTTTAACTAGGTACAATAGCTATTAAATAGTTAATAACTATTTAATAGCTACCTAGTTAAAATACTTACAAAATTACCTGTAAAATAAATCCTAACCTAAGTTACAATTAAACCTAACACTACACTATCATTAAATTAATTAAATAAATTAACTACAATTACCTAAAATTAAATTCAATTAAATAAACTAAACTATAGTACAAACCCCCCCCACTAAATTACAGAAAATAAAAAAGAATTACAAGAAGTTTAAACTAATTACACCTAATCTAAGCCCCCTGATAAAATAATAAAGCCCCCCAAAATAAAAAAATGCCCTACCCTATTCTAAATTACAAAGTAATCAGCTCTTTTACCAGCCCTTAAAGGGCTTTTTGCGGGGCATTGCCCCAAAGTAATCAGCTCTTTTACCTGTAAAAAAAAAATACAACCCCCCCAACATTAAAACCCACCACCCACATACCCCTACTCTAACCCACCCAAACCCCCCTTAAAAAACCTAACACTAACCCCCTGAAGATCACCCTACCTTGAGCCGTGTTCACCCAGCCGGGCCGAATTCTTCATCCAAGTGGGGCAAGAAGAGGTCCTCCATCCAATAGAAGTCTTCATCCAAGCGGGGCAAGAAGAGGTCCTCCATCCGGTAGAAGTCTTCATCCAAGCGGGGCAAGAAGAGGTCCTCCATCCGGTAGAAGTCTTTATCCAAGTGGCGTCTTCTATCTTCATCCAACCGCAGATCCATCTTGCAGACCTCCGAAGCAGAACATCCAGCTGGCCTGACGACTACCCGACGAATGAAGGTTCCTTCATTCCCTCGAATTCCGATTGGCTGATAGGATTCTATCAGCCAATTGGAATTAAGGTAGGAAAAATCTGATTGGCTGATTCAATCAGCCAATCGGATTGAAGCTCAATCCGATTGGCTGATCCAATCAGCCAATCGGATTGATCTTGCATTCTATTGGCTGTTCCGATCAGCCAATAGATTGCGAGGTCAATCCGATTGGCTGATTGGATCAGTAAATCGGATTGAGCTTCAATCCGATTGGCTGATTCAATCAGCCAATCGGAATTTTTCATACCTTAATTCTGATTGGCTGATAGAATCCTATCAGCCAATCGAAATTTGAGGGACGCCATCTTGGATGACGTCCCTTAAAGGAACCTTCATTCATTGGGTAGTAGTCGGGCCAGCTGGATGTTCCGCGTCGGAGGTCTGCAAGATGGATCCGCGGTTGGATGAACATAGAAGACGCTGCTTGGATAAAGACTTCTACCGGATGGAGGACCTCTTCTTGCCCCACTTGGATGAAGACTTCTACCGGATGGAGGACCTCTTCTTTCCCCGCTTGGATGAAGAATTTGGCCCGGCTGGGTGAACACGGCTCAAGGTAGGGTGATCTTCAGGTGTTAGTGTTAGGTTTTTTTAAGGGGGGTTTGGGTGGGTTAGAGTAGGGGTATGTGGGTGGTGGGTTTTAATGTTGGGTGGTTTGTATTTTTTTTACAGATAAAAGAGCTGATTACTTTGGGGCAATGCCCCGCAAAAAGCTCTTTTAAGGGCTGGTAAAAGAGCTGATTACTTTGTAATTTAGAATAGGGTAGGGCATTTTTTTATTTTGGGGGGCTGTATTATTTTATTAGGGGGCTTAGATTAGGGGTAATTAGTTTAAACTTCTTGTAATTCTTTTTTATTTTCTGTAATTTAGTGTTTGTTTTTTTGTACTATAGTTTAGTTTATTTAATTGAATTTAATTTTAGGTAATTGTAGTTAATTTATTTAATTAATTTAATGATAGTGTAGTGTTAGGTTTAATTGTAACTTAGGTTAGGATTTATTTTACAGGTAATTTTGTAAGTATTTTAACTAGGTAGCTATTAAATAGTTATTAACTATTTAATAGCTATTGTACCTAGTTAAAATAAATACAAAGTTGCCTGTAAAATAAATATAAATCCTAAAATAGCTACATTATAACTATTCGTTATATTGTATCTATATTAGGGTTTATTTTATAGGTATTTATTTTTAAATAGGAATAATTTAGTTAATAATACTAATTTTTATTTAGATTTATTTCAATAATATTTAAGTTAGGGGGGGTGTTAGGGTTAGACTTAGGTTTAGGGGTTAATAAGTGGCGGCGGTGTAGGGGGGGCAGGATAGGGGCTAATAAGTTTAATATAGGTGGCGGCGGTATAGGGGGGGCAGGATAGGGGTTAATAACTTTAAGATAGGTGGCGGCGGTATAAGGGGGCCAGGATATAGGGGGTGGCAGATTAGGGGTTAATAGGTATTATGTAGGTCCAGGAGCGGTGGTTTAGGGGTTAATATATTTATTATAGTTGCGGCGGGGTCCGGGAGTGGCGTTTTAGGGTTTAACATATTTATTATAGTTGCGGCGGGGTCCAGGAGCGGCGGTTTAGGGGTTAACATATTTATTATAGTTGCGGGAGGCTCCGGGAGCGGCGGTTTAGGGGCTAAACAATATAGTATAGTGTGGGTGCTTAGTGACAGGGGTATCAATAAAGCTGGGAAAAAGCAGAAGAGCAGCGAGATCGATGACTGTCAGTTAACAACAGTCCACTGCTCATCGCCCCGTACTTGGTGCGCGGCTTTTTGACAGCTTTATTGATAAATTTGGCGAGTGTATTCAGGTCTGCAGCAGCGAGGTTAGGCGAACTTAGGCAAGCGCATTGGGGCCGGCGAATGCAGGTAAGTACGGAGCTTCATAACTAAAGGCCAGAGCATGCAATTTTAAGCAACTTTCTAATTTACTCCTATTATGACTTTTTCTTCATTCTCTTGGTATCTTTATTTGAATGTAAGCGTAGGAGCCGGCCCATTTTTGGTTCAGCACCTGTGTAGTGCTTGCTAAATCTTGGCTAAATTTAGACACCAATCAGAAAGCACTAAACAGGTGCTGAATCAAAAATGGGCCGGCTCCTATGCTTACATTTCTGCTTTTTCATATAAAGATAGCAAGAGAATTAATAAAATTGGTAATAGGAGTAAATTAGAAAGTTGCTTAAAATTGCCTTCTCTATTTGAATCATGAAAGTTTAATTTTGACTAGACTATCCCTTTATTGTCCCTTTAATGCTCAACCAATAAAACCTGTTATTAACCAAATCTGTCATGATTTTTATTAAAGGGATATGAAACCCAAAAATTTTATTTTATGATTCAGACAGAGCATACCATTTAAAAAAAAGGTTTACAATTTACTTCTTTTATCACATTTGATTAGTCCCAATGATATTCTGTGTTGAAGAGACACCTATATTTTAGTACATTTGCCCAGTATTTTATTCCACTAGGTTAGAAAGGCAATGTTTTTCTAAAAACTACCAAGTTGCTGAATGGTAAATGAAAATATGGAGTGGGTAGGTTTACACTTAAAAGATTAATAAATACCAGAGGCTACAGTTAGTGAGGCCTTTTATGTTTAATTCTTATGGTCCATAAAACATGTTCCTGTACTGTATACCTTTGTGTACTGTTTATTCAGTATGTTTGGGACTTAATCCTTACTGTGGTGGTTATTACTGTAAGAGAATGACGGCAGATACGTATCCTTTATCTTTTCTCTGCATAGCAAAGGTGAAAGTTGCAGAGGGTGTGGTACAACACACACACAAACAGCACAGTGAAGAAGCTGGGGGGCGAAGCCACTATAGAAATATACCAGCACTAGAACCGCTGTTCAATTGCATAATCAACAGATGCATAATAAAAAGAGACTGCAGTGTCAATAACAGATGAACAGTAGATTTTTTTTCTTGACAAATATCAAACTTTCTTTCAGTTTGCTGCCCCCTGTATCATGTGACAGCTATCAACCAAATAAAGTCATTAAACTAAATACTGTAAACTCTTGCACATGCACAGTAATAATTAATGCCTCAGGAGGTCTACACATAAAAAGACTGTACGCAATTTGATAATTCAAGGAAATGCAATACTTTTTTATTATTTCATGCTCAGTCTGAATAATGAAAGTTAATTGTGTGCCTATAACACCTAATAAAATGTTCTTTAGCTTGTAAAACAGAATGTGGAAATGTGTAAACCTACAACAAAATGAAAGCCAAAAACACTTTACCTGAATTGGTTTATTTGTTGGGGCTCACAATTTCTAACAGCAATGTATACAACCCATACACCTCAAACAAGAGTATGATGCAATTTTCCAATTGTTTCTCTATCTCTAGTAAATCACTGACCTATAATGTTAATATTTTTGTGGTCTTTTTCCCTTGCACCTGGCTAAATGTACCATGACAAGTCTGTTTTGTTTTTCCTAGCTTGTTTCTTTTTCCAAGAGTAATGTTTTTATTGTATGTAGATTTATTTTGTTGGAAATATGTTATCCATGTTCCAGAGTTGGTGCTTGGCAGGTTGAGTGCACACGTATCACTGCTCTATTATGTGAAAAGCAACTCACCACATGGAATGAGAGGAAACCATGGAAGAGAACATATCATTTTCACTAAGACCACACAGAACATCCTAAAATTACTACCATGTGGTGCCTAAACATTTGTGAGATTAGCAGAATTTAGGAACTATGTGTTGATAGTATGGATAGTCAAAAAATGGCATATTAAAGGTTTTCTAGAGAGTAATGAAGAGTTAATACAAGATAGCCTCAGAAGATTGGACAAGATCATTATATCTAGTAATTTCAGAGAAGCACATACTAATTTACTCCACCAAACATATCTAACACCTGCAATAATGGCGAGATGGGGGGAAAAAAATTAAAGATAATTATGTAAAATGCCACAGTCAAGGTGCTGATATCCACTATTTTTTGGGAATGCACGCTTGTTAGACAATATTGGAATAAGATAAGTTACTGGCTATCGAGAATATTAAAAAAAGAGATAACAATCCAACGAGATATAGTATTTTTTTATATCCAGTAAAGGACAGAGTCAGAGAAAAACTATTCATTGAAATTGGATATAAAAAAAAACACCATCTATAGCATAATTTAAAAAACAGATATTCAACCAAATGATTGTAGAACAGTGTATGATAGAGCATGACAAGGTAAAATAAATTGAAATATTCTTTAAGAAATGGGATGTATTTATTCAGTCACAGTGAGTTGAAATGCAAAAAAAGATAATATACCCATTACGTTCTTCTGAGTATGTAATGAATGCAATTCTAAGAAATGAGTTGCCTAGTATTCTCTAGTCTCTATACCATTTATTCAGGATAGATTGGAAGGATTGGGAGAAGATGAGAGGGTTGGTACCTCCAACCCCCCCCCCCCCCCACACACACACACACTTTTTTTTTTGCAAGTAAATTTTTTTGTTAAGAAAAATATCCAGTTCTTGATCAATTACAGGCGAAATGGCAAATATGACATAATGTATATTAAATACTGTTTGTTTGTTTTTTTTAGCTGTTCTGAATGATCTCTGTCAATAAGAGTAACAGCATGTTATGGTTCCGATAACTGTGAATTCATTAGATTATTATGTTTGCTGTGGCAGATTCTGATATCTTGTAATTCGAATATTATATCTATGCAGACATATGGTTAAAATATGTAATACATGCTTCTTTTTATGTTTTTTCATTGCAGTTCTGAAAAAAAGGAAAAACATGTACAAATAAAGGAAAATAGTCCTTGCAATTAAAGGTGTTTTCAAAACATCTTGTAGCAGGATAGGCGAGCCCAGTTACTTTATTTTATACCAATAGTATGTGGTCTGTTTATCTATGTTGGTGTCTGTATGTCTATCAATTTATGGTCAGAAGGCCAGATGCTCTTCAGAATGCTAACCTGTGCAAGATAATGTATTTGCTGCAGATTTAACCTTACCAGTTTCCTCCCAAATTGAAAGGTGATCTGTTTTGCTTTCAATGTTACTGTGCCCTCATGCCTCCTGCTTCCTCTGCCAGTGTTACTTGCTTCACATTTACTTGGTATACGTGTTAATGCTAAAAGGAAATGACACTCAGGTGCCTTGTGACCATAATTTTACTTTAAATCACATCATCATTGTTTCTTACTGCAGAGTGAGTGCTCACACAAACCTTGTCTAGATCATGATATCAGATGTTTACATTACAGAGCCTTACACATCCTTAGAGCCAGGGAGTAACATCTCCTAAAATTTTACTAAGGCTCTTAGCTTTTTGGATTATTCAACATCATATATATAAAAATGCTCCTTCATGTGTTCTAAAAAGAGTGTGTTTGGCTTCTCAGTATTCAGTATCAGTTGAATTCTAAATTACAAATGAAAATGTCTCTCTGCCATGTAAAAATGTAACCATGGGTGTTCATCCTCAGGAGCAACAATTCAGCCCTTCATTGGTTTTAATTTGCTTTAATTAATCAGAGTATAGATTATACAGACATCCCAACTCTCCCTGAAGTTCAGGGTGTCTCCATGATTGTAATAGTTACTCCCTGATGCCAGCAAATGGAATGCAATATCCCTGAAACTCCAAGTACTATGATACAATGTGGCCCAAATCCAGAGAAGTGTTTCTTTAAGGAATGCCTTTAGTTTCTGGGACGTTATAAAACCTTCAAAGCATGAATCAGTAACAAAAAAGCCCTCACTGATTTTAATAAAATAAAACACAAATACTACCTTATTTACTGCACGTAATTAAAGTTTGCATTCTAAAATATTTAAGCATTCAACAAGCGTACGATCACTGGAAAATAGGTTTGTTGTATGTGGTTGTGCAATAAAGCTACTTTTTTTGAATGTGCCTTTAGTGGGAAGCTACTTTAATGATAAGTCTCTATTTTATTTAGGGTTTCAAGGTGTCCAATATATAAATGGGAGGGGGGGTGACGGGTGAAGCTACCTTCCTGAAATGAGTTTTTGCAGGTTGGGATGTCTGGATTATATACATATAAATACAGTGTGTGTGTGTATAAAACAATATTAATTGTTTGGTGGGTGGAGGTCTTGGTGAGTTCCCAAAGTTTTTTTGTAGGACTTGACCACTGCAGACAGATAGATAGACAGATAAGTAAACAGACAGACCCCTCATGCTCAGGATTCAAGATGTTTTATTTATTCTTATGTTACAAAAAACATCCAGATGAAAGCATATTTTTGCATGGGTGTAACAAGCATTTAAGGGATGTGATGCTATTTTTACCAGTGTTAAGGCTGCACAATGTGCATAGCACTCTTGGAATGCATGAAATCCAAGGCAGAAAACATATGATTCACTTTAGGGAGCACACTGTCTAATCTCTGAGATCTTCAACAGAGCTCAGAATAACTGTATATATTATCCTTTCATGCTGTCAGAATAATACTAAGAGTGATTTATTTTCCATGCTCCGTTAAAAAAAAACTAGCTTTGTACTGTAGCCTTTCTGCCTAAATCTATTAGAGCCAGACCACAGTGCCAGTTTGGGTTCAGTTCTATAGTTATTTATTTAACACCAAATCACATGCTACTGTTTGCACTCTTTCCCTAGATTATTGCGTTTGACGTTTTTATTTTGTGTAATTGTATTTATTACCACAAGTCTCTATAAATATAGGCCCCTATTTATCAAGGGCTGGCAGACCTGATCCGACAGTGCGGATCAGGTCCGCCAGACCTCGCTCAGCATTGCACTAGCAGCTCACAAGAGCTGCTGGTGCAACGCCGCCCCATGCAGACTCGCGGCCAATCGGCCGCCAGCAGGGGGGTGTCAATCAACCCAATCGTACTCAATCGCGTTGATTTCCGGCGATGTCTGTCCGCCTGCTCAGAGCAGGCGGACAGGTTATGGAGCAGCGATCTTTGTGACCGCTGCTTCATAACTGCTGTTTCTGGCGAGCCTGCAGGCTCGCCAGAAACACGGGGCATCAAGCTCCATACGGAGCTTGATACATATGCCCCATAGTTTTAAAAATCAAGTGTATCACAGAGGACCAACTCGCAAACCAAGTTCTACATGCGGCCCTTGGTACAGGTTTTTGGGGTCATTCAGAAAAAAGCAGAACTAATAAAGCACCATAGTTTTTGTGGCCTAAAAAAGAGGAACTTAAAGGGACAGTCAACACCAGAATTTTTGTTGTTTAAAAAGATAGATAATCCCTTTATTACCCATTCCCCAGTTTTGCAAAACCAACACTGTTATATTAATACACTTTTTACTTCTGTGACTAACTTGTATCTAAGCATCTTCTGACCGCCCCTAATCACATGACTTTTAGTTATTATCTATTGACTTGCATTTTAGCCAATTAGTGCAGTGTCTGCCACTAGCCACGAGCGTGATCACAATGCTATCTATATGGCCTACATGAGCTTGCTCTCCCTTGCTGTGAAAAGTAAATAAAATAGAGGCGGCCTTCAAGGGCTTAGAAATTATCATATGCACCTTCCTAGGTTTAGCTTTCAACTAGAATACCAAGAGAACAAAGCAAAATTGTTGATAAAAGTAAATTGGAAAGTTGTTTAAAATTACATGCCCTATTTGAAAAATGAAAGGTTTTTTTGGACTTGACTGTCCCTTTAACTTGTGTGCTTTGGGGTTAGGGTTGTCACCCAGCTGGTATTTCACCAACATGGCCAGTATTTGCAAGGTTGAAGTCAAAGTTGAAATTAAGGATTACATATATAAATAAAAATTCTATCATGGTCAAACTTCTTCTAAGTGTGTTGGAATCTAATCAAAATCAGCAGCTTCCGTATCTGATTTATGCTGAATAATTACTTATGTACATGTTTGCTACTGAACACAGCTGGTATTTTCTAATGTAAAAGGTGGCAACCGTGTTTGAGGTAAACTCAACTCAATAGAGTCCTCAGAAGAAAAAACATCAGACAGAGGACAACCTGCAGCCTTACCTAAATCTGTACTCTGTGCCACTGAACATTTCTTAGGAAATATATTGTTTGTTTGTCTAATGGTCATACATTTATATAGGGCCCTTAAAGGGACCCTCAAATCAAAATGAACTTTTATGATTCAGAAAGAGTATGCAGTTTTAAGACACTTTCCTATTTACTTCCATTATCAATTTTTCCTCTGTCTTTTTATATCCTCACTTTCTGGGGAACAAGATCCTACTGAGCATGTGCACAAGCTCACAGGGTATATGTATACTAGACTGTGATTGGCTGATGTCTGTCACATGATACAAGGGGCCAGAAAATTTGAGAAAAATAAATTTGTCAGAAAAAAATCTACTGCTTATTTGAAATTCAGAATATGTGTTATTGCCTTGTCTTTTTATTATGCACTTGTTAATTATGCAATTCTACTGCATTGAGTGGTCCTTTAAGGCTTCTAACATTTTGATTCACAGTCCCCATGTGCTAGGAATTTGACCATCTTTACTGTAGATAATGACAAAACAATATTTTTGTTATATTTTAAACTTGAGTTAATCTCAATCTTCAAGAGGCATTTTAGTAAACTTTTTTCTGTTTGACTTAAAAGAGAACATTTCAAAATGTATTTCAGGGTTATTTTATTTTTTTAAATGCATATTCCTGTTGTTGTCCTTATCAGCCAGTGAGGAATAGACAGGAAGTACAAACCCACACTTCCCTACTAGTTTTAATTCAAAATTAAACAGCTTTAACCCCTTAATGACAACTGACGTACCAGGTACGTCATGCAAAAACTAACAGTTAATGACAATGGACGTACCTGGTACGTCAGTTGTCTAAAAGAGTGCTGGAAGCGATCACAAATGCTTCCAGCAGCTCTGAGGGTATTGCAGTGATGCCTCGATATGGAGGCATCCTGCAATACCACTTTACAAGCCTCCGATGCAGAGAGAGCCACTCTGTGGCCCTCTCTGCACCGGTAGCGATGGTGCCAGTGTCCGCCGGTGTGAGGGTGCGCGCGCGTGTGCACGAGGGGCGAGTGTGCACGTGAACGTGCGCGTGCGTGTGCGCGCGCGCACATTAGCCACACTGACACCAATGAATGAGGGAGGAAAGGGATTAAAAGGTAAAAAATTTTTTTTAAATATAAAAGGATCTGGGAGGGGGAGGGGGTGGGGGTATTGTGGGGGGGCTGCTACACTACAGAAATAGTTTTTAAATTAAAAATAAAATAAAAATACTTTTTGGGGGATTTTTGGGGCCAAACTAGGTACTGGCAGACAGCTGCCAGTACCCAAGATGGCGGTAATTAGGTAGGGGAGAGGGTTAGAGAGCTGGAGTGGGGGGGTCAGGGAGGTTGGGGCTAAGGCAGGGGTCCATCACAGTTAAAATATTTTATTATTTTTATTTTAAAAAAACTCTTATTTAGTACTGGCAGACTGCCAGTACTTAAGATGGCGGGAACAATTGTGGGGTGGGGGAGGGAAGAGAGCTGTTTGGGAGGGATCAGGGGGTGGGATGTGTCAGGTGGGAGGCTGATCTCTAAAATTAACCCTGCAAGCTCCCTACAAGCTACCTAATTTAACCCCTGCTGGGCATAATTAACGTGTGGTGCGCAGCAGCATTTAGCGGCCTTCTAATTACCAAAAAGCAACGCCAAAGCCATATAAGTCTGCTATTTCTGAACAAAGGGGATCCCAGAGAAGCTTTTACAACAATTTCTGCCATAATATCACAAGCTGTTTGTAAATAATTTCAGTGAGAAACCTAAAATTGTGAAAAATTTAAAGTTTTTTTTTATTTGCTCGCATTTGGCGGTGAAATGGTGGCATAAAATATACCAAAATGGGCCTAGATCAATACTTGGGGTTGTCTACTACACTACACTAAAGCTAAAATTAACCCTACAAGCTCCCTACAAGCTCCCTAATTAACCCCTTCACTCCTGCGCATAAAACACGTGTGGTGCGCAGCGGCATTTAGCAGCCTTCTAATTACCAAAAAGCAACCCCAAAGCCATATAAGTCTGCTATTTCTGAAAAAAGGGGATCCCAGAGAAGCATTTACAACCATTTGTGCCATAATTGCAGAAGCTGTTTGTAAATAATTTCAGTGGGAAACCTAAAGTTTGTGACAAATTATGTGAAAAAATTAACTTTTTTTTTTTTTATCGCATTTAGCGGTGAAATGGTGGCATGAAATATACCAAAATGGGCCTAGATCAATACTTTGGGTTGTCTTCTAACAAAAAATATATACATGTCAAGGGATATTCAGGTATTCCTGACAGATATCAGGGTTCCAATGTAACTAGCGCTAATTTTGAAAAAAAGTGGTTTGGAAATAGCGAAGTGCTACTTGTATTTATTGCCCCATAAATTGCAAAAAAAAGCAAACAACATGTAAACATTGGGTATTTCTAAACTCAGGACAAAATTTAGAAACTATTTAGCATGGGTGTTTTTTGGTGATTGTAGATGTGTAACAGATTTTGGGGGTCAAAGTTAGAAAAAGTGTGTTTTTTTTCCATTTTTTCCTCATATTTTTTATGAAAATAATGGTATCTTTAGAAAGTCCATTTAATGGCGAGAAAAACGGTATATAATATGTGTGGGTACAGTAAATGAGTAAGAGGAAAATTACAGCTAAACACAAACACTGCAGAAATGTAAAAATAGCCATTATCATTAAGGGTAAGAAAATTGAAAAATGGTCCAGTCATTAAGGGGTTAATTTTGTCAGGCAAAATATTTTGACTTGTGTAAATGCTGCTCTGTTTTTATGCATTAAAGAAACAATACCCCTTTAACTAAAGTATTTAAAAATCTGTGAGAAAGTATTGTACCACGACAGCAATAGCTTGTTCATTCTTATTGATAGTCACTGTCTGCTGAACTTTTAACAGTAGATTTTTAGAAGTAATTATTAACCGTCCCTATATTGAACATAATACCCTGTATCCAAATAGTAACATTTAAATTATCATAGACTTCCACATAAAGCTTTGGCAATCAATATTCAACTGTGATAGATAGATAGATAGATAGATAGATAGATAGATAGATAGATAGATAGATAGATAGATATAGATAGATAGAGATATGAGATACAAAATAGAAAGAAAGATGGAGATAGATAAATAGATAGATAGATGTTGCAGTTAAAGGGACAGTCAACACCAAAATTGTTATTGTCTAAAAAGATAGATAACGTCTTTACTACCCATTCTTTTTTATTAGCAAACTGTATGACATTTAAACCTCTAAAATTTGATTAGCTTTTCACAACAAGAGACTGCTAATCCATGTGGATATATAGATAACATTGTGCTCTCTCCCGTGGAGTTGAGCATGATTCAGCACTAATTGGCTAAAATGCAAGTCAAAAGGTAATAAATAAATAGTCATGTAATCAGGGGGCTGCCAAAAGAGGCTTAGATACAAGGTAATCATAGAGGTTGTGACTATGCAAAACTGGGGGATGCATAATAAAGGTATTATCAATAACAATTTTGGAGTTGACTGTCTTTCATAATAAAGTTATGTATTTCGTTCGTTTGCCCCTTATTAACTTGTCTTACCTGGTTGTCACCGTATAGGCACACAACAACTTCTGTTATATTTCCAAGAGATTTACGCCATTTTGGAAATGAAAATGGCCCCTAAACTCTGCCTACTAATGACATCAGCCATGCCTCACTTCAACACACTACCCCGTGTCTTTCATGAAATTGCAAATAAAGCTCATCCAGCGTTCCCGGTATTGTGCACATGCGCATTATGCAGACAGTGATGTCATTGCATTAAGTAATCCGGAGCATTAACACAGAAGACTAGTTCCTAGGGATGAGTGTTTGTGTTGCACTTGGATGAAGGGAATTGCACTTGGATCGCTTTTTTACTTTTTGCCTGAGCATCTTTGACGTGATCGGTAAGTAGCTCCTTTTTTTCTACAGCAGTATACAATTAGGAGCAGGGCAACAGATTTTTTCCATTAGCATGCACAATAACTCGACGCACAACGTGGTGACGTCATCCACATTCACAGGCACGAAATTAAAAAAAATGTGCTGGGAATGAAGAAGACATCAGTAGGTGGAGTTTAGGGGCCATTTTCAATTACCAAACGGCATGAATCTCTTGGAAATCTAACAGAAACCGTTGTGTGCAGTATGGCGACAACCAGGTAAGACAAGTTAATATGGGGCAAACTAATGAATTATATAACATTATTATGAAGGTAGACTGTCCCTTTAAGTCTGAAGTAAATGCAAATTGCTCATATTGCTATTTTTTTTAACATCTTTAAAAAAAAGAAAAAAACACCATTTCCACAGTTTGCACATTACCTCATTTCCACAATGTGACTGCCATCCCCTACTATGGCAAATCTTTCCATAGCAAGTAATGTTTCACCAGCTTACAAAGCATGAATGGCATCTAGGGTGTAACCGCTCCCAGGGGCAGAAAACTACTAGGAAATAATATGCTTTGTTATATAGCTAAAGTGTACTTAAAAAAAACCTTAGGGTATTATAAGAATGTAAGTAGCTCCTGTAGATACTTACCCTCATTCTACTCTGGTTTATTCTGTAATACATTTACTTTAGAAATGTCTAAAACATGTGTCTTCTTGTATTTAAAGCTAAAGCAGCTATATACAGTGTAATGATGTGCAGTACTGTATAACTGACTATATTTTGTTCAAATCCTGCCTCATCTTTCTAATCAAAATGTATTTCTTAATGTACTACATTCCAAAAGCTGTGTTCACTTGTTTAAAGGTTGTGAATTAAATATACAGTAGATATTACACCTGGGATTTATATTAATAAAACGATATGTAAAGGAGAAAAATAAGGCGCTTCATATGGTAAATAAGTTCATACAATGGGCCTCTATTTAACAAGGTCTGGTGGACCTGATCCGACAGTGCGGATTAGGTCCGACAGACCTCGCTGAATACGGCGAGCAATACGCTCGCAGTATTCAGCATTGCACCAGCAGCTCACAAGAACTGCTGGTGCAACGCTGTCCCCTGCAGACTCGCAGCCAATGGGCCGCCAGCAGGGGGTTGTCAATCAACCCAATCGTACTCGATCGGGTTGATTTACGGCGATGTCTGTCCACCTGCTCAGAGCAGGCAGACAGGTTATGGAGCAGCGGTCTTTGTGACCGCTGCTTCATAACTGCTGTTTCTGGCGAGCCTGCAGGCTGGCCAGAAACACGGGGCATCAAGCTCCATTCGGAGCTTGATAAATATGCCCCAATACCTCAGAAGAAGTTAAATGACAAGTTAAATGACAACTCAGGTTTAGAAAGGCACCACCAGTGGTGCCCGTGACACAAGCTGAGGCACACCGGTCCCCCCAGCAAGACAGACACTGGCAATAGCAGTCAAACTGAAGAAGCAGCAAGGGGATTCGTCGGTGTTATCAATGGGAGCCGGACAGCATCATTGTGTTCTTACGAATACTTGTTTGGTAATCAACTCAGTTCCAGCTGAGAGAACAAGCGGTTTCCGGAGCAAGTGAGACTTCCAAGATTAGGAACGAGAAAAATAGGTCAAACTGTGTCTAGATGCACAACATAAGAGCACACAGTGGATACAACAGTTCCAGGATAAAAACAGTTTAATAAAAGCAACGCGTTTCTCAGTGGTTTAACCACCATTTCATCAGGCTAACAATGAATACTAAAACATAGGTATATATCCACAACAGTGTAAGTACCATCCACCAATTAAGGTATCAGGTGAAATTGAATACGATACATAAAAAACAGGATTCTGTGTCTAACAAGTAAAACAGTCAAATGACTAGAGGAACTGTTATAATCATACAATAAGTTACATCAAATAAAGACAGAATAATACAATAAAAATACACAATAAAAAGAAGAAACAAATGGCTAGATTACGAGTTGTGCGTTAAAGTAAAAAAGCAACGTTAACAGGTCCTAATGCTGCTTTTCTACGCCCGCTGGTATTATGAGTCTTGCAGGTATAGGTGTACCGCACACTTTTTTGGCCTTACCGCAAATCAACTTACGTAAAGGCTTTTTTCTATGGGACTTCCATAGCGCCGGTATTACGAGTTTTTCCTGGGAGGCCGAAAAGTGAGCGGTACATCCTATACCGACAAGATTCCAAATGCATTTTAAAGTCATTAGTTATGAGTTTTACGCTACAAAGCTGTAGCATAAAACTCATAACTAAAGTGCTAAAAAGTACACTAACACCCATAAACTACCTATTAACTCCTAAATCAAGGCCCTCCCGCATCGGAAACACTAAAATAAAATTATTAACCCCTAATCTGCCGCTCCGGACATCGCTGCCACTATTATAAACATATTAAACCCTAAACCGCCGCACTCCTGCATCACAAACTCTAGTTAAATATTATTAACCCCTAATCTGCTGCCCCCAACATCGCTGCCACCTACCTACATTTATTAACCCCTAATCTGCTGCCCCCAACATCGTCACCACCTACATTATACTTATTAACCCCTAATCTGCCATCCCCAACGTCGCCACCACTATTCTAAATGTATTAACCCTTTAAACCTAAGTCTAACCCTAACCCTAAAACCCCCTAACTTAAATATAATTTAAATAAATCTAAATACAAATTCCTATCATTACCTAAATTATTCCTATTTAAAACTAAATACTTACCTATAAAATAGACCCTAAGCTAGCTACAATATAACTAATAGTTACATTGTAGCTAGCTTAGGGTTTATTTTTATTTTACAGGCAAGTCTGTATTTATTTTAACTAGGTAGAATAGTTACTAAATAGTTATTAACTATTTACTAACTACCTAGCTAAAATAAATACAAATTTACCTGTAAAATAAAACCTAACACTACACTACAATTAATTAAATTCCCTAAATTAAATACAATTAAATAAATTAAATACAATTAGCTAAATTACCAAAAAACAAACACTAAATTACAGAAAATAAAAAACAAATTACAAGATCTTTAAACTAATCTAATAGTCTTATCAAAATAAAAAAAGCCCACCCAAAATAAAAAAACCCTAGCCTAAACTAAACTACCAATAGCCCTTAAAAGGGCCTTTTGCGGGGCATTAAATAACAAATTACAAGATCTTTAAACTAATCTAATAGTCCTATCAAAATAAAAAAAGCCCACCCAAAATAAAAAAAACCCTAGCCTAAACTAAACTACCAATAGCCCTTAAAAGGGCCTTTTGCGGGGCATTGCCCCAAAGAAATCAGCTCTTTTACCTGTAAAAAAAAATACAAACAACCCCCCAACAGTAAAACTCACCAAAAACACAACCAACCCCCCAAAATAAAGCCTAACTAAAAAAAACTAAGCTCCCCATTGCCCTGAAAATGGGCATTTGGATGGGCATTGCCCTTAAAAGGGCATTTAGCTCTATTGCAGCCCAAAGCCCTAACCTAAAAAAAAAAACACCCAATACACCCTTACAAAATCCTAACACTAACCCCAGAAGATTCACTTACCGGGAGAAGTCTTCATACAAGCGGCAAGATGTCCTCAACGAAGCCGGCAGAAGTGGTCCTCCGGATGGGCAGAAGTGGTCCTCCAGACAGGCAGAGGTCTTCATCCAGATGGCATCTTCTATCTTCATCCATCCGGCGCAGAGTGGCTCCATCTTCAAGACATCTGGCGCGGAGCATCCTCTTCCATCAACGTCTTCTTGATGAATGAAAGTACCTTTAAATGACGTCATCCAAGACGGCATCCCTTAGATTCCGATTGGCTGATAGAATTCTATCAGCCAATTGGAATCTAAGGGACGCCATCTTGGATGACATCACTTAAAGGTACCTTTATTACAGAGAAGACGTCGATTGGGTTTTACTGTTAGGGGGGTTGTTTGTATTTTTTTTTACAGGTAAAAGAGCTGATTTCTTTGGGGCAATGCCCCGGAAAAGGCCCTTTTAAGGGCTATTGGTAGTTTAGTTTAGGCTAGGGTTTTTTTTTTATTTTGGGTGGGCTTTTTTATTTTGATAGGGCTATTAGATTAGGTGTAAGTAGTTTAAAGATCTTGTAATTTGTTTTTTATTTTCTGTAATTTAGTGGGGGGGTTGTAATTTAGATAATTGTTTTGAATTTAGTTAATTGTATTTAATTTAGGGAATTTATTTAATTGTAGGGTTAGGTTAGGTGTTAGTGTAACTCAGGTTAGGTTTATTTTACAGGTAAATTTGTATTTATTTTAGCTAGGTAGTTATTAAATAGTTAATAAATATTTATTAACTATTCTACCTAGTTAAAATAAATACAAACTTGCCTGTAAAATAAAAATAAATCCTAAAATAGATACAATGTAACTATTAGTTATATTGTAGCTATCTTAGGGTTTATTTTATAGGTATTTAGTTTTAAATAGGAATTATTTAGTTAATGATAGGAATTTTTCTTTAGATTTATTTAAATTATATTTAAGTTAGGGGGTTTTAGGGTTAGGGTTAGACTTAGATTTAGGGGTTAATAAATATAATATAGTGGCTTTTTATAGTATACTTTTTCCACCTGCACTGTGAATTTTTACATGGTGTGTTCAATAAAAACATGGCAACATTTCATTCTTTGTGTGTTATTAGTTTAAGCAGACTGTGATTGTCTATTGTTGTGATATAGATGATGATCAGATCACATTTTATGACCAATTTGTGCAGAAATCCATATAATTCCAAAGGGTTCACATACTTTTTCTTGCAACTGTATGTAAAATTATTAGTGTGTTTTGCTCATGTAATGAAGGATATACAAAATATATATACTACTGATACGTGTCAGTTTGTGTAACTTGAGCGATACAAGAAAGTGTATGCTCATGCTTAAAGTAAAATTGTATGTACTGAAAAAAAATAATAGTGAAATAAGTGATGCAATAAATAATTAATCAAAGACCTACTGGACTCAAAGTTATAACAATTATAGCTATATTTATATTATACACGGTCTTTCATCCACATACCATACATAATTTAGTAGCTATTTTCTATATATCTTGTCCAACCAACAAACCCATTAGCACATAGCATCATATTTTCTTTTATTCACTTTTGTCATATACAACCCTAATACAAACATAAACATATACACTTCTTATCACTTATTTCACAATTATTTTTTGTCAGTACATACAATTTCACTTTAAGCATGAACGTACACTTTCTTGTATCGCTCAAGTTACGCAAACTGACACGTATCAGTAGTATATATATTTTGTATATCCTTCATTACATGAGCAAAACACACTAATAATTTTACACATATATATCCGGTCTTTTATCCATACACTGCACATTATCTAGTAGTTGTTTTCTATATACCTTGTCTTATCAATAAACCAATCAGCACATACTATCATATCCTCTTTTATTCACTTTGGCCACATACAACACAAGCACAAATATACAAAGTTCATATCACTTATTTCGCTCAACACACTAATTGTATTTTATATTATACCCCTTGTTGACATACATAATTTCTCTTTAAGCATAAGTGCACACTATTGTGTATCGCTCAAGTCACATAATTGACACACATCTGCACATCCACACATATACATATATTATTTGTCACACTATTTGTCAAACATACGTTAAATCAGACCGTTAAGAGATCCCATGTGGTTTCCGTTTCCCTCTCCAGTTTACACAACTGTGGGATCTTATTATAACTTTTTTTATTACAACTCTTTTTTTTGTTCTGTTGCATTTACTTTTTAAATATATGGCCCTATTTTTTACAATATTTGTTTCTTCTTTTTATTTTGTTTTTTTATTTTATTATTCTGTCTTTATTTGATGTTACTTATTGTATGAATATAACAGTTCTTATAGTCATTTGACTGTTTTACTTGTTAGACACAGAATCCTGTTTTTATGTATTGTATTCAATGCCACCTGATACCTTAATAGTTGGGCGGTACTTACTCTATTGGGGATATATACCTGTGTTTTAGTATTCATTGTAAGCCTGATGAAATGGTGGTTAAACCACTGAGAAACGCTTGCTTTTATTAAACTGTTTTTATCCTGGAACTGTTGTATCCACTGTGTGCTCTTATGTTGTGCATCTAGACACAGTTTGAGCTATTTTTCTCTTTCCTAATCTTGGAAGTCTCACTTGCTCCGGAAACCGCTTGTGCTCTCAGCTGAAACTGAGTTGATTACTAAACAAGGAATCGTAAGAACGCACTGATGCTATCCGGCTCCCATTGCTGACATCGCCAAACCCACACGCTGCTTCTTCAGTTTGACTGCTATTGCCAGTGTCTGTCTCGCTGGGGGGACCGGTGTGCCTCAGCTTGTGTCACGCACACCACTGGTGGTGCCTTTCTAAACGTGAGTTGCCATTTGTCTTCTTCTGAGGTTGTTTACCTTGTATGAACTTACTCACCCTATGAAGCGCCTCCTCTTTCTCCTTTACATTTCGTTTTAGCACCTTTTGGGAATCAGGATCCCTGCTTTGGAGTGACAAATCGCTGGTGAATCTTCTATCTGGACTGTACATCCAGTTTGTCCACACTTCGAACCTGCTGGTTTTCGGACATTTTTTTTTCCAACATTAATTTTTATTAATTTTCAAAGATTTGGGAAAAACAATAGGGGACTCGCAGGACCCCAACACAAACAACACATTCCAATCTTAAATATGCAGTAAAGATACGGACCATACGGTCCCAAGATAAATAAATAGTATACAAAGAAACAAGGAACAGGTTGGTCACCACAAGTTCAGAGATAAATGCAAACACCAAATTGGACACTAATGGGAGACCAAAGGGTAGTCAATACAACACCTTAATTAACATGTTTTAGGGACATAGTGGGGGAGAAGGGGGAGGGGGGAATGATTGTGAGGAGGGGTGGGGAAATCACCTACTTGGGGGCAAAGTCCATATTACGGGAAATATTAGTTATCTAATGGGGAGTGGGCGCTAAGTCTTGTGTTGTGGCAGATGGGCTCCAGGAGGTTTCATATTTGTCTTTCCAGTCAGCCCATATCATTTCAAACAAGTCAGATTTATTTAAGTCAAGGTATATGGACTTTTCCATATTGTATAAGAAAGCCATGGTGTTCATTATCTCGTTCCACTTCGGGGGTGTATCTCTTTTCCAGGTTCTAGCTAAGTTAGTTTTAATAAAAGCTAGCAAGTATACACAAAAATGCTTTGGTGCTTGGGTAAGTCTTGTAGGTCTAAGTGTAGTAATGCTGTGGCTGGGCTGACGGGAACCCTGATTCCAAGGTCAGTAAGAGTGTGATGCCCCTTTACCCAAAGAGGTTTGATTTTAGGGCATTCCCACCAAATATGGAGCATGTTGCCCTGGAGACCACAATTCCTCCAACAAAGGGGCGAAGCTCCTGGAAACATCTTGGACAATCGAGAAGGGACCAAATACCATTGAGAGATAACCTTATAGTAAGTTTCAAACATAGTAACACAATGAAGGGTTTTCTTTGTCAAAAGGATGGCCTTTTGCCAAGAATCTGCAGATACTTGAACATGCAACAAAGCGTCCCACCTCATCAAATGCGGGGCAATTTCGGGCGGGACTGAGCAGTCTAGTAGTCTGAAATGAATTGATAAAGGTTTGACAAGTCTACGCCCTGCCTGCCAAATGGATTCCCTCGGGGTGAGTTGCCGAGAGGAGATGGGGAGAAAACCCCAGCTCTTCAAGAAGCTTTTGACCCTTAGGGCCTCAAAGAAAAGAAACAGAGGAATAGCTGTAAGAGGTTCCAGTTGTGCCAAGTCTATGAATCCATCTGGCTGCGACGCAGACCAGAAGTCTGAGACCTGTTTAATCCCCAGTCTAGCCCAGCTATTAGGATGAGTTTCTATCAGCCCAGTGAAGAGGCCAGCTATCGAGGTAATAGGAGAAGGGTGAGGGGCAATTAATTGGCGATGCTGAACCCTATCCCAGACATGTAGACATTGTAGGATAACCATATTACTGATTCCCAAATTTCTGCGGCTATGTGGTGGGGTCCAAATTACGTCCTTTAGAAGGACACTATAGGGCAGTGAGGCCTGCTCAATTTCTCGCCATCTGTCGCAAGACTGGAGTACTCCACATTGGGAAATGTGAGTGAGCATAGCGCTCTCATAATATTTTACCACTGATGAAGATGCTAGACCATCCAAATGAATAGGGAATTTTCGGGTTTTTTGGGCAATTCGGGGAGTCTTCCCCTGCCAGATGAACTTTGATATCTTGCTCTGAAACTGTAAGAGAAGTTGCATAGGAACTCTGATTGGGAGGCATCTGAACAGACAAGTAAGTTTGGGGAGAAAAGACATTTTAATGGAGGCGATGCGCCCCATCCATGAAATAGATTTATGGTCCCAAGTATTTTTTAAGTTACGCAATTCTGACAGCAAGGGAAGATAATTGTCTTTAACCATTTGTGTAGCACTATTGGATATCTTTACTCCCAAATGAGTAACCTGCTCATGCGTCCACTTAAAATTGAAGCGCTCCTTTAGGTTAAGGATGTAATTGTGTGAGTATCCCCACCAGTAAATTTCCGTTTTTTGTACATTCAGTTTGTAGAATGAGAGGTCTCCAAAGGTCTTCAAAAATCCAATAGTCTAGGAATGGCTCTACCTGGGTCCGCAGTAAAAATGGTGATGTCATCCGCGAACAACGCAATTTTTTGCAGTGTACCGGATAACAGGATCCACAGTATGGACGCATCTAACCGAACATGAGCAGCCAAGGGCTCAATCACTAGAGCGAACAGCAAGGGCGACAGAGGACACCCCTGCCTAGTGCCATTCGAGATGTGCAAGGGGTTCGATTGAAAACCCAGACCCCGGACAACCGCAGTTGGGGAGGAATATAGAACCTGGATAGCTTTGCAGGTGGAATGGGGGAAATTAAAGGCTTTGAGGGTTTCCCATAGATAAGACCAGTGGACTCCATCGAAAGCCTTCTTGACATCCAGAGAGATAACCGAGAAAGGCTTATGCATCCTAGTAGATTCACATACGATATTTATCAGACATCTTGTATTATCAGGTCCCTCACGTTTATGGATGAACCCCACCTGGTCGGGCCAATCAGGCTAGGTAGGAGCTTGCCGATGTGATTAGCAAGGATTTTGGAATAGATTTTAACGCCAACATTGATCAAGGAAATTGGCCTGTAACTTGCACATAAGGAAGGGTCTTTGTCGGGTTTAGGCAAGGTAATTATGGATGCTTTTAAGAATTCTTCCTCCAGAATGCCCTCTTTACTTGCTAAAACAAAGAACCTTTGCAGATATGGAGAGAGTTTGTGGCTATAGACCTTGTAAAACTGAGCAGGGAAGCCGTCCGGCCCTGGAGCCTTAAAGGGTTTAAGATTTTTTATCATTTGTTTGATTTCTATTAGGGATAGAGGGGCGGTAAGTGAGTCTTGTTGTTCTGTTGTGAGTGTGGGAAGGTTCGCTGAAGATAGAATAGCCTAATGTCTTGGCTGGAGGTGGGGGTTAAATTCTCAAATTTTTTAATGTTGTATAATTTGGAATAAAAATCAGCGAAGCTTTCTCCTATTAAGGAGGGCTTCTTGTGTGTTTCGCCATTGTGAGCAATTTGAGATATACAGGAAGTACTGTATTTATGCCTGAGTCTGTTCTCAAGCATGGAGTCAGCCCTATTTCCCTTGTGGTAATAAAGTTGTTTTAATTTGCTAAGGTTGTGTTGGGTACATCATAATTCTAGGAGTTTGATATGTTCCTTGACTGTAGAAATTTGGGTTGACCAATCTTCACTAATGGAGGTGCGATTAATTGATTCTAGGGATCTAAGTTTTGTGTGTGCCTGCGCAAGGGTAAGACCCGCCAACTTTCTCAAATGACACTGCATGTGAATAATGAGGCCCCTGACCATTGCCTTAATGGCGCCCCAAAGGATGTCGTCCGAAGTCTGGCCATTGTCATTGTGACCCAGCAATTCAGTCAAATGCCATCTCAATTCTTCCCTAAAAGGGATGTCTGCTAATATATGTCTTGAGAGGCACCAATTAGATTTGGATGGCGAGTTATCAGAGGGGAATAAGTCTGCCATGACTAAGTCATGGTCAGACCCAGAGCTAAGTGAAATGTTAGCTTGAGAAACCGAGTCCAGGGATCTGGACTGACAAAAAAATGTAGTCTAATCATGAATAAGTTCTGTGTGGTTGGGAGTAGTGAGTATTGTCTCTGTCAATAGAATGTAAACTTCTCCAAATGTCAAATTACCCATGGTGTGTCATTACCGCCCGGAATTGAGCTGAGGTATGAGACGCCTGAGAGTGCCTACTGCCTGTGCTAAACAGTTTGCAGTCCAATTTTGGGTCCCATGTCATATTAAAGTCACCTGCAATCAGAATCCTCCCTTGTTTGAATTTGTCAATAATTTGAAGGATTTTACGGAGACATGTAGGCTGACGGGAATTAGGTAAGTATATGGAGACCAATGTGTGGAGGACATGATCCAGTTTACAAACCAAGATAGTGTATCTAGCCTGAGGGTCTATAAATGCTTGTATCTGTTCATAAACAACTCTTTTATGAAGTAAAATGGCAGCGCCTCTAGCTTTCTTAGAGAAGGGGGAGTGTTCTAGTATTTTGTATGAACGGGAGTGGAAGTATTGGGGAGAGCCCATCTGCCAATGAGTCTCCTGTAGGAAAACTACTTCAGGATTATGACATTTGAGCTCACGGGACAGAAGCCTCCTTTTATATGGAGAATTGAGGCCCCTTACGTTGTGAGTAAGGACTTTTAGGCAGTGTGCCATCCTAAAGGGTGGGCTCGGGGTAGAGAGGCAGAGGGGGGGGAAGGGGAATGGGGCTGGGGGGGACTAGATCAGAGTGCAAGCTTTTAGGCATTGTATTGGGGGAAGAGGTGAAAATAGTTCACCTGATTGGAACCCTGGTGTGGGCTACCTATATGGAGGGGGAGCTAGGAGAGGAGTATTAAGAGAGAGGGCCAAAACCATCGCTCCCCCTCAATGCACAGTATATAAGTGTTTAATTTAAGTGGTAAACCTGAGAATAAGTTAAAAGATGCATATGGACATCAACAACAACAATAATAAGGATGCAAAATAACCATCTAGACAGTAGTGCAAATAACAAAAACATAAAGTGGTAAAGCAGTTTAATTACTGTCTAGGAAGTAAATGAATGATCCCACCTACAATATTGGGGGCAATTGACCTGTGCTGGGTTGGACACAAAGTATTTATACACAGACTTAAACTCTAACAGTGCAAATGTGAACATAAACAGGTGTAACAAAGAGAATGATAGTAATAGAAAAAGAGACCGTATACAGTCCAGCACAAAATGGATACCTCTGTGTCTGTAAGGCCACACTCTAAGGACAGACCTTGTGAGGAGGCGTGGTGGTGGAAAATATTATTGATGGCCAAAGGTGCCTCTCTTTCAAGGTGAAGGAGCTTGAGACTCCCGAGAGTCCTGTATCTGCTGTATCCTTTGCCTCTTAGATCGCTGCTCTTTAGCGGGTCATTCAGGTGCTGTGGCTCTCAATTTTGCCTTGCCAAGAGTTGGTTCCAACGGGTCTCCTTTTGTGAGACCCCATTGTGCGAGTAATGCAGTGCCCTGAGGCAGCGAAGATACTGTGTGTGTTTGATTGTCCCTTGTAATCAGCAACTTGGATGGATACCCCCATCTGTACCTTATGCCTGCTTTTATAAAGGCTAGCGTGACTGGTTGGTATTGTCTTCTATATTGCAATGTATGGGCAGACAAGTCCGGAAGTAGTTGGATAGCTTGAAATCTCTCCGCCACTTGAGGTTTGCGGAAGGCGGCCTGCATCAGTTTGTCTTTGAAAAGGAAGCTGTGAAAACAGACAATGACGTCTCTTGGTTTCTCCTGTGAGACTAACCTTAGGCGCAGATCTCTATGAGCTCTTTCCATAGTAGTGGTTAAACCTTTGGTGGGGCCCAACAAGCTAACAAAAATCTCCAAAAGAAAGCCTTGCAGGTCTGATGGTGCAATATCCTCCGGTATTCCCAGGAATCTAATATTATTTCTCTGGGCCCGGTCCTCAACATCGGCAAGTTTAAACTCCAGTTGACTCAAATTATCTGACAGGGCTTCAGAATATGCTAAGAGGTTTAATTGTAGTGATGTCATCATGCCGTCTTTCCAAGGAGTCCACCCTGTCTCCTATTTCTGAAATATCCTTTTTAAGCTCAGCATGGCTTTTTTGAATTTCTTTTGTGATAAAACGTGTTTGGTTAGCAAGCATTTTTTTGAGAGTATCCTCCGTGATGAAGTGTTGAGATCTGGGAGTTGGCACAGCATCATGCTGGGAGTCCTCTCCCAAGGATTCAGAACCACTCGGGCCATCATTGAAGTCATCTTCTGGCTCTTTGTGGGATTGGGCAAAGTGGTCTAGGACAGTTTTTGTCACTGATCCAGGGGTTTTAGCATGCCGTCTGGAAGTATGAGGCATTTTGCAAGTGTGGCAGAGAAGGACGCAAGGGGGAAAAAATACAAACACAGGTCAAGCAGATCTATAGAGGCACCAATAATTGAACTCTCAGGCTGTTATAAAAATGAATACATTAATAGGAAGCAATAAAAGTTAGCACATGGAGAGGAGCCCAAGGGCCACCCTGACCCCTACCCCTCCATGGCGGCAATCACAATGGAAAACAAACATCCTCCTGCACAGTTTTTAATAAGGAAAGCCAACACCAAGGGCTGGGAACAGGGGATACGACCTCACGGAAGGGAAAAGGGGAAGAGGAAGTGACCAACCCAGACAAGCTGGGTCGAAAAGGGGGGGCCAGCCGGAGATCCCCTACCTGTACTGTGTAGCTAAAATTACTGGCTAGGCAATGTTGGGTAGCTTCCCACCTGTACCACTTGTGTAGTTTAGCGTATACTATGAGACTAACCTCTAATCTGAGCAAATATTACTATAGCTGGTCACAATAACAAGTCAGAAATTGTAATGACAATTGTTACCAACAAGGACTCTGTGAAATAAAAACTTTGGGTTAAACAGAAAAAAATTACACTACAAATGGGATAGTGCCCAATACACAATTAGACTGACGCAGCAGCCAGGACACACTTTAGGGTAATGACTCCAGGTTGGCTCAGCCAGCTCCACATCTGCAGCCAAGGTGAATCTGCACAAGTGTGGCCCAAGTGGGCAATATAGAATATTGGGTGGTCTCTAAACAGTGTGCAGATAATGATGTTAGTGAGTTCTGTTAATGCACCTCCTTGATCCTTTGCTGGAGGGTATTCTCCTATATAGGAGTTTTATATGAGCCCAAGCAAGGGCATAGAGTGACTGGAGTACAATCAGCAGTGTTGAAGCCTCAGTGCCACTGAGGGGATTCCCCGCAAGTATAGCTGAGGATGGCTATTGGGGGGAAAATGAGGGAGAAGTATACCCAGGAAGGGCTGATTGGCAAAAGGTCAGGCAACAGACAACCTCAGGGGTCAGATGGGTAAGTCCCATAGTGATCAGGCAAGGTACAGTCAGAGTGTACACTGGCAGGGTATTGAGGACTCCTCCTGTGTATAGAAATAGGTTCTGCGTTCTGGGTTATGGTTTATATTTGTTGCAGGTAAGGACTGGAGAATAAATAAGAACCAAAGCTGGAGAGGTGGGGAATTATCAAAGTTATGCCAGCCCCAGACAATATTCACTGCATGCAGCAGGCTCTTAACTTCTGCCAGACTCAGCTGGGATGCAGCAATGAACTGCACTGGGCTTAGGTAGTGCAATACTATATGTAGCTGGGGTAGTGCCTCATAGTAGGGGACCTCCAGATCTTAGGTCCTGGTCAAAATATGGGGAGTGTGCTTAGGGTCTGTGAATGAGGAAGAAAATGTATGGCATATATTTGTCACCCGGAGCACCAGCTCCCTTGCACTTCCGTTCCGGATCAGGCCTCCGCTCCTCAAGAAGACTCCCACAAGGGACCGGATAGCACTAGCCTACTGGATAAACCATCTGGAGCTCCCCAGAAGCCTCGTGGGCTGAGCGTGCTGAATGTCCTCAGAGGCTGCAAGATGGCTGCCGTTCGCGCCAAAGCTGCAGAGCAAGCTCCGGCATTTTCCTCCGAAGGATCTTTCCGACCCGCCCTCACTCATTATCACCTCCTCTGCCTCCCAGGGCCCAGCAAGAGATTGAGTCCGGCTCAGGTAAGTATTCGCCCTTTTATGACTGTTAACGGGTTTGTTCTAATGGCTTCTCATCCGTCTTTTGGTCACTCCTTATGGTGCCCCTAATAGAAGCAGGTCTATGTACCAATAGACCACATCCCATAGGCCTTTCTGTTTAGTGCATTCTCCTTTTTCCACAGGATTTTGCTTTTACCACGGACTGGGAATCTGGGACAATACTACCTATCCTTAAGAATTGATGTAACTCATCGGATCAATATAGGATTACAATTTGGGACTTTTTTGGGGGACTTATAATGAATCATTCATCTATAATTATCTGTAGGATTTATTATCTGTTAGATTAGGATAGATTGTAATAGATGACTTTCTTTAGACTTATTCATTTTTATTCTCACCAGAGACACCAGTCTCACTGCAATTGTACTTGTCATAGCAGGATTGGGACACACGGTTTTCTTGAATTTGTTTTTTGATATTGCTTGTTTTTTGATATCACATTTTGATCACTTGTTTATCACAATTTTCTTTTTGTTCTCCTTTCTTTTTTTTTGATCATACCGGTATTTGATCCAATTTGGGCTAGGCTCAATTTGTCTTGGCTTAATTTGAATTCTTAACTCACAAATTTTTATCACAATATTTTTATTCACATTTTGTACCCACATATGGGCTATAACTTGATATACACATTGTTTAGTTTCAGATTACATTTGTACAATTTACATTAATGTTGTGACTATCCTCTGGGATAATTATCTGAACCATAAATTGAGTCTTTGATTCTTATCCTAAATAGATAGATCTGATCATATATACTTTTGATCTTAGAATCCTATCCCAAATAGATAGATCTGATCATTTAATATTTCTTTTACATTGGTTTTAATGTTTTTACTATATGTGAATTAAATTATCATTATGTATGAACTTTTGTCGGTGGATTGTATTGTAATTAATAGATCCCATCCAGCTGTCTTGAAACACACAGTTAATTAGTGGTGTTGTTTAAGTATTAACCTGTTGTATACCTTAGCCTTTGGCGCTCCTATATACCTTTTTTTATAACATTTTTCTCTAGGACCTTATTAGGGGGTCTATTTATACAGGGAGTGCATAATTATTAGGCAAATGAGTATTTTGACCACATCATCCTCTTTATGCATGTTGTCTTACTCCAAGCTGTATAGGCTCGAAAGCCTACTACCAATTAAGCATATTAGGTGATGTGCATCTCTGTAATGAGAAGGGGTGTGGTCTAATGACATCAACACCCTATATCAGGTGTGCATAATTATTAGGCAACTTCCTTTCCTTTGGCAAAATGGGTCAAAAGAAGGATTTGACAGGCTCAGAAAAGTCAAAAATAGTGAGATATCTTGCAGAGGGATGCAGCACTCTTAAAATTGCAAAGCTTCTGAAGCGTGATCATCGAACAATCAAGCGTTTCATTCAAAATAGTCAACAGGGTCGCAAGAAGCATGTGGAAAAACCAAGGCGCAAAATAACTGCCCATGAACTGAGAAAAGTCAAGCGTGCAGCTGCCAAGATGCCACTTGCCACCAGTTTGGCCATATTTCAGAGCTGCAACATCACTGGAGTGCTCAAAAGCACAAGGTGTGCAATACTCAGAGACATGGCCAAGGTAAGAAAGGCTGAAAGACGACCACCACTGAACAAGACACACAAGCTGAAACGTCAAGACTGGGCCAAGAAATATCTCAAGACTGATTTTTCTAAGGTTTTATGGACTGATGAAATGAGAGTGAGTCTTGATGGGCCAGATGGATGGGCCCGTGGCTAGATTGGTAAAGGGCAGAGAGCTCCAGTCCGACTCAGACGCAAGCAAGGTGGAGGTGGAGTACTGGTTTGGGCTGGTATCATCAAAGATGAGCTTGTGGGGCCTTTTCGGGTTGAGGATGGAGTCAAGCTCAACTCCCAGTCCTACTGCCAGTTTCTGGAAGACACCTTCTTCAAGCAGTGGTACAGGAAGAAGTCTGCATCCTTCAAGAAAAACATGATTTTCATGCAGGACAATGCTCCATCACACGCGTCCAAGTACTCCACAGCGTGGCTGGCAAGAAAGGGTATAAAAGAAGAAAATCTAATGACATGGCCTCCTTGTTCACCTGATCTGAACCCCATTGAGAACCTGTGGTCCATCATCAAATGTGAGATTTACAAGGAGGGAAAACAGTACACCTCTCTGAACAGTGTCTGGGAGGCTGTGGTTGCTGCTGCACGCAATGTTGATGGTGAACAGATCAAAACACTGACAGAATCCATGGATGGCAGGCTTTTGAGTGTCCTTGCAAAGAAAGGTGGCTATATTGGTCACTGATTTGTTTTTGTTTTGTTTTTGAATGTCAGAAATGTATATTTGTGAATGTTGAGATATTATATTGGTTTCACTGGTAAAAATAAATAATTGAAATGGGTATATATTTGTTTTTTGTTAAGTTGCCTAATAATTATGCATAGTAATAGTCACCTGCACACACAGATATCCCCCTAAAATAGCTATAACTAAAAACAAACTAAAAACTACTTCCAAAACTATTCAGCTTTGATATTAATGAGTTTTTTGGGTTCATTGAGAACATGGTTGTTGTTCAATAATAAAATTAATCCTCAAAAATACAACTTGCCTACTAATTCTGCACTCCCTGTAGTGTAGCAGGTACACTTATCTAGGCGCTAGTTGCTTATTTTGATCTGCTCTTCCGACCGGCCTCCGATATCAGCTGCTCCGGAGCGGATCCCCGACCCTCCGGAGCCTGAGGCTCAGTCACTCGTGTACCGTTCGCATCACAGGGGTACCCCAGGGACCACCAGGTGACTTTATAAGTGCCTTTTGGGTATAGGTATATGTTGTGGGTATTTCTGTGTGTAGCCAGAAAGCAGCTTCAAGACCCAAAATTGGCCTGAATATAACTTTTGATATAGTTTAAAGCTGGAGCTCTGTGCTCACACGTCCTCTCTGCACGGCTGTTGGCTCCGCCCCCTGGTTTTCAGACATTTGTATATTTGCTTTGAACATTATTTTATATTTTATCTATTTTTACTTTTTATTTCTACTTTTATTTTTTTGCATTTACTTCCCTTTGGGATACATTTGTAATTTACATGCCTCTGTAGTGAGCTCCCCCTTTTGTTATTGTGCACAGTGGTTTTATACCTAGTGTACTTTCTAAATAACAATTTATATTTATATTAATAAAGGTGAGAGAAACATTTTTTTATGAACACCAAGATTGGATTTATCAGTAGGCAAATGCTGATGTGGGATGTTTCATTATGAGGGGCACTTGACTAACCAATGATTTGTTTCATATTTCATCAACAGGTTTCCAAGTAAATTGCCCCTTATGTATTTCTTGCCTGCATGCCAGCTACCAAGTCCCAGACCAGCAAGGGTGCCACCCCATTCTTTCCTTTGCAGCATCTAATAGTACCACTACCTATAATATCTGCTTGATTGACAACAACCAGGAGCAGCACAATTTATCCCTTCACTCCCTAGACCTGTCCTCCAATAAAGTAGTGAGACTTCTGCTTATAAGTAGGGATGGGCAAATGTGTAAATTTCCGGATACGAATGTTAGAATGAATGTTATTACCGAAATTCGAATTACAAATCTGAATGTTGATACGAACGAATATTCTTAAAAATTCTATAATCGTATGCTATTTACAGTTTTCGAATGTCACTTTCGAATTTGAATGTTTATAATTAGATCAAATGTCCACATTCGAAATTTTGAATTTAACATACTATTTAACAAATACTATTCAGAAGTTCAATAGTTCATGTGGTAGGGAATCTAGTAAATTGATACATAATAGACACAAATATATCAATTTTAATGTTTCTATTTCGAATTCGAATACTGCATAATTTGAATATTACATTTAAAGAAAGCATTAGAAATACCATTACAAACATATAAATTTCGAATTTTTCTAAACAAATATTTTCGAATGTAATCGAAAAATTCGAAACCGAACATTCGAAAATCGAATGTTAGAATGTTATGTAAACATTCAAAATTCGATTCGAACAAACTAATGTGTTAAAATTTGTTTCATTTTTCGAATGTTGCAAAACATTTGCCCATCTCTACTTATAAGCCAGTGAGCAATCCGTTGTATTTAGACATTCACTCCATATTAACTTCCGAAGCAAAATGCACAGTGTGAACATGAGTTTATTCATGTAAAAAACATGTTTCAATGAGATTGCAAGTGGAGGGAAAGTTAGCGCGTGTATTACAAGTTGAAAATAAACAATGTTTGCACAGGCGCTAACCAGGCGTGCGCAAAAAGCTGAACTTAGTATATCACATCCATGTTAACATATTCCACGTAGGCTTCAACAGAGTGTTAAAAGTGGGGGGAAATTTTCACATTCTAATGTTCTTCACATAGCAGAATATGTTATGTCTAAGCATACTGTTCTCACAAAAATGAAATGTCTTTGGATAATTTTATTTTCGCTATTTATTGAGATATATGTAGAGTTTATCATCTTATAAGTGTAAAATCTAATGGTTTTTTTATTATTTATTTATTTTTTCCCCTTTCTTCTGTGTTGTGTTAAGAAATTTGAGGGGGGAAAGGGGTATATCAGTATGAGGTTAATGATTCCACAGAGACGGATTGCTTTTTTTTTTTTTTTTTTTTTTTGTGAATAAAGTTTTATGTATTTTGAATATGTGATGTGAAATATTCTGTGAGATTTCATTTGGTAACCTCTTAACCCCTAATAAAAATATTTCAAAAGAAAACCAACAATGTTCAGAGTTCAATTCTGAAAGTATATTGCAAAGCTTTTTTTTAACTACACATAATTAAACATTTTATATTACAATCTCATCAATCATCATGTTTAATATCTCTTTAACCAGAAAAGTTTCAAACTGTCTATAATAAAATAATCATTGTAAGTTTATTCATAAACACATATTTATATCTATATATAAATGATGGGGTTTTTTGTAAAATATATATCTATCCCTATATCATTATATATAGGTATGGATATATACAGATCTATTTGGGAAAATCTTTTTAAATTTACTTAAGATATATTCCCCTAAATTAAGAACATTGGAATGTAAAATATTTACAGTGCATACACACTACAGCTAATTGACTGCAAATAGCTCAAATGCACTTCTATATATATGTGTATATCTGTGTACATATGTATTTATGTGTTTATATGTGTATGTATCTAATCTGCCGCATCTTGAAGCAGTGCTCCAAGACCAGTTCACAGAGGTAGAAAAGTAAATCTCAAAAAACAAACTCTTCCTAAACACTGAAAAAACTGTCACAATGATCTTTGGAAGGGGACCTAAATTACACAAATTAAAAAAATTCCAATCTACGCATCAAAACAAAATCCAATTGCACACTGAGCGCAGTCCGCTCTTTCAAATACTTGGGTATGTTGTTAGACCCCAATCTATCTTTTGGCCTCCACATAGAAAAACTTGCATCTAAACTTTATCCAAAACTAGGTGCCCTGTACAGAAACAAATCTTGCCTCAGCCCTACAGTAAAGGAAAAGATTGTACAGCAAATGATGCCTATCATGGATTACGGGGATGTAGTATACGCACCTGCACCAAAAACTCTCCTTAATAAACTTAATACATTGTATAACTTGTTCTGCCGCTTTGTGCTACAATGTAACTACAGGACCCACCATTGTGACATGCTAAAAGAACTAAACTGGCTGACGCTGGAATCCAGACGCACCCTCCATCTTTCCTGCCTTGTGATTAAAGGGACACTCAGGTTTTATTACATTTTCATGATTCAGATACAGCATGTAATTTTAAACAACTTTCCAATTTACTTCCATTAAAAAAAATGTGCACAGTCTTTTATATTTACACTTTTTTTGAGTCACCAGCTCCTACTGAGCATGTGCAAGAACTCAGACTATACGTATATGCATTTGTGATTGGCTGATTGCTATCACATGGTACAGGGAGAGTGGAAATATACATAACTTTGAAGTGTGTTAGAAAAGAATCTGCTACTCATTTGACATTCAGAGTAAATGCTATTGCATTGTCTTGTTATCTTGCATTTGTTGATTATGCAAATCGGCTGTGTTTACTGGTCCTTTAAGAGCCTTTCTGGGAAGCTCCCACCCTACCTGAGCAGAATTCTCTCCCCGGCTGTTCCCACCTCCTATAACCTCTGATCCAGTACCAGCACATTATTTAGTTTGCCTCAATACAAAAAGAAAGCAGCTCAATCCTCCTTTTCCTACAGAGCACCACAATTATGGAACAACCTCCCGCACACTTTCAAACCTTCCCCAAGCCTAATATCCTTTAAGAGATCCCTCTCTACATATCTCAAAACAGAATGCACCTGTCAGGGTTGATTATATATTTCCTACCTGTTAAATTAGTTAAATTAGTTAAATGTTTGCATATATTGTGTATTATTATTGTGTTTGTATTTATTGTACACTATTGTATCAATGCAATGTTTTGTGGACCCAGGACATACTTGAAAACGAGAGAAATCTCAATGTATCCTTCCTGGTAAAATATTTTATAAATAAATAAAATATGTCTGTAAAAACACATATACACATATAATACATAAGTACACACACATACATATACATATTAAGAAATGTGTATGTATGTAGCTCTATGGTAAAGCCCATTGCATGTCTTTTTTTTCTTTCTAACACCTGAGACCTCATATCTTTGAGCCCGTATAACTTTTTAATGCAATATTTTTTAATATTGTTTATTAGGCAGTGTTATTATAAGTGTAACTATACATTTAAATGTAATTTTGATGTGTCTTGTGCAACTTTTTTGTCTCAAGTAACAGTTAACCAGAGCTATGAAGTTGCGCTTTCCTGACGTGCGTTAAATACAATTGCACTGAAGCAAATGCGTTTACTTTCAACTCATAATACGTGCACTACTTCCGACGCACGCAAAGAGCCGTGATAAACCCCATATCACTTGTGCACAACAGTTAGCGCTCCACTTGTAATCTAGCCCTAAATAAGATAAAATATCAAATATAGATAGCTACATACTCAAAAGAAGACCGCATCTGTGTTTTTGTACAAATACTTTTAGAAACGGAAGTGATATACATTTGCCTTGTTTAAAATGCATTTTATTTAGAAACAATAGAATTATATATAGACAAACTAGAGTAACATGGTAATAAAACTAACTAATGGTATTATCAGCAGAAGAAGATGGGTAGTCACTGCCAGGACACTAGATGCCTAAGCCTAGCCGTATGGATATACTTCAATGGACTCCTACTAGTAAAGTTGTGTTTGCTTTTTTTAATACAAATTGAGTGTCTTCTAAGCAGTATTTATTTTCTTATTAAGTCTGAGTACTCCTTTCAAATCAGATCTATAAAGCGATCACCTCTTCTTGCGCTACTAATTTTCATCTTTTTCTCGCACCTATTTTGGCGTAGGTCAATTAGGCCTGTGTCTAAGGCAGCAGGATTTTGGGTGATGTAAATGTTTAGTAGTAGCTCTATGACGCACTGCTTTCCCTATGCTCTTCAATCCAGTGTATAGCCAAGCTCTTGACCTCTTCATACATCATCAGAGCGTTGTGAGAAAACTATAAGGCAAATATTGGCTACAATTGTTGGGGAAGCAGGGAGCAGCAGATTTGTATAAATATTTTGTTTACTGAAATAATTTACTGCATTGCTTGCCTACTTATAAATGATCCAACAATTGCTTCAGTCAGCAAAGTATAACTGTTACATTTACAATATTAAACGTATTATTAATATACAGATTGTCTTATGGGTCCTGAAGAAAATCATGATTTCTAAGGAATATTAATAGTATATAATGGTGGTTGAAGCTGGTTCCTGGTCCTTATTTGCCAATATCTTAAACTAGACTCTCATGTTATTTTGTTCAGAGACAAGTAAATTGATAGATGAAAAAGTGGGATTAATGAAATTTATTAGGGGATTTTTTTTGTAGGTTTCACATCAGCTCTGAATGACATCTTTGTAATTAAAAAACAAAACAAGGACCTGTAGCCAGTTAATCTGCATCATGGTGTCTGGCATGGAATGGGATAATCTGCCTCATTTAGCTTGCTCCTTAGAATACTAACTGGTTTGATCTGTTGTATCAGTGGGGTATTTTAAGGATGTCAGCACTGCACAGAGCCTCTGTAAAAGACCCCTCAGGCTTAACAAATAACAGACTTAATGCCATTATTTGGCCCGTGTGCTAAAAGATTATGGAATTACCAACAGAACAATGGGTACCAGTTCCCACCCTTCATCGTTTATCAAGTAATTATTAGCCAGCTTGCAGCCAGGATCACAGCCTGATGACTGCAATTGGAATAAAAAGGTTCCTCAAATGAATGCCATATAGCTCCATCACACCACAATGAACATGACACTCAAATTACAGAGAGCGTGGAAAATAAAACCCTCAATAATTTATCACATTTGTTCTGCAAAGATTAACACATATAATGCTTGCTTCCCAAAATCTGCCTGCCAACACTGGCTTCATGCGAGATATTATTTTTAAATGGCATAAAAGCAGAAAAGAAAGGCAGACAATACAGGCATGCATGAGCTTATGATAAGGAGTTAGGTGGTTCCACAGGAGAGTTGTAGGGGTTCATGGGACAAAAGTATTTATATAAGAGAGAACAGGAGGTATAGGGTGTAGGTGTATTGCTTGCACATTTTGATAATGGAAGTATATTAGACAGTTTTTTAACTGCATGCTTTTTCTGAATCATTAAACCTTAATTTTGACTTTAGTGGCGCTTTAAGTTTCTATTTACCTCTCTCTTCTGCTGAGGACAGTTAGCTACAGGTATAAACCATATTTTTTTTTTATTATTTATTTATTTTTTCCCCTTTCTTCTGTGTTGTGTTAAGAAATTTGAGGGGGGGAAAGGGATATATCAGTATGAGGTTAATGATTCCACAGAGACGGATTGCTTTTTTTTTTTTTTTGTGAATAAAGTTTTATGTATTTTGAATATGTGATGTGAAATATTCTGTGAGATTTCATTTGTTAACATCTTAACCCCAAATAAAAATATTACAAAAGAAAACCAAAAATGTTCAGAGTTCAATTCTGAAAGTATATTGCAAAGCTTTTTTATAACTACATTAAACATTTTATATTACAATCTCATCAATCATCATGTTTAATATCTCTTTAACCAGAAAAGTTTCAAACTGTCTATAATAAAATAATCATTGGATGGAAATATACAAAGTGACCAATAGAGAAATACAGTGCATTAATTATAACGGAATGATAAGACAAACACTGGGGAGTTATTGTTAGTGATAGCTTTTGTTGCATACAGTTTGTGTCTGTGTCTTTACATTAACATAAATATCCCTGTACTACTGGGGATAAAAAGGATATGAAACCCATTTTTTTTTCTTTAGTGACTCTGCCAGAGCATAAAATTTTAACATTTTTTCCAATTTACTTCTATTATCAAATTTGCTTTGTTCCCATGGTGTTCTTTGTCAAAGTGATACCTGGGCATGTGGAGCACTATATGTCAGGAAATAGTTTTGCAAATACTCTTGCAATTGGATACCATTCTTCTGCTGCCATATAGTGCTCCAGACATGAGCTTGCCACTGAGCTTTTCAACAAAAGATACCAATAAAACGAAGAAAAATTTTAAAAAAAATATATTTCATGTCCCTTTAAGGGATTAAATGAACTATCACATTGTGTAAACCCACTACCTACATTCCTACTTTTCTTTTCTTGGTTAATAGCAAATAAACACAGACAACATTTTTGGGAAGAAAACCGCCAGGGCCGCATTTATGAAGTCTACACAAATATCAGGCATAACTTTTGTAAAGAATATAATTAACTCAAATGGCAACAATGATACTAATATCCCATGCCTAGATGGTTGAGTGCCCAGACATGCTGGCACAGAGCGGAGCCTGGCTTCAACGCTCTTGAGCAGAGGACTTCAATTTCTGAGCTGTTCGGCCCATTGCACATCCAAAGGAGGATGACCCCCGGGTCTGGACCTGGGGCATTGCTTCCCCTGTCAATGGACATCACTCACCCCTCTCTCTCTATCTGCTTTCCAGGCCATGACCAACTGCCCAGGTGAAGTGAAATCATCAAAACTTCAAATCTTGAGGACCAGGGTCGGGAGTTGAAATTAGCATTTCTGGACTTTACAAGCTGGATCAACTAACCCCCCTTGAGCCATTGACAACCTCTAGAATCCTTACAGGAGCCGTGACTGATTGCCAACCACCAGGTGAAGGGTGGGGAAGCTTCTGATCCACAGGGAAGAAGAGGCCGAATAGATGCTCACATCACCTTTTAACCCAAGGGTAAGTCCCCTCCCTCACATTTGTACCAAAGTTGCAATTACACACACACTGCTCTTATGGTCATTAACCCTTAGGAGTGTCTCAGGAAAAGGCAACCTACACTAACTTTATCAGTACTTGTGCAAAGCCAGCAATTAGTTTACTGAAACACTGCTCATTAGACATTTGTTTCTATATAATTACAGTAGTTATTTTTTCTTATTTGATAGTAATTTAAACATTTCACTCTCCGTAAGTAAAAAAAAAAAAGCCTTATGCTTATGTGATCTAGTGTAGTTATGTGGGTGTTGGGGGTAAAGCGTTATTCACTGAAGTGCAGTTGTGGGGGATGCCCGGCACATGTGTTGTTGTGCTCTAATGTCACGGTAGAAGTGCTGAATTTACTGTATATGACAACAACGCATTGCTTCTACACTGCAGTGACTCTGAAATAGGGTTTATAAGGCTGATGTTTATTTTGAGAAGGGGCAGAAATAACCTGACACGGTCTGCAGGTATTGCTGTGATGTTCTAGTGTAATGAGGCTGTATCAGTTTTCATGGGAGGGCAGGAGAAGGATTTGATAGCAAATATTCAAGGGCTGTAGAGAGAGAGTGTGCTATATTCCCAAGCTGAGAACTGTGGGACATGAAAACTATACTGAGGTGAAGGCTGCGAGAAGCCTGTATGTCTTTACAATGAGAGTAGTAAAGATGAGCTGAGGCCATTAATGTCATGTTAGGACTCTAAGTACATTAACATTGAGCTCAGGACTCTGAAAGTAAGTTGGGTGAGCTGTAAGGTATATTTGTATATATTTGTATATGCAGGATGTGACATAATGTTCTGTGGTTTAGGTTATTGGACAAATCTCTGGATCAAGAGATGGGTTATTGGGAGAATCTGTGATGGGGAAACTGAGAAAGACACACTCAGTAATGTGAAATATGGATGTCAACTTCCATGGCCCCTGTATTAACCTCTTGGCTGCCAGACAAGGTGGGGATGTAATATGGTGTGATCCTGTTAGGCATAGTGCATACAAAGGGGTAGATTTATCAAAGCCATTCTCCTTTAATTCCGTCTAAAATTGCGCATACGAACTGATCATCATATTCATCAAAGCACTCTGCTCCTGTAGTTGCGCAAATCTGAAAGAATCTTCATCGCACTCCGCTTGCATTCGCCTAGGCGCACAGGCACGTTCCCGAGTGCAACAATATACATTAGTAATAGGCGTAATTTAACAGCCCAACCTACAAATATGCCCAGTTTCTTATTTATCATTGCTTTTCACCGATAGGGAACTGAAATTTCATCTTCAATTGGGTGTTCTATATTTTGCCATACAGACCGAGGAGAACACCATTATAATACATGCTTTTACATCTTGTGATCCAGTACTTTCTTCTTTTAACTAATTTTTCAAAGGCTCAGCGCCAAGAAGAGACTGTTATTGACAAAAATTTGCGCTTCCTCAGGCGCATATGGGTACCAGCAGTTTTATTTATTTATTTATATATTTACATATACTTATATATATAGATATACATGTATATATAAAAATATAAATATACAACAACATTTAAAATTAAGGGGAGGTAAAAGGTGAGTTTAAAATCCTCCACTACGCACAAAATATAGAGAAAATAACTCATTGTGTAGTTCATTAACAAATCTAGACAGGCCAGAAAGCTTATTTTTCCCACAGAAAACCTCTGGAATACATTGTTTCCAATGCAGCAAAGGATTCTGGGTAATATATGCAAATTAAGTGCACAATGACACAACTTTTTACTTCAAGTCTGCTTTTCAGCAGTTTCCCTTAACACCAAAGCATCGCTGTTCACACAGCTTATAAGCTTAGCTAGGGTTAGTGCAGTGATTCATAACCATCCCAGGTCAGACTGTTTCGTATTTTGTTGTATTTTGCCCGGAATCAACTTCACCCAGCAGTGATTCAAACCTTCTCCCAGCTAATGAGTAGCAATAACTACGAAACAGTCTGTCCTGGTATGGTTATTTTCTCTCTCTCTATATATATATATACGGTATATATATATATTGATATATTTATTTTTGCGTTCTTAAATTATCAACATATGGCAAAACAGCACAGAAACATTATATAATATAAATATAAGCTGAATAGTTACCTAAAAAAATGCTTTTTTAATAATCAAGACATGGTGGCGTAAATATTCATAGGGATGTACTGTGATAAATAGGGAGTTAATGCTTTTTCCGACAGGCGAAATGTATCATTATTAAGCCCCAGCTCGCCTGCGCAAAGTTACGTCTACTTTTTTTTATAAATTCAGGCGTACATGTGCGCTTCTCTGGAGGCGAGCTGGGGCGCAGTTACAGGCGAAGCACATACAGAGTTTGCCTAGCCTTTGATAAATTTAGCCCAAAGGGTTAAATACTTAACAGAAACTTGACACTTGCTCTTTCTCTCCCACAGTCTCACACATATAACATATATACTGTCCAGAGACCTTTTCAGATATATTAAATCCTATGTATTATCACAACTAAACCACAAGGCTTTGATCAGCAAAAGGCACAAGCGTAAGAACAGAAGCAACTGCATTCTAGTGTGCTCAGCAGAGAGATAAGCCATTCCCTAAAGCAGTATATTGACATTATGTATGAAATGTAGAACCAGAGCTGCACATTTATTACTCAGACATAAAATCTCCTGACATCCTTTGTCCACAGCCTTTTATTAATGGCTCCCAAAGGAGAACTTTGTGGAAATGAAGAGCAAGGTTCACTGGAAAGATGAATTGGTTAAACTGAGGCTTGGGGGCATTCATTATGCACATTTTTATGTATTTTGTACATTGATGCCTTCTCAGGCTCTGCAGTATGATAGACTGTTAGGGAGTAATATGACATTAGACTATACAATTAACACACAAACCTTTATACATTTAGAATATTTCATAGTTGTAAACCAACCCTGTCCAACCCAAGGACCCAGGGCCACAATATAGCACACTAATTCATTTTATCTAGTTCACCTATTTCTTCAAATGCTCCGTGTCTCGATCAGGATAAACGTTTTCGCTTGTTTTATCTTCTAATATATATAATATTTCAGCATCTAATAAAGGTGTATTGAATGCATTAATTCCATGTGGATGTATAGTCAAAATATCACAGCCATGAGTTTAACTAAAAATACACACAGCACTAATGCAGTATTATCACTGTACTGCAAGATGTTTGCTTTGCTTAAAAGATCATTAAAATAACAGTCAAGTCAAAATTAAGCTTTCATGATTCAGATAGAGCATGCAATTTTAAGCAACTTTCTAATATACTCCTATTATCAATTTTGCTTTGTTCTCTTTGTATCTTTATTTGAAAAAATCAAGAATTGAAGCTTAGAAGCCGGCCCATTTTTGGTTCAGCACCTGGGTAGCGCTTGCTAAATGGTGGCTACATTTAGACACCAATCAGCAAGCGCTACCCAGGTGCTCAACTAAAAATAGGCCGGCTACTAAGCTTACATTAAAAAAAAAGATACCAAGAGAACAAAGAAACATTGATACTAAGGGGCCGATTTATCAAAGTCTGGCGGACATGATATACTGTAGCGTATCATGTCCAGTCTGCCAGACATCACTGAATGCTGACAACATACGCTGTCGGCATTTAACATTGCACAAGCAGTTCTGGTGAACTGCTTGTGCAATTCCGCCCCCTAAAGATTTGCAGGCAATTGGCCACTCGCAGGCAGTGTCAATCAACCCGATCGTATAGGATCGGACGGATTGATGTCCACAGCCTCAGAGGCAGCGGACCATTTAAGGAGCAGCGATCTTAAGACCGCTGCTTCATAACTGCTGTTTATAGCGAGTCTGAAGGCTCACGCAGAAACAGGGGCATCAGGGGTCATTCGGCCCTTGATAAATCAGCCCCTAGGAGTAAATTTGAAAGTTGCTTAAAATTGCATGCTCTATCTGAATCATGAAAGTTTAATTTTGACTAGACTATCCCTTTAAATACCATAGAACAGTATAATCACAATATGCATAATAAAAAGACAATGCAATAGCACTTACTTTGAATTTCAGGTAAGCAGTAAAAAAATTTGTTCTAACAAATTTCAAAGTTTGTTTTGATTTCCTTGTCCCCTTTATCGCATGACAGCCATCAGCCAATCACAGAATCATATACATATATGATGTGAACTCTTCCCTATGCTCAGTAAGAGTTAATGCCTCAGAAAGTGTGCATGATTTGATAACGGAAGTAAATTGAAACATTGTTTAAAACGTAATGCTCTATCTGAATCGTCTAAGTTTAATTTTACTATAGTATCCCTTTAACCCTAGCATTAACTGTGTTACTGAATCATAACTGAGTCCTAACCCCCTTAAAATAAATCTAATCCCAAAATGTAACTATTGCCCTAGCACTAACCCCAACCCTAGGTTTAATCCTAACCCTTAAAGGGACATGAAACACAACTTTTTTATTTCATGGTTCAGATAGAGCATACAATTGTAAACAACTTTCCAATTTACTTATTTTATTTAATTTGTGTGTTTTTTTCTTGATATGCTTTGGTGAAAAAGCATACCTAGTTAGGCCCAGGAGCTGGGAGCTCACTGCTGATTGGTGGCTGCACATATATGCATATTGTGATTGGCTTACCAATGTGTTCAGCTAGCTCCCAGTAGTGCAGTGCTGCTGCTTCAAGAAAGGATACCAATAGAATGAAGCATGTTACAGTACCAACAGGATACCAAGGGTTAATACCAGATGAACCATGTCCTGAATAGGGAACCAGCAATTCACAACCCCAATCCGTTTCCCCCCTCAAACATGAGACCAGGCTCCAAATTCAAGGTAAAACAAAAGTGAACTTTATTAAGGGCCATATGCCCAGTATTTATGCAGATCAGACCCCAGATGGGGGGTTGAAAGAATGTTGTACATTAGATGGAGGGAACACGCCCTTTGACATGATACAATAGAATACCTTGCTCAAGCTGATAACAACTTAAACACAAGACACACACTTGGCTTTTCTTATCATCTAGGCGTCTGCTCTCTGCAGGTGATTGAACAATGGAATGTTTATCACTAACTTTAATGACAGTACACAATAGCTGAGGCTAGTAACCTTGTCGCTAGAAATTAGCTTCTTAAAGCTGAACACAGTTAACTCCTTCAGTCCTGACAGAAGGGTCTGTCACATGGCTCCCCCCTGGTGGAACACTCCGGCAGACCCGGCTTGAACCTTTGGCGGGTCAACTTGGGGATGACCGGACTAGGAGGTGGTAGGCATGTCAGTTTGCCGGGATAATCCATCTGCATTCCCGTTTAGCTTACCGGGCCGGTAGCTGATGGTGAAGTTATAGGGTTGGAGGGCTAAACTCCACCAATCTGCCATTGTCTCCTGAGACCCGGTTAAGCCAGACTAAGGGATTGTGGTCCATTATGAGAGAGAATTCCTGTCCATATAGATAAGGGTTCAACTTCTTCAGTGCCCAGACCAGGGCTAAACATTCCTTCTCTACTGCTGCATAACTGACTTCCCGAGGTAACAACTTTCTGCTCAGGTATGTGACAGGGTGCTCTCCTCCATCACAGCACCCAGTCCATACATGGAAGCATCTGTATGAATGAGAAAACGTTTGTTAGGGACTGGGGCAGCCAAAACAAGGGCATTCACAAGGGCCTGCTTCAGTGCCTGAAACGCGGCTTCACAAGCTGGAGACCACAGGACCTGTTTGGGGAGGTTCTTTTTAGTTAGGTCAGTCAGGGGCTTGGCGATAGTACTGTAGTCCGGGACAAAACGTCGGCAATACCCGGCCGTCCCCAGGAAGGCTAGCACTTGGGTCTTAGTGATAGGTGTGGGCCAGTTAGCCACAGCCTCTACCTTGGCTGGCTCCGGTCTCTGGCTCCCACACCCCACTCGGTGAACCAAGTACTGTACCTCAGCCATACCTAGATGGCACTTGTCTGGTTTCAAGGTCAGGCCAGCAGCCCAAATCTTGTCCAGAACCACCCCTACATGGATTAGGTGTTCTTCCCAGGACTCACTGTAAACCGCAATGTCATCCAGGTATGCACAAGCAAATTCCTGGAAGCCATCGAGGAGTCTATCCACCATACGCTGGAAGGTAGCCGGGGCATTCTTCATCCCAAAGGGCATGACCTTAAACTGGTACAGGCCGAATGGGGTGACGAATGCCGACTTGGGGATAGCATCCTTGGCCAGGGGAATCTGCCAATAGCCTTTACACAGGTCTATGGTGGTCAGATAGCGTCCCCTAGCAATACGGTCTAGTAATTCGTCTACCCGGGGCATCGGGTAAGCGTCAGTGGTGGTCCTTTCGTTGAGCCGCCTGTAGTCCACACAGAACCGGGTGGTCCTATCTTTCTTAGGTACCAGGACTACAGGTGAAGCCCAAGGACTATCGGAGTGCTCGATGACTCCCATCCGAGCCATCTCCTGTATCTCCTTCCGCATTCCTTCTCGGACTGCTTCAGGGATACGGTAGGGGGGCTGTCACAGGGGATTCTGACCAGGGGTCTCTACCTTATGTACAGCTAGAGTAGTGTAGCCGGGCTCTTGGGAGAACGTCGCCTGCTTCTCCCACAGTAGCTGCCTTGCCTGTACCCTCTCGGTAGGGCTTAACCGGTCCCCTAGCTGCACAAGACTAGTGAGGTCAGTCTGGGGGTCCTTCTCTAATAAGTCGGGCAGGGTTAAATTCTCTGGGTTTTTAAAGTTTTTTCCTATTTTATTCTCGAACCCCAATAAAAGTTAAATTTTAATTATAGTCAAGTGTATGTCTCTTCCACACTTGGATTTCATTTTTTGATCTCTCGTTATTAAAATGACTCAATAAGTGACCTGTGAGTGCTTCCAAGTGTATTCTTTTCCTTTCTTGCTCCCTAAATTCTCTGGGTCGTCTGCAGCAGGGGCACACACTGCAGCGACATCCGCTGGCCTTTCCTGATACTCCTTCAGCATGTTCACATGAAAGGATCGCTGGATCCTTTCATCTGCACAGCTGGCTATAATATAGGTAGTATCACACACCTGAGATAACACCTTATACGGGCCCTGCCAAGATGCTTGCATCTTGTTGGCCTTCACAGGCTTGAGCACCAAAACTTTCTGTCCAACCTGGAAGACCCGCTGCCGGGCACCCCGATCGTACCACCCCTTCTGTCTCCCCTGGGCCACCTGGAGATTCTCTCTTACCATCAGGGACAGTTTCTCCATGTGGTCCCGGAGTTCCAGAACATATGGCACTATGGGGATCCCCTCCTGCTCTGTCTCTCCCTCCCAGTGTCCTCTAATGAGATCCAGGGGTCCGCGGACCCTTCTCCCATAGAGTAACTCGAAGGCACCTCTCTGTACGCAAATAACAGATGAGGCAGGAATCGTTCCCAATCTCTGCAAGTGTCAGTAAAGGTCCTCAGCATTTGCTTGAGGGTGCCATTAAAGCACTCGCAGAGACCATTAGTCTGTGGGTGATAAGGCGAACTGAGCAATGGTTTAATGCCGCACACCTTCCACAGCTGCTGGGTGAGCACAGCAGTAAACTGGGTCCCCTGGTCAGAGAGGATCTCCTTAGGGAACCCGACCTTAGTAAAGAACCTTAACCAGGGCGTCAGCTACTGTTTCTGCCTCTATATTTGACAGTGCTACTGCCTCTGGGTAACGAGTGGCATACCGTCTTACCTGATGGACTAGCCCTGGCCAGTGGGCCCACAATGTCAACGGCTATGCGGGAAAAGGGTTCCCCAATGACAGGCATAGTCATAAGCCTAGCTTTCGGGTGGTCCCCCCGCTTACCCACCCGTTGACAGGTGTCGCAAGTGTTACAATATACCCGCACATCTCGGTTAAAATTGGGCCAGAAGAAATTTTGGGTGATCCTATGAGCTGTGCGGCGGGACCCTAGATGTCCAGCTAATGGTACATTGTGCCCAATCCACAGAATCTCTTGCCGGTATTTCGCAGGCACCACCAGCTGCCGATTCTGTGGAGGGGCAGTACTTTTCTGGGCAGGTTTGGGGATTCTATATAGCCTATCCCCCACCCACTCATAACGTTCCCCATCTACCCCCTCTTCTCCAGCATCTGCCCTAGCCCTGTACTTCTGAAGGGTGGGATCTTCCCGGGTTTCCCTCCCGTACGTCTCTGGGGTATCCCAGCCTAAGGGGGCCTGATCTAGGGTACAAGTCGGGGGAGAGAGTCTTACCTGGGTCTCAGCAGCAGGGGGGTCGATCTCAGCGGCATGGGTCTGGGCACGGGTAGTTACAGGGTTAACATCAGCGGGACCCATTGGAGCGTAGGCAGAAACAAGGGGGGCCAGGTCATTTCCAAGGAAAACATCAGCGGGTAAATCCTTCATGACCCCCACATTCACATGTCTAGCGCCCACTCCCCAATCCAAATGTACCCGGGCAACAGGTAGGCGGGACACAGTGCCCCCTGCTACCCTCACAGCCACAGTGTCTCCAGTGTGCTGGTTCTTGGACACCAAGTTCTTTTGGAGCAAGGTCATGGTAGCACCAGTATCCCGTAGACCACTGACCTCCTTCCCATTCACTTTAACCAGTTGCCGGTGCTGTTGTTGGTTATCCCGGTGGACAGCTTGCCCGGGGTCTACTTCATGTAGGATGCCCCAGCATTCTTCCCCCTCTACGCAGTGGGCAGCAGGCGGAGGGGTACATGGGATTCCGCTGGTGGGTCGCCTCCAGGACTGTGCTTGGTTCGCAGTGTTTAGTAGACACTCCGATCTTTTGTGCCCTGGTTGCTTACATCCAAAGCACCGAATAGGCTGTGAGTAATCCCGTGAGTTGAACCGGGCTGTCTGAGGGTAGTTTGTGGCTGAAGGCGGTGTGGTATAGTGGTGCACCGGGGTTGGTAACCGGCAGCTGCTTGGGTGACTGGGGGTCTGTACTCCACTCTAGCAGGGGGCTTAGGTGTAGCAGTATCCAGTTTGCGGGCATCCGTATACTCATCTGCCAGGCGAGCAGCTTCATGCAGGGTGGAGGGTTTACGGTCCCGAACCCACTCTCTAACTCCTGCTGATAACTTGTCAAAGCAATGTTCCAACAGGAATAGCTGCAGCACCTCTTCCCCAGATACGGCTTGACACCCCGCCATCCAGTAAGATGCTGTGCGGTGCACCTTACATGCCCTCTCAACGTAGGAATCACCAGCTAATTTGGCAGTGTCTCTGAACCGCCTCCGGTATGCCTCCGGTGTAACCGCATACCTGGAGAGCAGAGCCTCTTTTACAGTATTATAATCCCCGACTTCCTCATCTGGAATGGCCCGAAAAGCCTCACTGGCCCGGCCGGATAATTTTCTGGATAATATCGTGACCCAGTCCTCTGCGGGTACCTGGTGTAGTGCACCTTGCCTCTCAAAATCCGCAAGGTACCCATCAATCTCTCCTTCTGTTTCTAGGAAGTTTTTAAAAGCGGCAAAATGCACTTTTCTCTTTTCCATTGGGGTTACCGTGACTTGGGCTACTGCAGCGCCACTTTGGCGAAGTAGGTTGGCCTCCACAGCGGCTATGACCCAGTCGATAATTTCCGCAGATGGGTTGGGGCCATAATGTGCCAGTCTTATTTTAACCGCCCGATCAAAGCTTGCTTCTTCGGGGGTTCTGTCTGATATGTTGGGCCCATTGGTTCCTTCGGTCCCTGGTCCTCCGTCCATCTCGGTCAGTCTTGTAATAATCTCCCTCTTCCTGAGGTTACTGGTTTGTTGGCCCCGTTGTTCTAGCAGGTCTTTAAGGGTAGCTCTTTTTAGCCTTTCATACGGTATTCCCATTTAGTCTGGATGTGTAGTTGCTCTTCTGGGCGATAAGGCTTGTCCCGTCGCTTGCCACCAATTGTTACGGTACCAACAGGATACCAAGGGTTAATACCAGATGAACAATGTCCTGAATAGGGAACCAGCCATTCACAACCCCAATCCGTTTCCCCCCTCAAACATGAGACCAGGCTCCACATTCAAGGTAAAACAAAAGTGAACTTTATTAAGGGCCATATGCCCAGTATTTATGCAGGTCAGACCCCAGATGGGGGGTTGAAAGAATGTTGTACATTAGATGGAGGGAACACGCCCTTTGACATGATACAATAGAATACCTTGCTCAAGCTGATAACAACTTAAACACAAGACACACACTTGGCTTTTCTTATCACCTAGGCGTCTGCTCTCTGCAGGTGATTGAACAATGGAATGTTTATCACTAACTTTAATGACAGTACACAATAGCTGAGGCTAGTAACCTTGTCGTTAGAAATTAGCTTCTTAAAGCTGAACACAGTTAACTCCTTCAGTCCTGACAGAAGGGTCTGTCACAAAGCAAAATTGATAATAGAAGTAAAATGGAAAGTTGAATACAAATGTATAGTCTATCATTTATATAAATACCGTATATAGTCTGCTAGTAATGTTAGCAATCTTATAACAGATACACCAAGACCAGTGATATTCCAGATACAATATTGTATCTGGAACAATTTAAATGGCACAAGGAAGGACAATCATCATTGTCACTGTGCCATTTAAATTGTCAGGAGGAATAAGCCGTGGCGACGTGCACCGCACTGGAGTGTCAGATTCTATTTCCTCCTTCCTCGCAAGCCCATCAGTCAGTGTCAGTTGTTGCTGGAGCTTGAAAGGACCTGGAGCGGTGTTTTAGCTTTACTTCCTTGATTGTCCTTCCAGTTGTGCTGTTTAAATTGTCAGGACTCAGGAGGAATAAGCCTTTGCGGCGTGCACTGCACTGGAATGTCACAGATTCTATTTCCTCCCTCCTCGCAAGCCCATAAGTCAGTGACGTGTCAGTTGTTGCTGCAGCAGAGCTTGAAAGGACGTGGAGCGGTGTTTTAGTAATCTTTACTTCCTTAAGTGGCGATTGGCGATATTTCATAACTCACAATTCATTAAAACAAATAGTAGGTCTTAGATCGTATATTACAATAGGAGTAGGACTGACTAACTTACTGTGAAAATACACTGAGAGGTTCCCTTTCCCACCCATACTTCCGTAGCAGCCGCTGCCTCTCATACGCCAGTTTTTTATCTGTTCTCTAAGCAGCATCCTCTGCGGCTATTATGTGGATGGAATGTTGCCCCTGCACTCAGTCAGACTGACACCAATAAAGGGCCAATTCTTGAGTGGCCCGGCCCCAAAAAGTGCCGCCCCTTCAAATCTGCCGCCCTTGGCCCGTGCCTTGTTGGCCTAGGCCATAATACGCCCTGTCGACAGTGTAGAATGCTGCTGAGAGGTCTAGGAGGATGAGGGCGGCGGTTTCACCTCAGTCGAGCATGGCATGGATGTCATCTGTGGCAGCGAGGAAGGCGGTCTCGGTGCAGTGGTTGCTTCTGAAACCGGATTGGGAGTGGTCCAGGGTGTGGTTGGCCTCAATGTGGTCAATAAGTTGATGGACTTCTCTATGACTTTGGCCAGGAATGGGAGTAGAGAGATGGGGTGGTAGTTATTCAGGTCCGTGGGGTCTGCGGAGGGTTTCTTCAGCAGGGGTTTCAGTTCCGCATGCTTCCAGACATCTGGGAAGGTGCTGGTTTTGATGGAGCAGTTGATGGTGCGACGGAGTTCAGGGGCGATGGTGTTTCTTGCTTTGTTGAATATGTGATGGGGGCATGGGTCCGAGGGTGTGCCAGAGTGAAGGGATTTCATGATTCTAAGGGTGTCCTCTTTAGTGAGGGGGCTCCAGATAGTCCATGTGGGGGGTGAATTTGGGTGGGGTGTCAGTGGGTGTAGGGGGTGGAGGTTGAGGTTAAGTTATAAGGCGTGAAACTGTCATAGATGTTGAGGATCTTGTGGTGGAAGTGTGCAGTGAGGGTATTGCAGAGGTCCTGGGAGGGTGGGATGTCGGTGGTGTCACAGTTGGGTGTAGAGAATTCCTTGATGACTGAGAACAATGCCTTGCTGTTGTGTGCGTTAGAGTTGATTCTGTCTTGGATAGCTGTTTTTTTTTGCGTTTTTTTTTAGGTTGGGGTGGGTGGTGATTGCTTCCTTAAAGGCAGCTTTTACAGAAGGGTCTTGCTGGATCTCCAGGTTCTTTCCAATCGTCTGCAGTGGCGTTTGGAGTCCTGGAGGGTCGGGGTGAACCAGCTGGCCTTGTTGATGGTTTGATGGCTGGATGGATTCTTGAGGGGGCCGAGGGTGTTGAAGCAGTCTGTGATCCAGTGGTGGAGGTTGCGGGCAGAGGAGTTGACATCTGTGCAGGTAGGTGGGGAGGATTTGTTTAGGGTGCGGTGCAGTTGGTCTTGGGTGATGTTGTTCCAGTTTCTGCGGGGTGGGTGGTACTGCCGGAGGTGGGTTTGTTGAAGGTAATGTGTATGCAGTGGTGGTCAGTCCAGAGGAGTTCAGTGATGTGATTGACTAAGATGTGGTTGCCTGCGGAGAAGATAGGGTCAAGGCTGTGGCCAGCTGCGTAGGTTGGGTAGTTTACGAGTTGCTTCAGTCCAATGGTTCTGAGGTTTTCCTGGAGGGTGGAGGTGTTGTGATCATTGGGGTTGTCAAGATGGAAGTTGAGGTCACCAAGGAGGATGAAGTCCGTTGAGGCGAGGGCATGGGGTGTGATGTGGATGGTTATGGAGTCGCAGAAGGTGGGAAGAGGTCCGGGAGGTCTGTAGATGAGGGGGCCATGGACGGTGGTGTTGGGGTTGACCTGGATCTTGAAGTGTAGGTGTTCCAGGCCTGGTGAGTGGTTGTCGGAGCTTGTTGTGACTTGGATGGTGTGTTTGTGGATGATGGCAATGCCTCTTTCAGGTCGGTTGCTGCAGTCTTTGTTGCAGATCTTGTAGCCATCGGGTATTGCAGTGGCGCTGATGTGGGGTTCAGCCAGGTCTTGGTGAGGAAAGCGATGTCTGGGGAGGTGGAGTCTAGCAGGTTAACCTATTAACCCTTATTCCGCCAACCCCCAAAATGCAATCTACCTATTAAAACTATTAACCCCTAATCTGCCAACCCCCCCACAACACAATCTACCTATTAACACTATTAACCTATTATTCCCTAAACCGCCATCCCCCACAATGAAAAATGTTACACTAATCACTAAGCCCCCCAACCTAACATCCCCTAAATTAACCCTAATTACATAAAATAAAAAAGACTATCTTACTAATAAATTAATTAAAAATTACCAAAATAAAAATATCCTAACTTAAAAATAAAATCAAAAATCCTAACATTACATTAAAAAAATAATCTAAAATTAAATTAAAATAAAAAATCTAATATTACAAAAAATAAAAAATCTAAAATTACATAAAAAATAAACGAAATTGTCCGAAATAATGTTTTCCACCTAATCTAAAAAAACTACAAATGAAACCCTAACTGTAAAGCCCCCCACCCACCCAACCACCCAAAATAAAAAAGACCTACCTCTAAAAAAAAAAAAAACTACCAATTGCCCCTAAAGGGGCATTTGTATGGGCAATCAGATCTTTAGTGCCCATTAAAAATAAAAAAAATCCCTAATAAAAAAAAAAAACACCCCAAAAAAGAACCCCAAAAAAACTAACACTAACCCCAACATAGGTACTCACCATTCCTGAAGTCCTGCGGTGAAAGTCTTCTTCCAGGCAGCTCCATCTTCATCCATCTTCTTTCTTCTTGTCGGAGTTGCGGTGCGGTTTACACCGGTGCGCGGATCTGGATCGCTGGTCCTCCTCAGCGGCGGCGGTCTTCAGAAATGTGGGGGTCCTCTTCACGCGATCGCATGACGCACACTGAAAATTGAATGCAAGGTACCCCTTTAATATTGGGGTACCTTGCATTCCTATTGGCTGAAACTTTCAAATCAGTCAATAGGAGGAGAGCTACTGAAACCTTGTTGGCTGTTTTTTTTATTTTGGGGGGTTGGGTGGGTAGGGGTTTTACTGTTAGGGGTTAATTTGTAGTTTTTATGTAAAAGAGCTGATTGCTTCAGGGCTGTAGAGCATTGGCCCCTTTAAGTGCTATTGGTAGTTTATTCCTAGATTAGGGGGTGTTTTTATTTTGGGGTGGCTTTTATGTTTTTATAGGGGTATTACATTAGGTTTAAAGAAATGTATTTTGGATAATCTTGTTTATTTTTTTATGTAATTGTAGATTTTCTTCTTTTTTGAAATATTAGATTTTTTATTTTAATTTAATCTTAGGTTGTTTTTTTTTTATTTAATGTTAGGATTTTTCATTTTAATTTTAAGTTAGGATTTTTTTTATTTTGTTAATTTATTTTTAAAAAGATAGTCTTTTTTAATTTTATGTAATTGGGGTTAACTTAGGGGTGTTAGGTTATGGGGCTTAGTGATTAAATTAATACTTTGCATTGTGGGGGGATTGCGAATTAGGGGTTAAAACATTAATTAGGTACTTTGTGTTGTGGGGGTTGGCAGATTAGGGGTTTATCACTTTATTAGGTATACTGCACTGTGGCGGCATGGCGGTTTAGAGGTTAATACATTTGTTATTAGTTGCAATGTGGGGGGATGGTGAATATAGGGGTTTTGACGTGTCGGGTTAATTCTTGGGGTTAGATTTTTACTTGCGATTAAACTATTTTTTGTTTTTTACTTAGGCGCCGGTAGATCATTTACTGTTGTAACTCACTGGCAACTCTAGAAATGTCTATTTCCGCACATTTCTGAACGTCGCCGGTTTATCCGACTTATGGCAGTATATGATCTGCCGGCGAAGAATATGTAATTCACCCGATGTGCCAGGTAAATTTACGGGCGGCGTGGATTTCAGCAGTTTTGCTAAAAACCTACGCTGTATTTGTAATCTCGCCCCAGGTTTCTAACACATCCAAAACACATCCCAACATTTTTTTTTAATTTAAAAATAAAATTTATGCTTACCTGATAAATTTCTTTTTTTCCGGATATGGATACTCCACAACGTCATTCTAATTACTAGTAGGAATATCACTCCTGGCCAGCAGGAGAAGGCAAAGAGCACCACAGCAAAGCTGTTAAGTGTCACTCCCCTACCCATAATCCCCAGTCATTCGACTGAAGGGAAATAGAGAAAGGAATAACACAAAGGTGTAGAGGTTTAGTCAAAAATAACTGTCTTATTCAAGGGTGGGGTCATGGACTCTCCATATCTGGAAAGAAATAAATGTATCAGGTAAGCATAAATATTGTTTGCTTTCTTAAGATATGGACAGTCCAGGTCATGATTCCAATTACTAGTGGGAACCAATACCCAAGCTAGAGGACACGAAATGAATAGGGAGAGAGAACAAGACAAGCAGACCTAAACAGAAGGCACCACCGCTTGAAGAACCTTTCTCCCAAAGGAAGCCTCAGCCGAGGCAAAAGTTTCAAATTTGTAGAATTTGGAAAAAGTATGCAGAGAGGACCAAGTTGCAGCCTTGCAAAGCTTTTCCACAGAAGCTTCATTTTTGAAAGCCCAAGAAGAGGAATCAGCCCTAGTAGAATGAGCTGTAATTCCCTCAGGAGACTGCTGTCCAGCAGTCTCATAAGCAAAACGAATCATACTTCTCAACCATAGGGAAAGAGAAGTAGCTGTAGCCTTCTGACCCTTACGCTTTCCAGTGAAACAAAAAACAGGGCAGAGGACTGGCAAAAATCCTTAGTCGCCTGTAGGTAGAATTTTAAAGCATGCACAACATCCAAGTTGTGCAACAGACATTCCTTATGAGAAGGGTTAGGACAGAGAGAAGGAACAACAATATCCTGATTAATATTTCTATCTGAAACCACTTGAGGAAGAAACCCCAATTAAGTACAAAGAACCGTCTTATCCTCATGAAAGATAAGGTAAGGCGAATCACACTGCAAGGCCAAGAGTTCCGAGACTCTCCGAGCAGAAGAGATAGCAAAAAGAAACAAAACCTTCCAAGATAATAACTTAATATCGATGGAATGCATTGGCTCAAACGGAGCCTGCTGAAAAACTTTAAAGGAACAGTCTACACCAGATTTTTTTATTGTTTAAAAAGATAGATAATCCCTTTATTACCCATTCCCCAGTTTTGCATAACCTACACAGTTAAATTAATATATGTTTTACCTCTGTGATTACCTTATATCTAAGCCTCTGCAGACCGCCCCCTTATCTCAGTGCTTTTGACAGACATGCAGTTTAGCCAATCAGTGCAGACTCCTAAATAGCTCCACGGAAGTGAGCACAATGTTATCTATATGACACACATGGACTTGTACTGAGCTGGGGGCAGTTTTCAACAGTTTAGAAATCAGTTTGAGCCTACCTATATTTAGCTTTTTAAAAATACCACCAAGGGAACAAATTAAATTTAAAAATAAAAGTAAAATGGAAAGTTGTTTAAAATTGCATGACCTATCTGAATCATGAAAGTTTTATTTTGACTAGACTGTCACTTTAAGAACAAGGTTAAGGCTCCAAGGAGGAGCAACAGGTTTAAACACGGGCCTGATTCTGACCAGGGCCTGACAAAAAGGTTGAACATCTGGCACATCCACCATACGCTTGTGTAACAAAATAGATAATGCAGAAATCTGACCTTTCAGAGAACTGACTGACAATCCTTTCTCCAAACCTTCCTGGAGAAAATACAAAATTCTAGGAATCCTGATCCTACTCCAAGAGTAGCCCTTAGTTTCACACCAATAATGGTATTTACTCCATACCTTATGGTAAATTTTTCGTGTAACAGGCTTGCGAGCCTGGATCATGGTCTCAATGACCGACTCAGAAAATCCACACTTAGACAGAACCAAGCGTTCAATCTCCAAGCAGTCAGCTTCATAGAAACGAGATTTGGATGGAGGAAAGGACCCTGAGTTAGAAGGTCCTTCCTCAGAGGTAACCTCCAAGGAGGAAGAGATGACATCTTCACTAGGTCTGCATACCAGATCCTGTGAGGCCATGCAGGAGCTATTAGAATCACTGATGCTCTCTCCTGTTTGATACGAGCTATAACTCATAGAAGGAGCGCAAATGGAGGAAACAGGTATGCTAGACCGAAAGCCCAAGGAACCGCCAGAGCATATATCAGAGCGACCTGAGGATCTCTTGACCTTGAACCATACCTTGGAAGCTTGGCGTTCTGCTGAGACGCCATCAGATCCAGCTCTGGCACCCCCCACTTGAGGGTTAACCTGGAGAACACCTCCAGATGGAGAGCCCACTGATGAAATGTCTGTCTGCTCAGGAAGTCCACCTCCCTGTTGTCCACTCCTGCAATGTGGATGACAGATAGATAACAATTGTGAGCTTCCGCCCACTGAATAATTCAAGCCACCTCCTTCATGGCTAAGGAACTCCGAGTTCCTCCCTGGTAGTTGATGTAAGCCACTGAGAAGATGTTGTCCAACTGGAACCTGATAAACCGTGCTAAGGACAATTGAGGCCAAGCCAACAGAGCATTGTAAATCACTCTCAACTCCAAGATGTTTATGGGAGGAGCAGACTGCTCCCAAGTCCATAGTCCCTGCACCTTTAATGAGTCCCAGACTGCTTCCCAGCCTAGCAGGCTGGCATCCATGATCACCCAGGAAGGTCTCCGGAAGCATGTGCCCTGAAACGGATGTTCCTGAGAAAGCCACCATGGGATAGAGTCTCTTGTCGACTGGTCTAGATCGATCCGAATGGCCTCCGTTCCATTGTGTGAGCATGCATAGCTGCAGAGCTCTTAAATGGAATCGAGCAAGAGAATGATGTCCATGGAAGCGACCATCAGACCAATTACCTCCATACATTGAGCTACTGATGGCCGAGCAGTAGACTGCAGAAAGAGGCAAGAAGAGAGAGTTTTGGATTTTCTGACCTCTGTCAGAAAATTTTTCATAGATAGGGAATCTATTAAGGTTCCTAAGAAAACTACCCTTGTAGCTGGAACAAGGGAACTCTTTTCCAGATTCATTTTCCATCTGTGGGAACGTAGAAAAGACAACAAGATTTCTGTATGAGAGTTTGCTTGTTGAAAAGATGACGCCTGAACCAATATGTTGTCCAGATAAGGCGCCACTGCAATTCCCCTAGACCTGATCACTGCCAAAAGAGCCCCCAGAACCTTTGAGAAAATTCTGGGAGCTGTGGCAAGGCCAAACGGAAGAGCCACAAACTGAAAGTGATTGTCTAGAAAGGCGAATCTCAGAAACTTGTGATGATCCCTGTGGATGGGAACATGAAGATACTCATCCTTTGGGTCTATGGTCGTCATGAACTGGCCCTCTTGGACCAAAGGAAGAATGGAACAAATGGTTTCCATTTTGAAGGAAGGTACCCTGAGAAACTTGTTGAGACACTTTAGGTCTAGAATGTGTTGAAAAGTTCCCTCTTTTTTGGGAACCACGAACAGATTTGAATAGAATCCTAGGCCCTGTTCCCTTACTGGAACTGGAACAATCACTCCCAGGGAAGAAAGGTCCTGAAAGCAGTTCAAGAATGCCTCTCTTTCTACCTGGTCTACAGATAATCTTGAGAGGAGAAATCTGCCCCTGAGAGGGAAAGATTTGAACTCTATTTTGTAATCTTGAGATACTATTTCCTCAGCCCAAGGATCTGGGACATCTTGTATCCATGCTTGACAAAAAAGAGAAAGTTTGCACCCTACTTGATCTGATCCCAGACCAGGGGCAGACCCTTCATGCTGCCTTAGACTCAACTGTGAGTTTCTTTTATTGTTTCCCCTTGTTCCAAGACTGATTGGGCTTCCAAGAAGACTTGGACTGTTCCTGCTTGGAAGAGAAAGAGGAAGATTTTCCTTTGAAGTTACGAAAGGTACAAAATTACTATGACATCCTTTAGGTCTGTTCTTCTTGTCTTGTGGTAGAAAAGACCCTTTCCACCCGTAATATCAGAATTGATTTTTGCCAGACCAGGACCAAACAAAGTTTTACCCTTGTAAGGAAGCGCCAGAAGCGTGGAATTGGAGGTAACATCAGCGGACCAAGATTTTAGCCACAAAGCCCTGCGGGCTAGAACAGTGAAGCCAGACATCTTGGCTCCCAGTCTAATAACTTGCATGTTAATATCAGAAATAAAGGAATTGGCTAGTTTGAGAGCCTTAATCCTATCTTGGATCTCCTCCAATGGATTCTCTTCTAAAATTGATTCAGACAAAGCATCACACCAATAAGATGCTGCACTCTCTACTGTGACAATACAAACTGCAGGTTGCCATTGCAGACCCTGATGAACATACATCTTTTTCAAATAAGCCTCCAGCTTCTTGTCCATGGGATCCTTAAAAGAACAGCTATCCTCTATAGGGATCGTAGTTCTCTTAGCCAGAGTTGAAATAGTCCCTTCTACTTTAGGCACCGTGCACCATGAATCTTTAATGGAGTCAGCAACAGGGAACATCTTTTTAAAGATGGGAGATGGGGAGAAACTGCACAGCTAACAATGAAAGTGTGCGATTCTGTCAATGCCCGACATCAGATTAACTAAGAGCATCACAATACACGCCCCCATTCTGTGTGAGTCTGTTAAAATGGCAATTTCACAGTTATACTGTATGAGAAGAAAAAGTAATTGAAGCTGCAAGCTATCTATGAACCCTTAAGTTGTTTGTATATTGCACCAAACATTCCCAAAATTGAGCCACAATCAAATAAAGGTTAAAACTTTATAATTAACCCTTTAGTCTCTAAGTCACATCAGAACAGTCCCTGCACCCTGCCTATAAATATTCTATATAAAGGATATAAAATGTCCCAAACAGAAATTGCAGCTAAATCTTCTTAAGGTGCAAGTCTCCAATACCTAGAAGAGTAAGGCACTTACCTGCAATCCAACTGTCATGCAGGACGACAGCTCACAAGGTGTGAAAGGACACATACTTCTTACAGAGACCTGTAGAAAGAAGAAAGAGCAGAGTAACCAACTCTGGCTTTCTATGACTAGGGCAGCAATATGTTAGGAAAACAAAGTAAGGACCAACACACAACTTCCTAACTGCTTTAAAGCCATCACTACTCTACTGAAGAGATTGACGTGGACTCAGCTTAAGCCAAATCCTTGCTTGCAGGGAAAAGTACCCGAAAAAGGAATTAATTTCTTGATACACCAAGCTTTACCTCAATTGACAGAGACAAAGAGAATGACTGGGTATTATGGGCAGGGGAGTGACACTCCCACTAGTAATTGGAATGACGTTGTGGACTCTCCATATCTTAGGAAAGAAATCAGATTATTAATAAAGGCTATATAGAAATAAGGAAATACTATAGAAATCTTGTGATCTACTAGCCACCCTATAGCGGAATATTTTGTAAACTGTTAAAGGGACATAGTACACTAGATTTTTGCATAAATTTTTTGTAGATGGTCCTTTGATATAGCCAATCTGGGAGGGTTTTTATAAAAATCTATAGTTTTGTTTATTTTTTAATATCATTGTGCTGATTTTGAGACCCCTAACAAAGCTCCACAGTGTCAGATGTATACATGCGTTTACAGACTCCTGCTGGCTCCTGTTTATGTTATCTGTTTTCTCATATGCAGGGAAGGGGGGGTCTGCTCTTCTTGTTTTTCCAGCCCCTTTCACTGGGTGTCTCAGTGCTAAACTGGGAGCTTCTAAGTACCTTTTTAAAAAGTTTTATACTGGGTTTTTTACTAGTATCTGTGCATATTCTTCTTTATAGTAGTGTCTATTACATGCAGTTATATTAAAATTGGTGTATATTGTCCCTTTAACTAATAAACTTAATAGGAGTGTCAAATCACTGCCCCATTGTGTTATTTGATCACGAGTGTCTACAGGACATAATAATATGTGTTGACAAACAACTGCAATACCTACTTATAGTTTTTAACACCCACCCATTTTTTAACAATAAAGTATCTAAGTTTTTTTATTTTTGGAAAAGAGGGTGGTGGAATTTCTGTGACTAATCTATTTTGTTCTAACTTATTGTATATATGGATTAATTAGTCACCATTTTCAGCAACCATAGGATTTAGCACGGGTTATGTTACCACTCATTTGAAAGAGGAGTCTTTTCTTTTACATTGGGTGTCTCATGTATAAATAGATTTATAATGCACAGCAAAAGAAATACAGTTTCAACTCTCTCCCAAATGTATTACTCTCAATCTGGTGCAGAATGGGTTAAGAATCTGCACGTTTTACATTGACCAACTACTATTAATAGAATCAAGTGATAGCTGATTTGAAAAGATGAGATTTTTGTGATTCAAATTGAGCTTGTAATTTGAAAACTTTTTTCAATTGACTGCTGTGAACAATTTTGGTATTTTAGTATCCTTTGTTGAAAAGTATGCTTATGTAGGCTCAGGAGCAGCAATGCACTACTGGGAGCTAGCTGCTGATTGATGGCTGCACATATATGCCTCTTGTCATTTTCTCACCAGATGTGATTAGCTAGCTCCCAGTAGTGCATTGCTGCCCCCTTCAACAAAGTATAACAAGAGAATGAAGCAAATTTAATAAAATAAGTAAAATGGAAAGTTGTTTATTTTGTATGTTCTATCTGAAACATGAAAGAGAAATGTTGGGTTTCATGTCCCTTTAATGAACATTTTTATATTGCAACAAGTACCAAAAATGAGTAAATATCACAATAATAGGATCTAGGGCAGAGCTTTCCAAACTTCTCATGTTGGTGACACACTTTTTAGACCTACATCATTTCGCGACACAGTAATTCAGTTGTACTAGCAAAAAGGAGGTTAAACTAACTTGTTTTAAGAGATATAGACATGTAAATACATTTAGTTATTATATCATTTATGTATAAGTAACAGTATGTAAGTATGTGCAAGAATTTAAAAAAGTTTAATAACTCCAATAACTACTTACTATTTTAATGGGATATATGAGGTTGATGGGATGAACACAATTTCTAAATATTTGGTGGAATATTAGATAAAGACACTCGCATTTCATCATCAAGCATTTTTAAGCTTCCACTTCCTATCCATAAATCAAAAGCAGGAGCAGCAATGCACTACTGGGAGCTAGCTGCAAAAAAAACCCCACTGACTTCTGTCTTCAGCTCAGCATTTAAGCTGCCGCCCTCAGAGCTCGGTGAGTCCGATTGACTACTGCCCACACTGCAAGCACACTGCTGTCCCACTCACTGACTACACATGCAGTCATGAGCCATTTAAGGAGACTACACGTGCAGTCACGAGCCGATGGAGGAGACTACACGTGCAGTCAGGAGCCAATGTGCTGCCAAAGACGCCAATGGCAATAGTTTCAGTTCCCACTGAGCTGCGCCAATAGGTTAAGATGATCTGTGACCCCCTAGGTATCAATCACGTGTCAACCATGTGATATGAGTAGCAGGCAGGCGGAAAGTCAGAAACCAAAAAAAAATATTAAAAAAATTTGTGCTGAAGCAGGGACACACCTACACACTGCTGCCGACACACTAGTGTGTCCCGACACACAGTTTGGAAAGCACTGATCTAGGGGATAGTTTATCTGAGAATGATCACACTAGATGGGCAAAGTGTCCATCAATGCTGTGAAATTCTGTTACTATGGAAAGCAAATATTATTACTAAGTATACGACCATGCGCTTTTGGGGGGGATTGTAATGGGAGAGGATAAATGATGTTACTTGTTAAACTGTATAAACTGTATTGCAGGCATCTAAATGTAATGGCATCTGGTCTGCCAGGAATAGAAGTGAATGCAGCTCCTTAGGCAATAATTAGAATTTGACACCCACATAAATGTCAGGCAAAACTGGAATATTTGTCCTTATAATAAACAATCCTTATTCACATAGTGTCAGAAGTCTGACAATTGTCTGAATAATGGATTGCATTACATGGAACCTCAAAATGAACTGTGATCTAAGGAAGATGTTTAGTATTAGTTACTAGGTATTATATCTCACTGAAGTTATAATAATTATGTTATACTAAACATTGGTGAATATTTTTACTGTGTTCAAAACTGGTCTCAAATGTATCTTTTCTATTATTATCTTTAAAGACATTTCTTAAAGGGATCTTAAAGCAGTGACGGTACCAGAAACTTTATTAGGGGGGCAAATACGGCTAGGTTTAGTTATGTGTGTTCCACAGGTGAGAACAGGGTGGGTGAAGGTTTGGTTATGTGTGTTTCCATGGTCAGGGCAGGAGGAGGTGGAGTCACAGATGTTCTGAGGGCACAGTCAGGTGGTCTAGGGTGTGGTTAGGCAATTGCAGGCGTGGTCTGTTGAAAAGGACAGTGGCAGGGAGTAGTAGTAATTGTTACCTTTTTTCCCTCCTCCTCAGCATAATGGGGGTAAAAAAATATAAGAACCTAGATCTGCATCTTTCTTAAAGGCATGTGACAAAGCAATATTTCAACATTTATTTTTATTTTTTTATTTTTTTTTGTATGAGAATTTGCATTATGTTAAAGGGACACTGAACCCAAATTTTTTTCTTTCGTGATACAGATAGAGCATACAATTTTAAGCAACTTTCTAATTTACTCCTATTATCAAATTTTCTTCGTTCTCTTGCTATCTTTATTTGAAAAAAAGGCATCTAGGTTTTTTTTTTTGGTTCAGTACTCTTGACAGCACTTTTTTATTGGTAGATGAATTTATCCACCAATCAGCAAGAACAACCCAGGTTGTTCACCAAAAATTGGCTGGCATCTAAACCTACATTCTTGCATTTCAAATAAAGATACCAAGAGAATGAAGAAAATTTGATAATAGGAGTAAATTAGAAAGTTGCTTAAAATGTCATGCTCTATCTGAATCACAAAAGAAAAAAATTGGGTTCAGTGTCTTGATTTGTATTGTAACCTTTAAATGTTTAATAAAAAAGATTTAATCTAAAGCTGTTTATGTTGAATCTGAAGCTAACAGGTTCGCTGTGTATTTCTGTTTAGAACTGGACCTAAGGGACTGAATGTTCACTGGCTGATAATCAAAACTCACGCTGCTTTATTGGTAGACAGTTAAATATAAGTTTATAAAGAGCAGCGCCAGGTATTATTCCCCAAAGCTCCCTCACAAGTAATTTTCCCTATAATTACCGTTAAATAATACACAATAACAAAAAATCAATAGTAGTTTGGGAGCGCTAAAAGCTAAATGAGAAAATTCTGGAAACTGATATATATTTTATCAAAAATATATTTATTAAAATAATATAAAACATGTATATAACATTTAGAATAGATTGTGGGACGTCTCCCTTTGTAGTTTAAGAACAAGTAAAATTTACTGCATCAAAAAAACACTTTTGTATATTTCTCTAAAAGATTCCACCTAGGTTTTTCTTTTTCACCTTGAATCAATTATCTTTTAATTTCCACCTTAATTCTGATGCTAAGTAGTCGTAAGAAATTTCTCAGATATTATATCGTTTCCTACTTTTGTATTGTTACTTTGTATCAGATGGAAACAATTTACATTTCATAGTCCAATAGATTGTTATTTCAGTTGTTATCTTTTTGTAGCAATGTCTTTTGGTGTATAGTGTATAAACAGAGTTGTCTGTACTTAGTAAAAAATTTTGATATTTTTTGATGGGGCTTACCGGTTCTTCTGACACGTCTGTGTCTGATGGTATCTCGGTCTCTCTTACCGGTTTTTTCTTTTGTGTCTCTCCTCCCTGTATACTGTAGGTATCTCCGATATCGAGAATAGAAACCTAGACCACGCTCCTGCGTGTATGGGTTTCCTTCTCTGCCGGTTTGTAGCGAGTTTGGCCTCTATATTCAGGATCTCGTTTTTTCCCCCCGGCTGCTTCTTGATACAGGTGTGCACGTCTCGGCGTGTAGAGGTAATCTTGGACTTGTAGTACAAACGGCCGTTTGTTTTTTGAACTTTCTTTTCCTCTACTTCCTTCGATAGGGGATAGGTAAAGTTGTTAGTCCAATTTTTTGAAGGCAGGTAATAGCAGGTAACGTCTACGCGTTTCGCCAGCAGGCTTTGTCAAGACGGATAATGTTTGTTCTGAGCCCGGCAGTTTAAATAGCCCTCTTTTCTTTTTGATTGGTTGGTTGTTCCTTTAATTTGATAGGTGTGATTTTTAAGGTGGATTTAAATAAGGTGGAATCTTTCTGGATCCGTACCTCTTACATCTGATAGTTCTCATGCATCTTTGGATAGGTGTGATTTTTAAGGTGGATTTCTTTAGTATGGATAAGGTGGAATCTTTCCAGGTCTTTATCGTTTATTTCTGATAGTTCTTATGTTTCACTAGATGTCTAATAGTGATAGTTTTTATGTTATAATATATATATGTAATATATTTACACTTGGTTGTAATGACATTCTTTATGATGGATTCTTATCACGTTTAACTTTTTATTTGATTAAGAATTATAAAAATAATTTTAAAAATAATTTTTGCAATAAAATTCAACTGACAGAAAAATATAGAGATTTTGGAACTTATAATTTCTTAGTCTTAATGTAAGGTTTAGCCTTTACTTAGGCATAACTAATTGCCTTTTTGCTTTTACAATTATATGATTTATAGCTTTCTGATGTATGTTGAAGGTATAGTGTTTCTCTGGACTTTTATTTCTAAATTGTAAATTTCCCCTTTGTTTATTGTGTATATTTTGGCTGTTTGATTATCTGATTGTACACTATTCTAGATGAGAATCAGGTTTTTCTGATAGATTGTGTTATATATATTTTTATTGACTTTTAAGACAGAAGGAAAGGGGACAAATCTAGTTCTGAATTTAATCCTGCTGGATAAAGGGTTTGCATATTATAAATTAGTTCTGCTTCTGTTCTTAGGAGTTTTTCTTCAAAATTACCTCCTCTCCATTCTGGTTTTAGTTTTTTTATGCCCCAGAAGGTGAAGTCTTTTAAATTATTCTTATGTATGTCTCTAAAGTGGGTATATAAATGTGTGTCTAGATTACCTCTGTCTATACATGATAAATGTTCACGTATACGTTCCCTTAGAGTCCTGGTGGTCTCTCCTATGTATTGTAATTGGCATGTGCATTGTATAATGTAAATCACACCCTTATCCTGACATCTTATGGTTTCTTTTATATGATGGACTAGACCATTTGTATTTGACTTAATTTTTTTACATTTGTTGCTAAATTTACAGGATCTACAGCCGAAACATGGGTAAAAGCCAGCTAGTTTATTTCCTAATAGATCTTTTTCTGGTGTGGAATTTGTTTTAATTTGTTTAAACTCACTGGGAGCTAGTATTTTCTTGAAGTTTTTTGCTTTTTTAAAAATGATTTTCGGGTTCTCTGTCATTTTTTCACCTATGAGGGGATCTGTTTGGACTAGGTGCCAGTGTTTTTTGATTATTTTTTGTAAAATATGATGGTCACAATTGTAATCAGTAATTAGTGCAACATTAAATTTATCTTCTTGCTCTTCTTTATTGTCCAAATTGTTCAAGTTTTTATTTTTATATGTAAGTAGAGTGTTTCTGTCTTTTTGATCTACCTGTTCTTTTGCCCTTTTTATTGTTTCTATATTGTACCCTCTGTCCATGAATTTCTTTTCGAGTATCTCGGTTTGTTCTAAATAATCTGAAGTTTTTGTACAATTTCGTTTTATTCGCAGGTATTGTCCTTTAGGGATATTTTCTTTCCATTTATTTAAATGGCAGCTTTTAAAGTGTATTAGGTTATTTGCGTCTACTTTTTTGAAGTGTGTTTTTGTTGTTATTTCTTTTTCAACAATTTCAATATCCAGGTCTAGGAATGTAATTTTTTCTTTACTTATGTTATGTGTGAAGTTTATTCCTATGTCATTATTATTCATGTCTGTGATGAATTTATCTAGCTCCATGGATGACCCTTTCCATATAAAGATGATGTCATCAATGTACCTCTTGTAGAGCACGAGATTTGCACCGAGCTCATGTTTGGGAATGAATTCTTCTTCCCATTTTCCCAAAAATAAATTTGCATAGCTCGGTGCAAATCTCGTGCCCATGGCGGTTCCTTTTGTTTGTAGATAGAATCTTTTGTTAAAGGAAAAATAATTCTGATTCAAAATAAAATCAATACCTTGAAGTATGAAGTCTCTTTGTTTTTGATTTAATGTATTATCCCTAACCATATACATTTCTGCTGCTTTTGTGCCTAGTTGATGTTGTATGCTCGTGTATAGAGAAGAAACATCGCACGTGCCAATCAAATAATTATCTTTCCATTCTAAGTTATTGAGATTTTGTAGTATATCAGTAGTATCTTTAAGGTAGGAGGGTAGAATTTTTACATATTTTTGCAGAAAGTTGTCAATGTATTGTGATAAGTTTGCAGTTATAGACCCTATTCCAGATATTATAGGCCTACCAGGTGGATTGGTGAGATTTTTGTGCAGTTTTGGCAGGTAGTAGAATACAGGTATTTTTGGGTATTTTGGACATAGAAAATCAAATTCCTTTTTATGTATTATATTTTGACTTTGAGCATCTTTCAGTATGTTGGTTAGTTTATTTAAGAATTTTTTTGTTGGATCCATTTTAATTTCTTTGTAAGTGTCTATGTCTCCTAGGAGTCTGTTAGCCTCATTTATATAACTTATTGTATCTAAAAGAAAACAAAATAAACCCACCTATAGGGATTTTTAATCTAAGTAGCAAAATATTAACAAAAGAACAAGAAAAAGTACTACAACTTGGTCTAAGTTTTGCCCCTACGGCTAAAATGAATAAATTCAATACACATATTCACATAAGCCAATTTGTACGAAAGCTAACACTAAAAAGATTCTTTGTAAAAAACCCAATAGAAAGACAAATAACCTCTAATAGAACAATCACGAATACAGATACAACAACCCCAGAAATAAAACACACAAATTTAAAATTAAAATCAAAATTCTACCCAACTAATGAAAAAGGAAGAAACCTTGAGCTCTTTGAAAAATTAGTACAAAACGACATTGCTAAATTAAAACAAAATAAACATAAATTAAGAAATCTGTCCAGAAAAGAAAATATAATAATAAAGAACCTACAAAAAGACAAAGAACTGACAATTAAGGCTGCTGATAAGGGAGGAGGTATTGTCCTTTTAGATACAATAAGTTATATAAATGAGGCTAACAGACTCCTAGGAGACATAGACACTTACAAAGAAATTAAAATGGATCCAACAAAAAAATTCTTAAATAAACTAACCAACATACTGAAAGATGCTCAAAGTCAAAATATAATACATAAAAAGGAATTTGATTTTCTATGTCCAAAATACCCAAAAATACCTGTATTCTACTACCTGCCAAAACTGCACAAAAATCTCACCAATCCACCTGGTAGGCCTATAATATCTGGAATAGGGTCTATAACTGCAAACTTATCACAATACATTGACAACTTTCTGCAAAAATATGTAAAAATTCTACCCTCCTACCTTAAAGATACTACTGATATACTACAAAATCTCAATAACTTAGAATGGAAAGATAATTATTTGATTGGCACGTGCGATGTTTCTTCTCTATACACGAGCATACAACATCAACTAGGCACAAAAGCAGCAGAAATGTATATGGTTAGGGATAATACATTAAATCAAAAACAAAGAGACTTCATACTTCAAGGTATTGATTTTATTTTGAATCAGAATTATTTTTCCTTTAACAAAAGATTCTATCTACAAACAAAAGGAACCGCCATGGGCACGAGATTTGCACCGAGCTATGCAAATTTATTTTTGGGAAAATGGGAAGAAGAATTCATTCCCAAACATGAGCTCGGTGCAAATCTCGTGCTCTACAAGAGGTACATTGATGACATCATCTTTATATGGAAAGGGTCATCCATGGAGCTAGATAAATTCATCACAGACATGAATAATAATGACATAGGAATAAACTTCACACATAACATAAGTAAAGAAAAAATTACATTCCTAGACCTGGATATTGAAATTGTTGAAAAAGAAATAACAACAAAAACACACTTCAAAAAAGTAGACGCAAATAACCTAATACACTTTAAAAGCTGCCATTTAAATAAATGGAAAGAAAATATCCCTAAAGGACAATACCTGCGAATAAAACGAAATTGTACAAAAACTTCAGATTATTTAGAACAAACCGAGATACTCGAAAAGAAATTCATGGACAGAGGGTACAATATAGAAACAATAAAAAGGGCAAAAGAACAGGTAGATCAAAAAGACAGAAACACTCTACTTACATATAAAAATAAAAACTTGAACAATTTGGACAATAAAGAAGAGCAAGAAGATAAATTTAATGTTGCACTAATTACTGATTACAATTGTGACCATCATATTTTACAAAAAATAATCAAAAAACACTGGCACCTAGTCCAAACAGATCCCCTCATAGGTGAAAAAATGACAGAGAACCCGAAAATCATTTTTAAAAAAGCAAAAAACTTCAAGAAAATACTAGCTCCCAGTGAGTTTAAACAAATTAAAACAAATTCCACACCAGAAAAAGATCTATTAGGAAATAAACTAGCTGGCTTTTACCCATGTTTCGGCTGTAGATCCTGTAAATTTAGCAACAAATGTAAAAAAATTAAGTCAAATACAAATGGTCTAGTCCATCATATAAAAGAAACCATAAGATGTCAGGATAAGGGTGTGATTTACATTATACAATGCACATGCCAATTACAATACATAGGAGAGACCACCAGGACTCTAAGGGAACGTATACGTGAACATTTATCATGTATAGACAGAGGTAATCTAGACACACATTTATATACCCACTTTAGAGACATACATAAGAATAATTTAAAAGACTTCACCTTCTGGGGCATAAAAAAACTAAAACCAGAATGGAGAGGAGGTAATTTTGAAGAAAAACTCCTAAGAACAGAAGCAGAACTAATTTATAATATGCAAACCCTTTATCCAGCAGGATTAAATTCAGAACTAGATTTGTCCCCTTTCCTTCTGTCTTAAAAGTCAATAAAAATATATATAACACAATCTATCAGAAAAACCTGATTCTCATCTAGAATAGTGTACAATCAGATAATCAAACAGCCAAAATATACACAATAAACAAAGGGGAAATTTACAATTTAGAAATAAAAGTCCAGAGAAACACTATACCTTCAACATACATCAGAAAGCTATAAATCATATAATTGTAAAAGCAAAAAGGCAATTAGTTATGCCTAAGTAAAGGCTAAACCTTACATTAAGACTAAGAAATTATAAGTTCCAAAATCTCTATATTTTTCTGTCAGTTGAATTTTATTGCAAAAATTATTTTTAAAATTATTTTTATAATTCTTAATCAAATAAAAAGTTAAACGTGATAAGAATCCATCATAAAGAATGTCATTACAACCAAGTGTAAATATATTACATATATATATTATAACATAAAAACTATCACTATTAGACATCTAGTGAAACATAAGAACTATCAGAAATAAACGATAAAGACCTGGAAAGATTCCACCTTATCCATACTAAAGAAATCCACCTTAAAAATCACACCTATCCAAAGATGCATGAGAACTATCAGATGTAAGAGGTACGGATCCAGAAAGATTCCACCTTATTTAAATCCACCTTAAAAATCACACCTATCAAATTAAAGGAACAACCAACCAATCAAAAAGAAAAGAGGGCTATTTAAACTGCCGGGCTCAGAACAAACATTATCCGTCTTGACAAAGCCTGCTGGCGAAACGCGTAGACGTTACCTGCTATTACCTGCCTTCAAAAAATTGGACTAACAACTTTACCTATCCCCTATCGAAGGAAGTAGAGGAAAAGAAAGTTCAAAAAACAAACGGCCGTTTGTACTACAAGTCCAAGATTACCTCTACACGCCGAGACGTGCACACCTGTATCAAGAAGCAGCCGGGGGGAAAAAACGAGATCCTGAATATAGAGGCCAAACTCGCTACAAACCGGCAGAGAAGGAAACCCATACACGCAGGAGCGTGGTCTAGGTTTCTATTCTCGATATCGGAGATACCTACAGTATACAGGGAGGAGAGACACAAAAGAAAAAACCGGTAAGAGAGACCGAGATACCATCAGACACAGACGTGTCAGAAGAACCGGTAAGCCCCATCAAAAAATATCAAAATTTTTTACTAAGTACAGACAACTCTGTTTATACACTATACACCAAAAGACATTGCTACAAAAAGATAACAACTGAAATAACAATCTATTGGACTATGAAATGTAAATTGTTTCCATCTGATACAAAGTAACAATACAAAAGTAGGAAACGATATAATATCTGAGAAATTTCTTACGACTACTTAGCATCAGAATTAAGGTGGAAATTAAAAGATAATTGATTCAAGGTGAAAAAGAAAAACCTAGGTGGAATCTTTTAGAGAAATATACAAAAGTGTTTTTTTGATGCAGTAAATTTTACTTGTTCTTAAACTACAAAGGGAGACGTCCCACAATCTATTCTAAATGTTATATACATGTTTTATATTATTTTAATAAATATATTTTTGATAAAATATATATCAGTTTCCAGAATATTCTCATTTAGCTTTTAGCGCTCCCAAACTACTATTGATTTTTTGTTATTGGTAGACAGTGACATGAATTAAAAGCATCCCCAAACTGATCCAGCTAAGGGCTGGAAACAAGAGTACAATGTATAGCACTCATACGTCTATAAAGATATTATGTATCAAAATGTTTCCAACTAAAGAAAAGAAAATATAACAACTTTTATTAGGTATATAAAAATGAAAAATAAAGGATCAAAAATGCAAATGCTGTCTCTGTGTGATTATAAATTACCCAAGTGGCAAATTAACATGTCATAATTCATCCAGGATCTGTATAATTTACACAATAATAGTCATGAAATTGTATTATATACTGTCTGTGAATGAATCATTAGCGGATCCGGAGAAGTAATGTTTAAGTTAAAGTTATCAAATTGCCTCTAGAGCTTATTTTAAATAATTCAGAAAGTTAAAAATAGAGAGCAGAGACGCCACTGACGCGTTTTCCCATTGTGGCTATTTCAAAGGGCAATCTCGCTGAGTTCTCATGTCATGTGATTTATATACCCTTTATTGAACCTTGATTGGCTGTTAGTTCTATCACTCATTTTTCCGGGATTGAGATTTGTTAATATCAGTGTCTCTTATGTTGCCATCATCTGATTGGCTGATATCGATTCGTTTACAGAATTACTATTATTTTCTTCCCTACAGTTGATTATACTTGTATTGACTTGTATTGATATCCTCTGTATATGTGTGGGAAAAGATATAATTTTCCATATCCTGTATTACTCGATAAACAAATCCAGAGATAATACTATAAAATCTTGAAACATCTATTAATTATGTTATACTAAAATTTTGATATTGCTTTTATAATTTAAAATAAAGAATTTTTATTAAAAGAGACACAAAAGTAGTAATCACTTATTATTTATATGTTATTATAGTCACCGTAGTTATTTTTGAACACTTTATCATAATGTTTAATTATAGTCACTTTATTCACATTTGCACAATGTAGTAAATAGCTGTATTATTTACTAGCTATTGATTAAACAAATCACTTTCTAATTAATTTAAAAGTACACATCATATCATCCTAAATATTATATATGTATCTAATAAGATACAATCATGTCAAGATCAACAAATATATATATATTATTTTTTTCTCACAATCCAGTATAATCACATATTAGAAGTACCCATGACACAAATTCTTATATAAATCTCTTCAATGAACATCATGTTCAATGTTAACAGTATACAATCCCATCAGTGAACAAATTCATTTATAATTCACAGGAGATTCCACCAATCAGATATAAAGTATTAATAAAACATCCATACTATGATAAAGAAAAATTATGGAGATATGTACATAATCACCGTATTTTATAGTAGGGTATCTGGAGATACTTACTTGATAATAAGTCAAAAGAACAGATAAAGGAAAGTTACGAGAATATTTAACATCATACTGTCACTAACCAATTAGAGGACCGCAAATATGATTGACAGCTGTACCATCCAATAGGATTGCTAGAATATTGAGTAATACGGGATATGGAAAATTTGATCTACTCCCACACATCTATACCATAATCACACAATACTGTAGTGATGTCAATACAAGTATAATCAACTTTAGGAAAGAAGAAAATAATTGTAAATGTGTAAACTCGATATCCGACAATCAGATGATGGCAACATAACGGACACTGATATTAACCAATCACAATCCCGGAAAAATTAGTGATAAAACTAACAGCCAATCAAGGTTCAATAAAGGGTATATAAATCACATGAGAACTCAGTGAGATTGCCCTTTGAAAAAGCCACAATGGTGAAACGCGTCAGTGGTGTCTCTGCTCTCTATTTTTAACTTTCAAATGCTTAATCTCTGAATTATTTAAAATAACATCTAGAGGCAATTTGATAACTTTAACTTAAACGTTACTTCTCTGGATCCGCTAATGATTCATTCACAGCCACTATATAATACAATTTGATGGCTATTATTGTGTAAATTATATGGATCCTGAATGAATTATGACATGTTAATTTGCCTCTTGGGTAATTTATAATCACACAGAGAGAGCATTTGCGTTTGTAATCCTTTTTCTTTTTTCATTTTTATATACCTAATATAAGTTAAGTTTTATTTTATTTAGTTGGAAACATTTTGATACATAATATGTTTCTAGACGTATGAGTGCTATACATTGTACTCTTTTTTCTTCAGCCCTTAGCTGGTTCAGTTTGTTGAGGTTTTTCTAGTACAAGCACCTATCCCCAAATAGAACATAACTATAAATGCAATCTAATTGGGAACTGTCTATATAAATAATAGTAGTGCCATTGGTACATCCTATAACATGAATCAAAAGCATTACAACCACAAAATGCTTCTGTTCTCTATACAAGAAAAAAACTAACACTCTTTTTTAGTTTTATACTAGTGGTTAAAAGGACAGTAAAGTCATAATTAGACAGAGCTTACAATCTTAAACAACTTTCCAATTTACTTCTATTATTTAATTTGCTTCCTTCTCTTGTTATCCATTGCTGAAAGGTTTATCTATGTAAGCTCCGGAGCAGCAAATAACTTAGGTTCTAGCTGCTGATTGATGGCTGCATATATACACCGACTGTCATTGGCTCACCCATGTGTTCAGTTAGAAGCTAGTAGTGCATTGCTGCTGCTTCAACAAATGATACCCAGAGAATGAAGCAAATTTGATAATAGAAGTAAAATGGAAAGTTGTTTAAAATTGTATTTTCTATCTAAATCATGAAAGTAATATTTTGGGTTTCATGTGCCCTTTAAATAGTTTGTAAAAGTTAAACAAGAAAGAGAAATGCTCATTATTATGATACGATTATGATTCTAAAATTACAAGTTCATTGATTGGGTACTTTTTGGATCTATTCAGTGCTGAAAAAGAAAAGGTATTTTTAATTGCTAGAATGGAAAATAATTAGCCTAACTGGCTACAATAAAAAATGCAACACTAATCGTTTTTTAAATCTGACAGTATACAGATCTTATTCTATATTAGGTGGGGTTTTTTTTTTTGTTTTTTGTTGTTTTATTGAGGTTTTGCATAGTTACAAACGAACATAAATAAGTAACACACTTTACATAAAGCATAATACAATGATGAAAAAATAGCAAAAGTAAAATTCCAAATAGATAATGTAATATGAGCATCTGAAACCTCAGTTTTATATTTTTAACAGCTTTCATAAATGACTAATTAGCCAGCCTCTTATGGACTAATTGATATAGGACATACTGGTAAGTTAAGATAGTCATATCAATGGCCCTATAGTGCTCAAAAGCATAAAGGGGGTATAAGTTTGACAGCAGATAAACACCACTTAAAAGAGATCAAGGAATTTAGCTAATGGTTATAGACTGGGGTAAAAGCTTATATCTTAAGGGAAAGCGTATGTTGCATAACAAATGGACTTCCGAATTAAGGGAAAGGTCTATAGTGTCACGTAGAATTAAAGTGGGAGAAAGCGATAAGATTGAGGCATGTTAAATTGTGCCGTAAGGCGCCATAACTGCACAGAAAATAGGCAGCAGGCAACTATGTGGAGTCTTTGGGCATAATCGGGGGGAGGTAAAAACACTATGTGTGGTTCTTGTTCCAAATGAGGGGTAAATGTTATGTGGGAAGACTGATGGGTCTTGTCAGTGCAGGAGACTGCAGCAATTTAAGTATTGCATGACCATGTAGGGAGTGTAGTGTGTAACTGAGAACAATGAAAAGGCTGTGAGGGTAGGTTGGGGAAGTATTAAGCGCTAATGGATAAGTGAGAAATATTCAGGTTAATAAGTCCATATATATGCTAAATATGTAACAGTTTAAATCCCCTGGATATAACTAGTTAAACAGATAGCTCAGCAACAAAAATTTGTATAATACTCAGTCCCTGGCAAAAACCTATGTTGTCTAATTGCTAATCAAAGAAATATAATTCCCTCATTGTACAGCCGTATATATTCATATAGAATCTTCCACATATAAGAAACATGAATGTAGTGCTAATGCAAATTTGTGGTTATCTATTAAAGAACCCAAGGCGCTTGTTAGTTGTAGGTAACTGTACCTGAGTTCGTACCTGCTGGTGTGGGTGGCTTAGAAATAACTACATATATAAATAGGCTGCCACTAAAACCTGATTAGAGCAGTTAATGTTGCATTTGATAAAATGACCACCCACGCTTTAAGGTGAGTATATGAGTGTTCTAGATGGGAAGCGGGGATATCCGGATACCTGTATAAACTAATATCACAGTTAGTAGAAGTAGAGTAGCTTTGCCCACCTCTTAGTTAAAGTAAGAGCCCCTATGCCACAGTTGCAGGTCACATATAGTGGGATGCAAAGACCTGTGCGTACTATCCTCTATCATAGCAAAAATAAATAAACATGAGATAGCCATTTTGATTACATAACATCATAACATAACACAACATAAACATATTAAGTATTTCCTAGCTAAAGTGTATAGTTCAACAGTGGAAATGGTGGGAATGTATTGGGCTTCATTAATATGAGTAATCATATGGAGCATCAGTGCCAAATAAAGAGGGAGTCCTCGATATTATGTATACAAGACAGACTTATCCACTACCCTATACCACAGGACAGAAGTGGTGAGCTAGGTTCTACGCCCACAGGCTGCAAGGGCCTCCATGGAGAAATCTGAAATATTAGGGTGCTGCGGTTAATATGCAAAACATGTGCTTGATAAGTTCCTAGTGGTTGCTTGGTGCTCTCTAAGTGTAAAGAAAGTCTGGTATCTCTGAAGAACTCTCCACATCCCGGGAGGACTGAGCGCAAGTCATTTGCAGTGGGAGTTTTGTCTTGTGTGATGATAGTCAAAGGCTGTGATCCAGAACCAGTCTGAACTTGGTATCCTCCAGCGATCGTCCGTCTCACTGGGAAGCTAGAGGTCAGTTTCACTGAAATATAGAATAAAAAAAGAAGGCGCCACCATAGTGTACGATCAATGGATACAAACAAGCTTCAGATGCGCATGAAAAACTGGTACTTACAAGCTCCCTGACACTTGAGAAGTGTCACAAACGCCTTCTGGAACTTTATGAGTCGTCCAGCTAACTCCCACTCACGTCCGTATAGACCCGTTCTTTGGGGTATTCAGATGGATGCCGGATAACTTGCTCTCCCGGTTTAGTCTCTGCTTTAGCAAGCTTAAATCTTTTTCTGGAGGTAGCCTAACCCGGTAGGCTCCTATGCACAGTGAAAACCGTATAGCACAGTGAAAAGCACACTCCAAAATATATAAAGCCAACTGCTAAAATTTAATAAAATAAAGTTTGTGGATCCAACGTCTTATAAAACTTAACTTTATTTTATAACACAACGTTTCTCGGTCTTGAGTGACCGTTTCATCAGGTGTATATTGACATTTGTAAAACCACGAACTTTTATTGCCGATTTTTCGGCGTCTCCTGTTGCCCAATGCGCATGTGTGGAGGTGTGTCCGGACCTTGCTTATCCCATTGGATAGACCAATATGGGTGTGTGAATATTGTTGGCGTGTCACTGTTGTTAGTAATTATATGTCACGCCTTAAGTAAAACGAGACTTTTGTGTAAGGCGTGACATATAACTACTAACAACAGTGACACGCCAACAATATTCACTTTATTTTATTAAATTTTAGCAGTTGGCTTTATATATTTTGGAGTGTGCTTTTCATGGTGCTATACGGTTTTCACTGTGCATAGGAGCCTACCGGGTTAGGCTACCTCCAGAAAAAGATTTAAGCTTGCTAAAGCAGAGACTAAACCGGGAGAGCAAGTTATCCGGCATCCATCTGAATACCCCAAAGAACGGGTCTATACGGACGTGAGTGGGAGTTAGCTGGACGACTCATAAAGTTCCAGAAGGCGTTTGTGACACTTCTCAAGTGTCAGGGAGCTTGTAAGTACCAGTTTTTCATGCGCATCTGAAGCTTGTTTGTATCCATTGATCGTACACTATGGTGGCGCCTTCTTTTTTATTCTATATTTCTACAGATTCTGTTCTTTTGGGACACCAGCAAAAGTATTGAAGAAGCTGCGAGCCATCACTTGACCGAGCCTGAGAGAGTACTCTCACATATCTGAACCCCCTTAGGTTTCACCAAGCAATATTGACGTAGCAACATCAGCTAAGTCATTTGAACATTCACATTTTGGTTTATCACTAATCAATACAAATTGACTTCCATTGTGACAATTTATTTGAATTTAAATGTGTTATATTTATATATATATATATATATATATATATATATTTTATGGTATAGTACCACTTTAGCACTGTATTTGTTGGCGCACTGTTCATTTATAATATTTACTGTTGGTCAGTTTCACTGAGCCCGCCATATGAATAGGGCGTACCTCTGTCACCAAGGAATGTTCGGTGTATGTCTCCACCATATCTGGGACTGCGTTGTTACCCTGCTGTCCACCTAGCGCAGCTCGCTCCTCAGAGTCAGCAGCAGAGGGTCTGACTTGTTCCCTACTTCCATGTGAGATAGAGAGGGTTTGAGTTAGGATATCGGGTGCTTTGTCTTCAGTTACATCGCTATGTTCGCCCTTCAATATTCTGCCAAGTGAGTCAAAGTGCATGTCCATCTTGCTTACAAATAGTTGTAACAGATTTGATATTTCCATTATGGGGAACTTAGAAGTATGCTAGTTATTTTAAGGATGCTTCCTTCGCTTTAGGGAGATAAACGTCCAGTCTATAATAAATGAGGCTTACTGCGAGCTTTACCCAGTTTCCTTGTATGCCGGGAGGGGGGTTCAGATGATAAATGGTGAGAGGCCGCAGCCGTCAAGCTTTGTCGAGCTGTTTTTAAAATCCAAAGTGAAGTTATCAATTTCCGGTGCTACCGGTTTCCAGTAACACTTATCAGGTAACAGATGCAACGTTTGCAAAGGATGAAGTTGTATAAAAGAGATATTTGGTAGTTTTAGCCATATATCTGTCGGAGCTCTCTTGCTATGCATCTTAACGTGGCTGCGGCTCGGAGACGCCCTCCCATTAGGTGTTTTTTTATTTAGTGAGACTACATATGCGGCGCAGGCTTCAGCGTAACTGCTGAAACCCGCGGCGAAGGTACTTTTCCCTCACACATTAGGGTATCACATATATGGCGCTGGCAGATGATAAAGTGCCGTAAGTCGGATAAACTAGCGATGTCCAGAAATGTGCATAAATACACATTTCTGGAGTCGCCAGTGATTTATGGCACTTTAGAAACTGCCGGTGCATAAGAAAATTAAAAAATATATAAAATCTCCCGTAAAAAGTCTAACCCACCTCCCAAAAATAAATCTGACACGTAAAACCCCTATATCCGCAATCCCCCCACATCGCAACTAATAATAAATGTATTAACCCCTAAACCGACAACCCCCACAACGCAATATGTATAATTAAACTATTAACACCTAATCCGCCATTCACCCACATCGCAAACCACCTAATAAATGTATTAACCCCTAATCCGCCATTAACCCACATTGCAAAGTACTTATTAAAACTATTAACCCCAAATCCGCAATTAACCAGTATCGCAACAAACCTTATAAATCTATTAACCCCTAATCCACCGAACCCACACAATTCAATAATCCTAATAAAACTATTTAACCCTAAACCGCCAAACCCACACAAAACAATAATCCTAATAAAACTATTAACCCCTAATCCGCCAACCCCCCACAACGCATGTACCCTAATTAACCTAAATATCACTGCACAAACACACACACAGCACCCTCAAAATCACTATACAAACACACACACACCACCCTCACCATCACTGCACACACACACACACAGCACCCTCACCATCACTGCACATACACACAGCACCTTCACCATCATTGCACGCTCACCATCACTGTACATAGAGCACACTCACAATCCCTGCACACACTCAGCACCCTCACTATAATTGCCCACATACACACAGCACCCTCACCATCATTGCACACAGAGCACCCTCACCATCAATGCACACACACAGCACCCTCAACATCATTGCACACACACAGCACACTCATCATCACTGCACACACTCAGCACCCTCTTCATCACTGCATGCACACAGCACCCTCACCATCACTGCACACAGAGCACACTCACCATCACTGCACACACACACACACAGCACCCTCACCATCACTACACACAGAGTACCCGCACCATGACTGCACACACACACACAGCACCCTCACCATCATTGCACACACATACACAGCACCCTCACCATCACTGTGCACAGATCACCCTCGCCATCACTGCACACACACACAGCACCCTCACCATCACTGCACATGGAGCACACTCACCATCACTGCACACACACACAGCACCCTCACGATCATTACACACACACACACAGCACCCTCACCATCATTACACACACACAGCACCCTCACCATCACTGCACACAGAGCACACACAGAGCACCCTCACAATCACTGCACACACACACAGCACCCTCAACATCATTGCACACACACACACAGCACCCTCATCATCACTGCACACATACAGCACCCTCACCATCAATGCACAAAGATCACCCTCACCATCACTGCACACAGAGCACCCTCACCATCACTGCACACACACACAACACCTTCATCATCATTGCACACACACAGCACCCTCACCATCACTGCAGAAAGCGCACCCTCACCATCACTGCACACAGAGCATAAATAAGTAACACACTTTACATAAAGCATAATACAATGATGAAAAAATAGCAAAAGTAAAATTCCAAATAGATAATGTAATATGAGCATCTGAAACCTCAGTTTTATATTTTTAACAGCTTTCATAAATGACTAATTAGCCAGCCTCTTATGGACTAATTGATATAGGACATACTGGTAAGTTAAGATAGTCATATCAATGGCCCTATAGTGCTCAAAAGCATAAAGGGGGTATAAGTTTGACAGCAGATAAACACCACTTAAAAGAGATCAAGGAATTTAGCTAATGGTTATAGACTGGGGTAAAAGCTTATATCTTAAGGGAAAGCGTATGTTGCATAACAAATGGACTTCCGAATTAAGGGAAAGGTCTATAGTGTCACGTAGAATTAAAGTGGGAGAAAGCGATAAGATTGAGGCATGTTAAATTGTGCCGTAAGGCGCCATAACTGCACAGAAAATAGGCAGCAGGCAACTATGTGGAGTCTTTGGGCATAATCGGGGGGGAGGTAAAAACACTATGTGTGGTTCTTGTTCCAAATGAGGGGTAAATGTTATGTGGGAAGACTGATGGGTCTTGTCAGTGCAGGAGACTGCAGCAATTTAAGTATTGCATGACCATGTAGGGAGTGTAGTGTGTAACTGAGAACAATGAAAATGCTGTGAGGGTAGGTTGGGGAAGTATTAAGCGCTAATGGATAAGTGAGAAATATTCAGGTTAATAAGTCCATATATATGCTAAATATGTAACAGTTTAAATCCCCTGGATATAACTAGTTAAACAGTTGGCTCAGCAACAAAAATTTGTATAATACTCAGTCCCTGGCAAAAACCTATGTTGTCTAATTGCTAATCAAAGAAATATAATTCCCTCATTGTACAGCCGTATATATTCATATAGAATCTTCCACATATAAGAAACATGAATGTAGTGCTAATGCAAACTTGTGCTTATCTATTAAAGAACCCAAGGCGCTTGTTAGTTGTAGGTAACTGTACCTGAGTTCGTACCTGCTGGTGTGGGTGGCTTAGAAATAACTACATATATAAATAGGCTGCCACTAAAACCTGATTAGAGCAGTTAATGTTGCATTTGATAAAATGACCACCCACGCTTTAAGGTGAGTATATGAGTGTTCTAGATGGGAAGCGGGGATATCCGGATACCTGTATAAACTAATATCACAGTTAGTAGAAGTAGAGTAGCTTTGCCCACCTCTTAGTTAAAGTAAGAGCCCCTACGCCACAGTTGCAGGTCACATATAGTGGGATGCAAAGACCTGTGCGTACTATCCTCTATCATAGCAAAAATAAATAAACATGAGATAGCCATTTTGATTACATAACATCATAACATAACACAACATAAACATATTAAGTATTTCCTAGCTAAAGTGTATAGTTCAACAGTGGAAATGGTGGGAATGTATTGGGCTTCATTAATATGAGTAATCATATGGAGCATCAGTGCCAAATAAAGAGGGAGTCCTCGATATTATGTATACAAGACAGACTTATCCACTACCCTATACCACAGGACAGAAGTGGTGAGCTAGGTTCTACGCCCACAGGCTGCAAGGGCCTCCATGGAGAAATCTGAAATATTAGGGTGCTGCGGTTAATATGCAAAACATGTGCTTGATAAGTTCCTAGTGGTTGCTTGGTGCTCTCTAAGTGTAAAGAAAGTCTGGTATCTCTGAAGAACTCTCCACATCCCGGGAGGACTGAGCGCAAGTCATTTGCAGTGGGAGTTTTGTCTTGTGTGATGATAGTCAAAGGCTGTGATCCAGAACCAGTCTGAACTTGGTATCCTCCAGCGATCGTCCGTCTCACTGGGAAGCTAGAGGTCAGTTTCACTGAAATATAGAATAAAAAAAGAAGGCGCCACCATAGTGTACGATCAATGGATACAAACAAGCTTCAGATGCGCATGAAAAACTGGTACTTACAAGCTCCCTGACACTTGAGAAGTGTCACAAACGCCTTCTGGAACTTTATGAGTCGTCCAGCTAACTCCCACTCACGTCCGTATAGACCCGTTCTTTGGGGTATTCAGATGGATGCCGGATAACTTGCTCTCCTGGTTTAGTCTCTGCTTTAGCAAGCTTAAATCTTTTTCTGGAGGTAGCCTAACCCGGTAGGCTCCTATGCACAGTGAAAACCGTATAGCACAGTGAAAAGCACACTCCAAAATATATAAAGCCAACTGCTAAAATTTAATAAAATAAAGTTTGTGGATCCAACGTCTTATAAAACTTAACTTTATTTTATAACACAACGTTTCTCGGTCTTGAGTGACCGTTTCATCAGGTGTATATTGACATTAGTAAAACCACGAACTTTTATTGCCGATTTTTCGGCGTCTCCTGTTGCCCAATGCGCATGTGTGGAGGTGTGTCCGGACCTTGCTTATCCCATTGGATAGACCAATATGGGTGTGTGAATATTGTTGGCGTGTCACTGTTGTTAGTAATTATATGTCACGCCTTAAGTAAAACAAGACTTTTGTGTAAGGCGTGACATATAACTACTAACAACAGTGACACGCCAACAATATTCACTTTATTTTATTAAATTTTAGCAGTTGGCTTTATATATTTTGGAGTGTGCTTTTCATGGTGCTATACGGTTTTCACTGTGCATAGGAGCCTACCGGGTTAGGCTACCTCCAGAAAAAGATTTAAGCTTGCTAAAGCAGAGACTAAACCGGGAGAGCAAGTTATCCGGCATCCATCTGAATACCCCAAAGAACGGGTCTATACGGACGTGAGTGGGAGTTAGCTGGACGACTCATAAAGTTCCAGAAGGCGTTTGTGACACTTCTCAAGTGTCAGGGAGCTTGTAAGTACCAGTTTTTCATGCGCATCTGAAGCTTGTTTGTATCCATTGATCGTACACTATGGTGGCGCCTTCTTTTTTATTCTATATTTCTACAGATTCTGTTCTTTTGGGACACCAGCAAAAGTATTGAAGAAGCTGCGAGCCATCACTTGACCGAGCCTGAGAGAGTACTCTCACATATCTGAACCCCCTTAGGTTTCACCAAGCAATATTGACGTAGCAACATCAGCTAAGTCATTTGAACATTCACATTTTGGTTTATCACTAATCAATACAAATTGACTTCCATTGTGACAATTTATTTGAATTTAAATGTGTTATATTTATATATATATATATATATATATATATATATATATATATATATATATATATTTTATGGTATAGTACCACTTTAGCACTGTATTTGTTGGCGCACTGTTCATTTATAATATTTACTGTTGGTCAGTTTCACTGAGCCCGCCATATGAATAGGGCGTACCTCTGTCACCAAGGAATGTTCGGTGTATGTCTCCACCATATCTGGGACTGCGTTGTTACCCTGCTGTCCACCTAGCGCAGCTCGCTCCTCAGAGTCAGCAGCAGAGGGTCTGACTTGTTCCCTACTTCCATGTGAGATAGAGAGGGTTTGAGTTAGGATATCGGGTGCTTTGTCTTCAGTTACATCGCTATGTTCGCCCTTCAATATTCTGCCAAGTGAGTCAAAGTGCATGTCCATCTTGCTTACAAATAGTTGTAACAGATTTGATATTTCCATTATGGGGAACTTAGAAGTATGCTAGTTATTTTAAGGATGCTTCCTTCGCTTTAGGGAGATAAACGTCCAGTCTATAATAAATGAGGCTTACTGCGAGCTTTACCCGGTTTCCTTGTATGCCGGGAGGGGGGTTCAGATGATAAATGGTGAGAGGCCGCAGCCGTCAAGCTTTGTCGAGCTGTTTTTAAAATCCAAAGTGAAGTTATCAATTTCCGGTGCTACCGGTTTCCAGTAACACTTATCAGGTAACAGATGCAACGTTTGCAAAGGATGAAGTTGTATAAAAGAGATATTTGGTAGTTTTAGCCATATATCTGTCGGAGCTCTCTTGCTATGCATCTTAACGTGGCTGCGGCTCGGAGACGCCCTCCCATTAGGTGTTTTTTTATTTAGTGAGACTACATATGCGGCGCAGGCTTCAGCGTAACTGCTGAAACCCGCGGCGAAGGTACTTTTCCCTCACACATTAGGGTATCACATATATGGCGCTGGCAGATGATAAAGTGCCGTAAGTCGGATAAACTAGCGATGTCCAGAAATGTGCATAAATACACATTTCTGGAGTCGCCAGTGATTTATGGCACTTTAGAAACTGCCGGTGCATAAGAAAATTAAAAAATATATAAAATCTCCCGTAAAAAGTCTAACCCACCTCCCAAAAATAAATCTGACACGTAAAACCCCTATATCCGCAATCCCCCCACATCGCAACTAATAATAAATGTATTAACCCCTAAACCGACAACCCCCACAACGCAATATGTATAATTAAACTATTAACACCTAATCCGCCATTCACCCACATCGCAAACCACCTAATAAATGTATTAACCCCTAATCCGCCATTAACCCACATTGCAAAGTACTTATTAAAACTATTAACCCCAAATCCGCAATTAACCAGTATCGCAACAAACCTTATAAATCTATTAACCCCTAATCCACCGAACCCACACAATTCAATAATCCTAATAAAACTATTTAACCCTAAACCGCCAAACCCACACAAAACAATAATCCTAATAAAACTATTAACCCCTAATCCGCCAACCCCCCACAACGCATGTACCCTAATTAACCTAAATATCACTGCACAAACACACACACAGCACCCTCAAAATCACTATACAAACACACACACACCACCCTCACCATCACTGCACACACACACACACAGCACCCTCACCATCACTGCACATACACACAGCACCTTCACCATCATTGCACGCTCACCATCACTGTACATAGAGCACACTCACAATCCCTGCACACACTCAGCACCCTCACTATAATTGCCCACATACATACAGCACCCTCACCATCATTGCACACAGAGCACCCTCACCATCAATGCACACACACAGCACCCTCAACATCATTGCACACACACAGCACACTCATCATCACTGCACACACTCAGCACCCTCTTCATCACTGCATGCACACAGCACCCTCACCATCACTGCACACAGAGCACACTCACCATCACTGCACACACACACACACAGCACCCTCACCATCACTACACACAGAGTACCCGCACCATGACTGCACACACACACACAGCACCCTCACCATCATTGCACACACATACACAGCACCCTCACCATCACTGTGCACAGATCACCCTCGCCATCACTGCACACACACACAGCACCCTCACCTTCACTGCACATGGAGCACACTCACCATCACTGCACACACACACAGCACCCTCACGATCATTACACACACACAGCACCCTCACCATCATTGCACACAGAGCACCCTCACCATCAATGCACACACACAGCACCCTCAACATCATTGCACACACACAGCACACTCATCATCACTGCACACACTCAGCACCCTCTTCATCACTGCATGCACACAGCACCCTCACCATCACTGCACACAGAGCACACTCACCATCACTGCACACACACACACACAGCACCCTCACCATCACTACACACAGAGTACCCGCACCATGACTGCACACACACACACAGCACCCTCACCATCATTGCACACACATACACAGCACCCTCACCATCACTGTGCACAGATCACCCTCGCCATCACTGCACACACACACAGCACCCTCACCTTCACTGCACATGGAGCACACTCACCATCACTGCACACACACACAGCACCCTCACGATCATTACACACACACAGCACCCTCACCATCATTACACACACACAGCACCCTCACCATCACTGCACACAGAGCACACACAGAGCACCCTCACCATCACTGCACACACACACAGCACCCTCAACATCATTGCACACACACACACACACACACAGCACCCTCATCATCACTGCACACATACAGCACCCTCACCATCAATGCACAAAGATCACCCTCACCATCACTGCACACAGAGCACCCTCACCATCACTGCACACACACACACACCACCTTCATCATCATTGCACACACACAGCACCCTCACCATCACTGCAGAAAGCGCACCCTCACCATCACTGCACACAGAGCACCCTCGCCATCAATGCACACACACACAGCACCCTCAACATCATTGCACACACACCGCCCTCACACACACACACAGCACCCTCACCATCACTGCACACAACCACACAGCACCCTTATCATTATTGCACACACACACAGCACCCTCACCATCACTGCACACAGAGCACACTCCCCATCATTGCACACACACACACACACACACACACACACAGCACCCTCACAATCATTGCACACACACACAGCACCCTCACAATCACTGCACACAGAGCACCCTCGCCATCACTGCACACACACACAGCACCCTCACCATCATTGCACACACAGCACCCTCACCATCACTGCACACACACACAGCACCCTCACTGCACACAGAGCACACTCGCCATCACTGCACACACACACAGCACCCTCACCATCATTACACACGCACACAGCACCCTCACCATCACTGCACACAGAGCACATTCTCCATCACTGTGCACACACACAGCACCCTCAACATTATTGCACCCACACAGCACCCTCATCATCACTGCACACACACAGCACCCTCACCATCACTGGACACAGAGCACCCTCACATCACTGCACATAGAGCACCCTCATCATCACTGCACACACACACACAGCACCCTCACCATCACTGCACACACACAGCACCCTCACCATCACTGCACAAAGAGCACCCCCACCATCGCTGCACACAGAGCACCCTCACCATCACTGCACACACAGCACCCTCCCTCACCATCATTGCACAAACACACAGCACCCTCACCATCACTGCACAAAAAGCACCCTCACCTTCACTGCACACAGAGCACCCTCGCCATCAATGCACACACACAGCACCCTCAACATCATTGCACACACAGCACCCTCACCATCACTGCACACACACCGCCCTTACCATCATTGCACACACACACACAGCACCCTCACCATCACTGCACACAAACACACAGCACCCTCATCATTATTGCACACACACACAGCACCCTCACCATCACTGCACACAGAGCACCTTCACCATCACTGCACACACACACACAGCACCCTCACCATCACTACACACACAGCACCCTCACCATCATTGCACACAGAGCACTCTCACCATCATTGCACACACACACAGCACCCTCATCATCACTGCACACAGAGCACCTTCGCCATCACTGCACACACACACACAGCACCCTCACCATCACTGCACACACACACACACACACAGCACCCTCACCATCATTGCACACAGAGCACCCTCACCATCATTGCACACACACACAGCACCCTCACCTTTACTGCACACAAAACACACAGCACCATCCTCATTATTGCGCACACACAGCACCCTCAACATCACTGCACACACACACACACAGCACCCTCACAATCAATGCACACACAGCACCCTCACCATCACTGCACAGAGAGCACTCTTACCATCACTGCGCACACACACACACAGCACCCTCACCATCATTGCACATACACACACACAGCACCCTCACCATCACTGCACACAGAGCAACCTCCCCATCACTGCGCACACACACAACACCCTCACCATCATTGCACACACACACAGCACCTTCATCATCATTGCACACACACAGCACCATCATTGCACACAGAGCACCCTCACCATTGTAACTGCGCACACTTTGCACCCTCACCATCACTGCACACAACATAATTACTGTCACTTCACACATGCAGCACCCTTAGTATAATTGCACACACACAGCCCCCTTACTATCGCTGCACACACACAACACACTTACTGTTACTGGGGGTGTGGTGGTTTATGGGGTTAAAAGTGTAATGGGGTACTTTGCGGTGGGCTATGTGGCAGTTTAGGGATTAATAGTGTAGTCTACATGAACTTTCAAATCTAGTAAAAAGTTTGAGGGTTTGTATTAACTTTAAACTTGTAATATGAACACACATTGCCACTCAATGCCACCCATAGAAAATATGGGGAGCATAAATGACCACAAGTTTGCACAAACTACTTTGCAGTAATTTAAACAGCACGCCATTTGAAATATGGATTTGAGCGTAAAAAACACTGCAATCTTGTGATTGCGTTTATGCTCCTTGTGCTAACAATAGCGCTCTACTCATAATCTGGCTCTGTGTGTTTAAACAAACATGAAACCAAAGGACACGAGGCTCTTGATCCAACGCTAGTGAATAAAGTTTTACACAAAGTGCCTTTCATATAGAAATACTTTGTGCTTACAATAAAAATGGTGAAACAAATGATAAAAAGGAAGGAGAGGCTGATAAGAGAGAAAGTTAAATTTGAGATGAAAATAAACATGGAGTAAAGAGTGACTTATAATGGGTAAGAGTAGAAATTGGAAAATGGTTTCATTATACCCACACACCAACATTCACACACACACACACACACATATATATATATATACATACATTTTGTTTTGTTCCGAATCGAAATTCGGACGAATTTGTAAAATTTGGAGTTTCGGATCGATTCGAATTTTCCGAATTATCGTGGCACTGAAATTAACGAATAAATCCAAATTAGTTTGGATTTATTCGTTACATTCGGATGGCCATGGACTTATCACAATTACACTAGTATTGTACAGTATATTAGGTTATATCACTCTGCTATGGGTTACACCTAATATTACAGTACATAATACTAGTCTAATACACAGCACATCCCACATAACACATACCAAACTTCCGAATTTACGAATTGAATCTGAACCAAATACATCCGAATACATCCGAATTTATTTGAATCCAAATGAATCCGAAACGAATGCCTTCGAATGTATCCAAATTCAAATCGATCGGAAAATGAAATTCGAAAACATCCGAAACGAACCTAAATTAATTTTTCCGCCGCACACAAGTCTAATATTACGGGGATATAAAAAGTTGAAGCTGAAATAATTTTTCACATAAAAAAGAAATACCAGAACAAAGGGTCTCAAGCTGAAGTGTAGCAGGTAGACAAGTAACTTCACAGAAAGGTTATTTGATTCATGGAATAAACTCCCATTAGAGGTGCTAAAGACAAACACTGTGAGGAGTTTAATATAAGGCTGGCATAAGCATAAGGCTGTCCTACAAACTACTTATGGTTCATATCTGCAGTCACAGTCTATGAAGTGCCAGGCACACATTGGCAATGTCATCTCCTAAGTGGTAGAAGTTGCAAGTGATTGTTATTTTAGACCAGTTGTATTTAAAAAATGTTGGGTAGAGATGGGTGGGATGATGGGTAGGGAAGGCAAGAAAATGGTTTGTGTTCTATTGGGCTCAGTGTCTTTTGTCTGAGAGGCTAGTGTGTTATCTAACATGTGTCAATCAAGTTATGTGCAAGTTCATGTGAGGTCAAGGCTTGATACAGAGTTATCATACAGTGTGATTGTACAGTTATTCTTACTTTTACTTAACAATGTATAGGTTTCTGTTTGTGTTAGTTAATCATAATAGAACACTGGATATAATTTATTAATCAATTCCAAAAATATTGTTTTAATAATTGTTTACTAAAATGATCATGAAGTATACAGTGACCTTTTATGTAACTGGAATAGTATAGGAAAGGGGGTTATTTTGCTTTGCATTTCATATAACTATCCCTGTCAAAATGATCTAAATATATAAAAAGATGGTACAGGTCAAATGAAGGAAAGGGCAGCTGATCATTGGCCTCATATTTACTGAGAACCACTTATGTAGAGTTATGTTGTGACTGCTGCCAGGGAATGCTAGAAATGTATTCTAGATTAACTTGTTAGCATAACAGAATCACAGAGAAGAATTGGCCTAACATCACTGAGGCAGTCATTTTAAATAAATATAATCCATAATTGTGTAACATTAATCATAATTCTTTTTAAAAAGATCCCCAATTTTTAAACATTAAAATATCCATACATCCTTAACAAATAATGCATAATCTATATATTTTTTAAATTAGCTCTAAATATTAGAAATCCCCTTAATCCCCAATCTTAAAATGACGTTATTTAAAATAACCAATGATCGTGTGCAATGTTGCTAAATATCACATCATTTTGAACAACCTCTAACGTTACATACATAATAAAAACAGCCATCAATCTCTATTTCAATGAAAAAGTATTTCTCAAAGTGACGTTACCTTAAAGGGATATGAAACCACAAAATGTTCTTTTGTGATTCAGACAGTGCGTATCATTTTTTTAAATTTTCCAATTTACTTCTTTTATCAAATTTACTTTGTTTCCATGATATTCTGTGTTGAAGAGATACCTAGGTAGGCATCGAAAACACTACACTTGCAAATGGATAACATTCTTGCAAAACTGTTGCAATATAGTGCTCCAGACATGGGCAGGCTCCTAAGCTTACATCCCTGCTTATCAACAAAGATACCAAAGAAAAACAAAGAAAAATTGATAACAGAAGTAAATTAGAAAGTTGTTACAAATTGCATGCTCTATTGGATTCATGAAAGACAAATTTTGGGTTTCATAACCGTCTGGATTTTCAGTCCCCAAACAGGTTCATTATGGAAAAAGTTCCTCAATATCCAATAGTAAGCAAGATTTTTAGACCAATGGGATTCCTTCCCAAAGATGACATAATGTAGGTGTTCTCTTTCAAGCCATGTGGAATATCAGTCCCAAAAAAGGTCCGCTGGGGGTAAAGGTTTTGATTGGCCAATAAGGAGCGAAAGTTGAAAAATCCTCTTTTCTAAGCCGTAATGTGCAATGTCCAATTATTTTTTTGAAAATTAAAATGTGATGAACTGAAATTTTAAGCATGACAAATGTGGGATACCGACAGTAAATACCGATAGAATAAAATGACAATGTGAATAGAAATTATTTTTCATTTAAGATACGTAAAATCCTCTTAAAGTTATTATATGTCTAAAAGTACAAGTGATGATTATCACACATATCTCTCATTCTAATTAATTCCTAAATACAATTATAACAAGGATTATATTTCTAAAATATATGAAGTGCTATTTCTACTACTAAGTGCTGTATCTAAATATTTAATTTTAAAGAATTGCCCCTATATTAGTACCTTTGTTCATGACTAACTCCAATCCTTGAAATTGGATCAAAAGGTTTCTTGTTATTCTTCAAGTAACAGCATTTTGCACCTATCAGTCATTTCCTTATTAGTCTGTAACATGTTTACTGTCATTATGAGGCCCTAATTAACATAACTCCCTCAAAGAAAGACAAACTACAGAAAATATATTTATTTGCCTTTTTACTGTCATTTTTTTTTCTCCCTTTGTGTTCCCACTAGAATTACAGATAATATAGTTATTTTCTTTTTTTTTAAAAGGAACAGTATGCTGTAATTTTTGTCTCCCTTTGTGTTCCCATTTTACCTGCTGGAGTTTAGAAATAGCTCATTTACCTTTAGTTTCTCATTTGAAATAGCTAAATGTTTGCCTTCTAAAATTAAAGGGCCATTAAACACAAATTGCAAGCTGCATAAAAATGTACCTTCATATCTGAGAAGAATTTTGCAATGAATTATGCAGCTTTATTTTTAATTTTATGTTTTTTATTTTCCCTGATTTCGCTGTCCCCCAGAACAGAAGAACCATTGCTAACCAATCACAAACTAATACGCAGATATAGCATGTGCAGTTAAAGAAATATAAAAATATAAAATTTTACTTTCATGATTCAGATAGATCATATAATTTTGAACAACTTTTCAATTTAATTCTATTATTAAATTTGCTTCATTGTCTTTGTAACTTTTGTTGAAGGTGCAGCAATGCGCTACTGGTTCTGCACATTGGGTGGGCCAATAAGAAGAGGGATATATGTGCATCCACCAACTAGCAGTTAGCTCCCAGTAGTGTATTGCTACTCCTGAGCATACCTAGGTATTCTTTGCAACAAAGGATACCAAGAGAATTAAGTAAATTAGATAACATAATTAAATTGGAAAGTTGTTTAAAATTGTCTGAATTATGAAAGAAAATTTTTGGGTTTCATGTCCCTATAATGAAAGAAACTGGGGTAACCTGTTCTCCTCTATTCCCTTAATATAGCACTGATTCAGCTTAATTAGTAAAAACATATCTATATATAACCGGTTTCTAAGTAAACCACCATGTATTCCTTTTTAATCTTTATCTAATAGATAAATATAATAGATAAATATAAATATATATTTAGATACAAACACTATAATATTAAGACCTAAACTACCTTGTATGCTCACTGATATTGCAAAGAATACTTTTCCTATCATGATTATTGACAAACTGATAATCCCTCTTAAAGGGAAAGTATACTATAAAACAGTTTTTGCCTTAATGTAATTTCAATAACTTGTTATGCCAGCTGCAGCGTATAGAATGTATAAGATTTGCATTTTCAGGTTTATTTTTGTATATGAAATAGCTGTTTTTGTGCTTCTAAACTACAGCCTATTAAAATGGGTTGAGCTTGCAGGTAATTTCAGATCTCATTATGTTATCACTTTGTGTACACACACTTGCTTACTTATACACTCCTCATACATTCCAAAATACAATTTAAAGTATTAACCCTAACTTACAAAGCAGTCAACAGTCTAATTTCCAACTATATTTCTTCTCATTGTGATATATTTCCCATCCCATCCTCTTTGATCAACCTCTGACCTACATCTCTCTACTCCTGTTATCTCAATGTCCCTCTCCCGTATCCAAGAAATCGCATGTGCTGCTTCTGTCCTCTGGAACTCTCTACCCTGCTCCATAAGATTGTCTCCAACCTTGTATAGCTTCAGACGCTCCTTGAAAACTCATCTATTCAGAGAGGCTTTCCATCTCTCCTCCATCTCTCATCATAACCAAACTAATGCATGAACTGCCTGACTCATTGCTGCAACTACAACTGATGTGACAAGCTACCCCCAACCTTATGTCTCTGCACCCTAAACCTGTAGGCTGTGAGATCTCCGGAGCAGGGCCCTCTTCCTCCTGTACTAGATGTGTTTAGTTTTGTATTTTATCACAAATCCTTGTCATTGTATACCCCTATCAATGTACCCAGCTCTACGGAATTTGGCGGCGCTATACAAATAAATGATAATAATAATAATAATCTTATATCTGTAAACCAAAGCTTAATACTGGAAACTTATACATTTTATCACTTAAAGGGACACTGAACCCAATTTTTTTTCTTTCATGATTCAGATAGAGCATGCAATTTTAAGCAACTTTTTAATTTACTTCTATTATCAATTTTTCTTCGTTCTCTTGTTATCTTTATTTTATGGACAGGTTATGGAGCAGCGTTCTTTAGACCGCTGCTTCATAGCTGGTGTTTCTGGCGAGTCTGAAACACAGGGCTTCAAGCTCCGTACGGAGCTTGATAGATATGCCCCAAAGGGTTAAACAAATAGTTACAATCCGCTCCAGATCAGCAATGCACTGCCAATCCTGAGTTGAAGAAGACTGGTGATTGGTAGCTTACTGTGATGGTTTGAAATAGAAGTGTGTTAATTATTGGAATTGTAACTCTTTAGAAAATCAAACAGGAGTTTAATTCTTGTAAAAACCTGATTAATTCCAGAAGTGAGTCAGTTTATTTATGATGAATATAATCAGGGCCGCCACTAGAAATTTTGGGGCCCCTGACTTAACCATTGATCAGGGCCCCCCCCCCTCCTTTGACATGTGCAATTTTTTCCAAGTGACTAAAACGTATATGCACTTTTTTCTTAATTGTCTATTTAAACTTTGAAATGTTTTAAAGGTAGAAACATACACTGAAACACACACACACACTCACACATAAGGATTCACATACAGACTCTCTAGCAAACACGCAAAGAAACTCAGACACAGACACCCAAACAGACACTTGGCACTTGTTTACATTGCCCTGACAAGTAATGAGGTAAACTACAGTTTTGTAAAAAATGGAGATTTAGAAAACAAAATATGGAGTTCTGATTATCTTTTTGTAAAGGAAGATGCCAACTAAATGATGACAACATCTTTACAGTGGCTGAAAGGAAGGGCCCTGAACTGCATAAACAATAATTTAAAGGTTAAATGGTAGATTGGTGACTTCCGGAAAGGTCTCATTAGTCTCAAAGTCTGTAGAAAGATGTGAATAATCAATAGTAAGGTCAAAATGTCCTAGAAAGGAACATACAATGGACACCCACACACAAACTCAAACTTGCACATACACCCAAGGAAACACTAACAGAGACAGCCTCAGAAAACACACAAAGACATACACACACACAGAGACACCCACAGAAAACACATAAAGACATACATACACACCCTCACGGAGACATCCACAGAAAACACACAAAGACATACACACCCTCACAGAGACACTCACAGAAAATACACACCGTCACAGAGACATCCACAGAAAACACAGACATACATACACACACACACACACACACACACACAGAGACATCCACAGAAAACACACCCACCCTCACAGAGGCATCCAGAGAAAATACACAAAGACAAACACAAGCCCACCCTCACAGAGATACCCATAGAAAAAGCTCAAAGACATATGCACACACCCTCACAGACATCCACAGAAAATGCACAAAGACATACACACCCACCCTCACAGAGATACCAACAGAAAAAAAATACATACACACTTATAGAGACACAAATCAAACCACAAAAACATAAACACATACACCCACAGAAACACTCACAGGAGGAAACATTTATGCACCTTGCATCCCCTAAATCAACAGTGTGTGACATGCATGATAAAAAAATGCAGAAATTAAGAGATCACTTTTTAAAGAATCATATTTGTAAATGTGCAAACAAAAATAATTCTGTGAATTCAAAATTGTACATTAATGATCTGGGTAGATGGCTAGATGAAGAAAAGTACTTTTAAAAGGTTGACATATGTTTGTTTGATATTTTCCCCATTTTCCCCAACCAAGAGCACCACTTCAAATATAGTGTTCAAATGTTCCCATCTGTCAGCTGTACTTGTGGATTTTGAAAATGCTGTACTCTATATGGTCTTGGTGGAACCATAAGCTGTGGTACGCATACCATTAGATCTGGTTAAATGCAGGATTTAAGCTTGTTGGTATGCATTTCAAAATTAAGTCAGCTGTAGAGTAAACTGAACACTGAGCAATCTTAGTCTGAGAGTATAACATGTTATGCAGATGTAAAAATCTTAGATAAAATGCCTCCTTGTATCTGAAAAGTCCTTGCATAAAGGGGCAGTAAACTGGAATGCAATATATTTAATTTGTGTATTGAGGAGGAAACATTTCTGCATGGTTTTAAATATAGAATTTCTACAGCATTGTCAAATAACCATAAATACACTGCTGCTAAAAAAAATTGTTTTTATGGACCCCTGGCCCCACCATACAACTACTACCACACTGAAGTTACAATCTTAAATTGCACAAAGAAATAAAAAACATTTGCTAGTAATTCCTACCTCCTCTGCAAATGAAAGTGATCAACCGTCTGACTCAGGCACACACTCTACAAAGTGCCAAGTCTGTCTCACACTGTGCATAGTGGTTTAGTGCACACTCAAAAATCCTCACAAATGCTAATACTTTACTCCTTGTTATAACATTTCCCATGCTCAATTAGCACTCTTCTGTAGTACCCACTGGTGGCTGCCAAAATTAAAAAAAAAAAAATAAAAAAAAAAAATAATTTTTTTGTTTTTTACTTCTTGCCTCATGGGGCCCCACTAGCCCATTGGGCCCCTGACAGGAGTCACCCCTGTCACCCCCTGATGGCGGCCCTGAATATAATTCAATATATATCAATGTAAACAGACTGAGTTTACACTGAGTTGCCAAAAGGAATAATATAGAAACTTTATGTAGTATAATGTTGCAGCACATTAAACATTTGTTGCAATATCTCAGGATGATGTCCCCTTTAGTCTTCACGCACTCACACAACAAACAGCTCTAAAATATATACAAGTCATTCATCCATATGTTGCAGACAGAAAACACACGAACGGTGTAATAAATCAGGATGGCGTCAGGCAGCACAAGTGGTCACGAAAGAGGCAAGATAAGAATTACAAGTAGCGGAGCTGAGCTACGATGTGGCGTACCTGGTGTTTGCAGAGGCTTCGGTGCGAGTGCGACTTCCGGTCGCGGTAAGGAAAGTAGATCCGGCCGGTCCAATACCGGATAGTAAGATGCGGATAAACTCACAAACGTAAAGTTCAGAGACTCCTAAACACTGTTGAAATAATTAGATCAAAGTGGCAGTCCAAGGAGGTAGTTTAAAGTTTAACAACAAGGAATAAGTTGAATTCAAATAACAGCACGAAACTTAGCTTAAGAATGAGCTTCACAAGTTAGCAACAAAATTTTCAGGCACTGATGATCAGCACCCAACCCCTTTTAAAGGGAAGTTCTTATTGAGGGCGGGATGCACCTTAAAGGTGTATCACACACTCCCCCCCTCAAAGCCCCCCTAAAGCAACGGCAGAAGCTTTAAGAGGATAACGACGATGAAAAGCACGGATAAGGCGTGGAGCGTGGACCTCAGTGTCCCTTATCCACGTATTTTCTTCAGGACCATAACCCTTCCATTTTAGGAAATATTCCAACTGACCACCTCTCAATCTGGAATCCAATATCTTTTCAATCTCAAATTCCTCTTGGCTATCTACCTGAATAGGGTTAGTATCCTGAGTAGTTGAAACTTTAGATGCTTGATATGGTTTTACAAGTGACACATGAAATGTTGGATGAAACTTATAATGAGTAGGTAACTTCAGGTGTACAGTTGAAGGATTCAATATTTTGTCAATGACAAAAGGACCTAAAAACTGGTTAGCCAGTTTCTTTGTAGGTACACGTAACCTAAGATGTTTCGTCGATAATAACACTTTGTCCCCTACTTGATACTTAGGAGCAGGTCTATGATGTAAATCATAGTAATGTCTCTGTGAGGTCTTAGCTTCAGAGAGATGTAACTTTACTGCATCTAATCGTTCTTGCAATTGAGTGGAATAATCAGTAGCTGCAGGGGAATTCACTTCGATATCGGATAAAGGTATGGTTGTGGGATGGAAACCATAAGTTGCATAGAATGGTGTTACCTTGGTGGTGGAAGAAACAGAATTGTTATAAGCGAATTCTGCCATGGGGAGATATGACAGCCAATCATCTTGTTGGTGAGCTATGTAGCAGCGCAAATACTGCTCTAAAGTTTGATTCAATCTTTCCGTTAACCCATTAGTCTGTGGGTGGAAAGCAGTAGAGAACTTAGGGTTTATGTGTAACTTCTTACATAAGGACCTCCAAAAAAGATGAAGTGAACTGTGTACCCCTATCAGTTATTATATTTTTTGGTAACCCATGTAATTTCACTATATGTCGTATAAAAGTGTTAGCAGTAGTATATGCTGATGGTAATCCTTTTAACGGTATAAAGTGTCCTAACTTAGTTAAGTGGTCCACTACCACTAATATGGTGTTGTAGTTTTGGGATTTGGGTAAGTCTACTATGAAATCCATAGAAATAGTTTCCCAGGGTCTATCAGGAACGGGCAGAGGAGATAGTAAACCTATCGGACCTCTATGGTCTATTTTATTTCTTGCGCAAGTGTCACAAGACTGAACATACGTATGTATGGACTGATCCATTTGTGGCCACCAAAATGTTCTTCTAGTTCTTTCTATAGTTTTTTTGTATACCACTATGACCTGCTAAATGTATATCGTGGGTGTGATGAAGAATTTGTTTCCTTAACGCGGTAGGTACGTATAGTTTGGTTTTATGATAAAATAATCCAGTCTTAGTATCTTTCATACAGGACTTTGGTGGAATAGGTTCCTTCTTTAAGGCTTGTTTAATCCTTATCTCAATAGGTGTTAAGATTCCTATAAATTTGTCAAGAGGAATAATAGGATTAAGTGCATCTACAGGAGTTTGCTCGTGAAATCTGGAGAGAGCATCAGCTTTTGTATTTAGTACCCCAGGTCTGTAGGTTATCAAAAAATTAAACCTGTCTAAAAACAACGACCATCTCATTTGTCTTGCTGATAAGGTTTTACTCTGCTGAAGGTATTGGAGGTTCTTATGGTCGGTATAGATTAAAAATGGCTCGTTAGTGCCTTCCAATAAATGTCTCCACTGTTCAAGTGATACTTTTATAGCCAGCAATTCTTTATCACCTATACCATAGTTATTTTCTGCAGAGGTGAATCTTCTAGAGTAGTAAGCAATAGGTGAGATTATTGTTTTTTCCTTGTTATATTGGGAAAGAACAGCCCCAATCCCTGAAGTAGAGGCATCCACCTCCACAATATATTGCAACTGTGGATCTGGCATATGCAATAAAGGAGCTGAGCTGAAGTTTTGTTTTAAAACATCAAATGCTCTCTGGGCTTCTTCAGTCCATTTATATCGTTGTTTTTTACTCGTAAGTTGGGTTAACGGTTTAACTATATCTGAAAAATTACTAATAAATTTTCGATAATAGTTAGCAAATCCTATGAATCGTTGAAGTGCACGTGTGGTTGAGGGTATTGGCCATTGTAATATTGCAGAGATTTTTTCGGGATCCATTTGTATCTGATCAGGGGTAATAATATACCCTAAAAATTTAATTCTATTGACATGAAATAGACATTTTTCTTTTTTAGCGTACAATTTATGTTCTTTCAACCGTGTTAGAACCCATCTTACATGTTTTTCGTGTTCCAGCTGTGTCTTAGAGTAAATCAGTATATCATCTAAATAGATAATAACACATGTATCCATTAGATCATGAAAGATTTCATTTATAAAATGCTGGAACGTCGCCGGAGCGTTACTGAGTCCAAAGGGCATGACGTTATACTGGAAGAGGCCATACCTCGTGCGGAAAGCGGTCTTCCATTCATCTCCCTCCTTTATACGTATGAGATTATACGCTCCTTTAAGGTCTAATTTTGTGTAAACAGTGGCACCCTTTAGACGTTCTATCAATTCGGGTATTAATGGGAGTGGGTACCTATTTTTGACAGTAACAGCATTCAAAGCTCTATAATCAATTATTGGTCTCAATGTGCCATCTTTATTTTTTACCAAAAACATCCCTGCAGCTGCAGGGGATGTAGAATGGGAGATAAACCCTTTTCTCAGATTATCATCCAGATAAGCTCTTAAAAATGTTAATTCACTTTGAGATAATGGGTAAATTTTCCCATGGGGTATAACTGCTCCTGGGATGAGATCTATAGGGCAGTCGAAAGTCCTATGTGGAGGCAGATTTTCTGCCTCCACGAGATTGAATACCTCTGCCAAATCCTGATAGAGTTCTGGGACAACCTCCATCTCAGCAGAGATGGATCTTACACTTTGGGGAAAACATGTAGTCAAACAATAATTAGATCTTAACTTAATTTGTGAATGTTTCCAATCTATGTCTGGATTGTGTTTTTGCAGCCAAGAATACCCCAGAATGATAGTGTGAAGGGCAATGGGTATGACGTCATAACTAACATACTCAGTGTGACCTTCCTTTAATGTGGTTAATAGTGGTATGGTTTGATGTGTGATTGGACCTTTTTTGATTAAGGTTCCATCAATAGATTTAACATAGACAGGGTTTTGCTTGCACACAAGGGGTATTTTATTATTTACAACATATAACGAATCGATATAATTTCCGGAAGCACCAGAATCAATCAGCGCCCTGCATTGGGTATTTTCCTGATCCCACTGTAATGAGAGAATCAAAGTCAATTGCAAAGTTTCTGTTATAAGACATATATTAAAAGGTTTATTTTGCTTACCCTTCCTTTGTTTTTGGAGAAGTGGACAATTAGATACATTATGCTCCTTTTTTCCACAATATAGACATAAGTTTTCCAATCTTCTCCTTGTTTTTTCTTCCTCCGAAAGAGGACCTTTTATTACTCCAATCTCCATGGGCACAGGGTTAGAGGTAGATCTCTCTGTGTGGGTGGTATAAGTGATAGATCTTTTAGGTGTGTAATCATATGTGGCCTTCTCTGCACGCCTCTCCCTGAGTCTTCTATCAATTGAAGTACTCAGTTTTATAAGACCTGAGAGACTATCTGGTAATTCTTGTCTGGAGAGCTCATCTTTCAGAGTCTCAGACAAACCCAGCCTAAACTGATTTTTTAAACTGATCTGATTCCATTGGGAGTCTACTGCCCACATTTGGAAATCAGTAGTATACTCCTCCACTGTCCGCTTCCCTTGTCTTAAGGAGCGCAGTTTTGTTTCTGCTAGGATTTGAGTGTCTGGGTCCTCATACAGATTAGCCATAGCCTGGAAAAAATCTTGTAAGGAATCTAGTATGGGATCGTTATTCTCATAATACCGGTTAGCCCATGTCCTAGGCTCTCCTTGTAAAAATGATATGGTAGTGCAGACCTTTATACGGTTCGAGTGGTATATACGTGGGCGCAGAGAAAAAAGCAAGTGACAGGCTGTTTTAAAATCCCTAAAGTCTTGTCTCTTACCAGAGAAAGGTTGAGGATACTGTATGTGTGGTTCAGGTACCTCACTGCTTTTTGCAGCCATGTAATCTTTAAGTACAGTCTTAATGGCTATATTTTCTGCTTGCACCTCAGTTAAGGCATGTGCCAAATAATCAAGTTTTTGTTCTATGCTGTTAAATTGGGTTTCTATTTCCTCAGGAGTCATTTTTAGTTATAATTCCAATTAACACTTTGTTTAGGCCTGAAAATTATGTGATGGTTTGAAATAGAAGTGTGTTAATTATTGGAATTGTAACTCTTTAGAAAATCAAACAGGAGTTTAATTCTTGTAAAAACCTGATTAATTCCAGAAGTGAGTCAGTTTATTTATGATGAATATAATTCAATATATATCAATGTAAACAGACTGAGTTTACACTGAATTGCCAAAAGGAATAATATAGAAACTTTATGTAGTATAATGTTGCAGCACATTAAACATTTGTTGCAATATCTCAGGATGATGTCCCCTTTAGTCTTCACGCACTCACACAACAAACAGCTCTAAAATATATACAAGTCATTCATCCATATGTTGCAGACAGAAAACACACGAACGGTGTAATAAATCAGGATGGCGTCAGGCAGCACAAGTGGTCACGAAAGAGGCAAGATAAGAATTACAAGTAGCGGAGCTGAGCTACGATGTGGCGTACCTGGTGTTTGCAGAGGCTTCGGTGCGAGTGCGACTTCCGGTCGCGGTAAGGAAAGTAGATCCGGCCGGTCCAATACCGGATAGTAAGATGCGGATAAACTCACAAACGTAAAGTTCAGAGACTCCTAAACACTGTTGAAATAATTAGATCAAAGTGGCAGTCCAAGGAGGTAGTTTAAAGTTTAACAACAAGGAATAAGTTGAATTCAAATAACAGCACGAAACTTAGCTTAAGAATGAGCTTCACAAGTTAGCAACAAAATTTTCAGGCACTGATGATCAGCACCCAACCCCTTTTAAAGGGAAGTTCTTATTGAGGGCGGGATGCACCTTAAAGGTGTATCACACTTACACACATATGCGTCTCCGACTGGCTCAGCAGTGCATTGCCAATGCCAATCTGGAACTGACTTTAACTATGTGTTGAACCACTCTGTGGGTTCTGTTCAAGCAAAAGTGCAATAATAAATTGTTCTAGTTCTTCCATTGTCTGTGTCTTTTATATATTCTGCATATTATTTTCTCTTACAATGGTTGCCAGGCAGAAAGAAATTTGATCACTCACAGAGAATGTGGAGACCTAATAAAGAAAAAATCATGAAAAACACCCAACCCATTAGTGTATTGTAAAGATACATATACAATTATCAACACATTTTATGAATTAATAAATGTCCTTATACAATATATGACTGTTTTCAGAAAACTGTCTATTATATAAATGATATGTAACTAACAGCTTGATAATATTTAAAGGGATAGTCTACTTCAGAATTTGTATTGTTTAAAAAGATAGATGATCCCTTTATTACCTATTCCCCAGTTTTGCATAACCAACACAGTTATAATAAAACACATTTTACCTCTGTAATTACCTTGTATCCAAACCTCTTCAGACTGCCCTCTTATTTCAGTTCTTTTGACAGACTTGCATTTTAGCCAATCAGTGCCCTTTCATTAGCAACTACACGTGCGTGAGCACAATGTTATATATATGACATACATGAACTAATGCTCTCTAGGGGCGCGATCCGATATAGATCGTAGTTTGTGGCGCAAGCGAGGGAACCCCCGCCACCCGTAGTTTCAGCTCGCAACTCGAGCTATCCAATATACGGCGCCGTTAGTTGCTAAAGTGCCGTAAGTCGGATAAACCAGCGATGTCCAGAAATCTGAGTAAGTACAAATTTCCGGAGTCGCCAGTGACCTACGCCACTTTAGAAACTGCCGGCGCCTACAAAACCTGACTAAGTTATAAAATCACCCGTACTGTCCAACACGCCTCCCAAACATAGCCCGACACGTATACCCCTCTATCCGCTATCCCCCCTCACTCTCCTAATAATAAAAAATGTATTAACCCCTAAACCACTGCTCCCGGACCCCGCCGCACCTAATAAAGTTATTAACCCCTAAACCGCCGCTCCTGGACCCCGCCGCCAGCTACATTAACTACCCCCTAATATGAGCTCCTACCTGGCCGCCAGCTACATTAACTACCCCCTAATGTGAGCTCCTACCCCGCCGCCAGCTACATTAACTACCCCTTAATGTGAGCTCCTACCCCGCCGTCAGCTATATTAAAATTATTAACCCCTAATTTAATCCCCCTACACCACCGCCAGCTATATTAAATTAATTAACCTCTAATCTAATCCCCCTATACCGCTGCCACCTATATTAAATTAATTAACCCCTAATCTAATCCCCTATACCACCGCCACCTATATTAAATTAATTAACCCCTAATCTAACCCCCCTACACTGCCGCCACCTATATTAAATGAATTAACCCCTAAAATACTAAACTATCCCTCCAACTAAACCTAAGTCTAACCCTACAAATAGCCCTGAAAAGGGCTTTTTGCGTGGCATTACCCCAAAGTAAACAGCTCTATTGCCAGCCCTTAAAAGGGCTTTTTGCGGGGCTTTGCCCCAAAGTAACCAGCTCTTTTACCAGCCCTTAAAAGGGCTTTTGGTGGGGCATTGTCACAAAGAAATCAGCTCTTTTGCCTATAATCTAAATCCCCCTATACCGCCGCCACCTATAATAAATATATTACCCCATAATCTAATCCCCCTACACCGCCGCCACCTATATTAAATAGATTAATCCCTAATCTGACCCCCCTACACCGCCGTCACCTATTTTAACTATATTAACCCTAATTATATTAGGGTTAATATAGTTAATATAGTTATTATATTATATATATTAACTATATTAACCCTAATTATATTAGGGTTAATATAGTTAATATCGTTATTATATTATATATATATATTAAGTATAATAACCCTAACTCTAACACCCCTAACTAAATTCTTATTAAAATAAATCTAATTAATATTAATATTATTAATTAAAATATTCCTATTTAAATCTAAATACTTACCTATAAAATAAACCCTAAGATAGCTACAATGTAATTAATAAGCTAATTACACCTATTCTAAGCCCCCTAATAAAATAACAAAGCCCCCCAAAATAAAAAAAATTCCCTACCCTAAACTAAATTACAAAATTTAAGAGCTCTATTACCAGCCCTTAAAATGGCTTTTTGCGGGGCATGCCCCTGTTCCGATCAGCCAATAGAATGCAAGCTCAATCTGATTGGCTGATTGGATCAGCCAATCGGATTGAACTTGAATCTAATTGGCTGATTGAATCAGCCAATCAGATTTTCTTACCTTAATTCCGATTGGCTGATAGAATCCTATCAGCCAATCGGAATTCGAGGAACGCCATCTTGGATGACGTCATTTAAAGGAAACTTCATTCGTCGTTCAATCGTCGGGCCAGATGGATGTTCCGCATCGGAGGGCTGTAGAAAGAAGATTGAAGATGCCGCTTGGAAGAAAACTTCGCCCCAATGGAGGACTTCTTCTTTGCCGCCTGGATGAAGACATCGCCTGATGGAAGACTTCTTCTTTGCCGCTTGGATGAAGACATCGCCCGGATTGGATGAAGAGTTCGGCCCGGCTGGGTGAAGACGACTCAAGGTAGGGAGATCTTCTGAGGCTTAGTGTTAGGTTTTTTTAAGGGAGGTTTGGGTGGGTTTAGAGTAGAGGTATGTGGGTGGTGGGTTGTAATGTTGGGGGGTGGTATTGTGGGTTTTTTTACAGGCAAAAGAGCTGATTTCTTTGGGGCATGCCCCGCAAAAAAGCCCTTTTAAGGGCTGGTAATAGAGCTGCTAGCTTTTGTAATTTAGTTTAGGGTAGGGAAAAATTTTTATTTTGGGGGGCTTTGTTATTTTATTAGGGGGCTTAGAATAGGTGTAATTAGCTTAAAATTCTTGTAATCTTTTTTTATTTTTTGTAATTTAGTGTTTGTTTTTTTTGTAATTTAGTTTAGTTTATTTAATTGTATTTTAGTTTAGATATTTGTAGTTTATCTAATTTATTGATAGCGTAGGTGTATTTGTAACTTAGGTTAGGATTTATTTTACAGGTAAATTGGTAATTATTTTAACAAGGTAGCTATTAAATAGTTATTAACTATTTAATAGCTATTGTACCTAGTTAAAATAAATACCAAGTTACCTGTAAAATATATATAAACCCTAAAATAGCTACAATGTAATTATTAATTACATTGTAGCTATCTTAGGGTAGCTATCTTAGGGTTTATTTTATAGGTAAGTATTTAGATTTAAATAGGAATATTTTAATTAATAATATTAATATTAATTAGATTTATTTTAATAAGAATTTAGTTAGGGGTGTTAGAGTTAGATAGGGTTATTATACTTAATATATATATATAATATAATAACGATATTAACTATATTAACCCTAATATAATTAGGGTTAATATAGTTAATATATATAATATAATAACTATATTAACTATATTAACCCTAATATAATTAGGGTTAATATAGTTAATATATATATATATATATATAATATAATAACGATATTAACTATATTAACCCTAATATAATTAGGGTTAATATAGTTAATATATATAATATAATAACTATATTAACTATATTAACCCTAATATAATTAGGGTTAATATAGTTAATATAGCTGGCGACGGTCTAGGGGGATTAGATTAGGGGTTAATCTATTTAATATAGGTGGCGGCGGTGTAGGGGGATTAGATTAGGGGTTAATCTATTTAATATAGGTGGCGGCGGTGTAGGGGGATTAGATTAGGGGGTAATACATTTATTATAGGTGTCAGCGGTGTAGGAGGATTTAGATTAGATGCAAAAGAGCTGATTACTTTGTGACAATGCCCAGCAAAAAGCCCTTTTAAGGGCTGGTAAATGAGCTGATTACTTTGGGGAAATGCCCCGCAAAAAGCCCTTTTAAGGGCTGGCAATAGAGTTGTTACTTTGGGGCAATGTCACGCAAAAGGCCCTCTTAAGGGCTGGTAATAGAGGTGATTACTTTAGGGGGATTAGATTAGGAGTTAATAATTTTAATATAGCTGGCGGCGGTGTAGGGGGATTAGATTAGGGGTTAATAATTTAATATAGCTGGCGGCGGGGTAGGGGGATTAGATTAGGGGTTAATAATTTTAATATAGCTTGCGGCAGGGTAGGAGCTCACATTAGGGGGTATGTAATGTAGATGGCAGCGGTGTAAAGGGCTCACATTAGGGGGTATGTAATGTAGATGGCAGTGGTGTAAGGGGCTCACATTAGGGGGTATGTAATGTAGGTGGCGACGGTGTAGGGGGATCACATTAGGGGGTTATACATTTAATGTAGGTGGCTGCGGGGTCCAGGAGCAGCGGTTTAGGGGTTAAATACTTTATTAGGGATTGCGGCGGGGGATTGCGGTTGACAGGTAGATAGACATTGCGCATGCGTTAGGTGTTAGGTTTTATTTTGTAGCTAGTTTAGGGAGTTACGGGGCTCCAATAGACAGCGTAAGGCTTACTACGGCTGCATTTTGTGGCGAGGTGAAAATGGAGTAAGATTTCTCCATTTTCACCACGTAAGTCCTTGTGCTGTATATTGGATACCAAACTGCGCGGGTTTGGTATACCTGTCTATGGCCCAAAAAACTACAGGCGAAGGCAGAAATATACGAGCGTAACTTCTAGGTTACGCCGTATATAGGATATCAAACCCACGCAAAATTCGGCGTCGCCGGCTTTTGCGGGCGACGCTGCATATCAGATCGGGCCCCAGCTGTATAAAACTGTCAAATACATTTAGATAAGAGACAGCCTTCAAGGACTTAGAAATTAGCATATGAGCCTACCTTGGTTTAGCTTTAAACTAAGAATACCAAGAAAACAAAGCAAATTTGATGATAAAAGTAAATTGGAAAGTTGTTTAAAATTACATGCCCTATCTGAATAATGAAAGTTTAATCTTGACTAGACTGTCCCTTTAAGGTTATCATAACAAACGATGGAATGAGCTTTTGTGGAGCTCAGCATAAAACCAAGCTATTTTTCATTTTGCTAAACCTTTGTTTAGGAACAAACTGTTTCAAATATGTATTACTTTAAAATGCCAATCAAATCCATTTTTTATTAAAAACCACAGGAATGCCAGGTAATCTGAATCCCTTCTATAATGCATACTTGTACAGCTAGTAACCTTTTTGCTTAAAGGAAAAGTATCAACGCTAAGGCAGAAAGGTACAGTATGTTGGGGGGAGCTCAGATTTATGGATTAGGATAGTATTTGTGAAATCAAACATCACTATAAAATGTTTTTTCATACAAAAACAAGCATGCAAATGTAATGTTCTACCAATTCAGATTTTTGTAAATTAATTGTGAAACAATATTATTCCAATAAACCCTAATTTAGAGAACTCATCCCTAAAAAACAGTCTTAATTAAAACTGAAATAGATAAAAGGTCAGCATTAGATTGAAACAAATAAAATAATAAATTGTATAAGCTTAAATCTTTTCTCAAACAATTGCAAGTTGTAAACACTTACGCCTAGATTTAGAGTTCTGCATTAGCCGTCAAAAGCAGCGTTAAGGGGTCCTAACGCTGCTTTTAGCCGCCCACTGGTATTTAGAGTCAGGCAGGAAAGGGTCTAACGCTCACTTTCCAGCCGAGACTTTTCCATACCGCAGATCCCCTTACGCCAATTGCGTATCCTATCTTTTCAATGGGATCTTCCTAACGCTGGTATTTAGAGTCTTGGCTGAAGTGAGTGGTAGACCCTCTACCGACAAGACTCCTAACGCCCATGGAAAGGCTGTAGTTAAGAGCTTTATGGGCTAACGCCGGTATATAAAGCTCTTAACTACAGTGCTCTAAAGTACACTAACACCCATAAACTACCTATGTACCCCTAAACCGAGGTCCCCCCACATCGCCGCCACTATAATAAATATTTTTAACCCCTAATCTGCCGACCGCACATCGCCGCCACCTACATTATCCCTATGAACCTCTAATCTGCTGCCCCTAACATCGCCGACACCTACTTAATATTTATTAACCCCTAATCTGCCCCCCCAACATCACCGCTACCTTACCTACACTTATTAACCCCTAATCTGCCGTCTATAATAAATGTATTAACCCCTAAAGCTAAGTCTAACCCTAACCCTAACCCCCTCCTAAATTAAATATAATTAAATCTTATTAAAGTATTCCTATTTAAAACTAAATACTTACCTGTACAATAAACCCTAATATAGCTATAATATAACGAATAATTATATTGTAGCTATTTTCGGATTTATATTTATTTTACAGGCAACTTTGTATTTATTTTAACTAGGTACAATAGATATTAAATAGTTATTTACTATTTAATAGCTACCTAGTTAAAATAATTACAAAATTACCTGTAAAATAAATCCTAACCTAAGTTACAATTAAACCTAACACTGCACTATCAATAAATGAATTAAATAAATTACCTACAATTACATACAATTAAATAAACTAAACTAAATTACAAAAAATAAAAAAAGATTACAAGAATATTGGCTAATTACACCTACTCTAAGCCCCCTAATAAAATAAAAAAGCCCCCCAAAATAATAAAGGTCCCTACCCTATTCTAAATTAAAAAGTAATCCGCTCTTTTACCAGCCCTTAAAAGGCCTTTTTGCGGGGCATGCCCCAAAGTAATCAGCTCTTTTGCCTGTAAAAAAAAATACAACCCACCCAACATTAAAACCCACCACCCACATACCCCTACTCTAACCCAAACCCCCTTAAATAAACCTAACACTACCCCCCTGAAGATCTCCCTACCTTGAGTCATCTTCACCCAGCCGGGCCGAAGTCTTCATCCGATGGGGCAGAAGAGGACATCCAGACTGGCAGAAGTCTTCATCCTATCCGGGCAGAAGAGGACATCCAGACCGGCAGACATCTTCATCCAAGCGGCATCTTCTATCTTCATCCATCCGGAGCGGAGCCATCTTCTTTCCAGCCGACGCGGATCCATCCTCTTCAACCGACGCCTACTCGCCGAATGAAGGTTCCTTTAAATGACGTCATCCAAGATGGCGTCCCTCGAATTCCGATTGGCTGATAGGATTCTATCAGCCAATCGGACTTAAGGTAGGAAAAATCTGATTGGCTGATTGAATCAGCCAATCAGATTCAAGTTCAATCGGATTGGCTGATCCAATCAGCCAATCAGATTGAGCTCGCATTCTATTGGCTGATCGGAACAGCCAATAGAATGCAAGCTCAATCTGATTAATTATCTTAAAATTCTTGTAATCTTTTTTTATTTTTTGTAATTTAGTGTTTGTTTGTTTGTTTTTTGTAATTTAGTTTAGTTTATTTAATTGTAGGTAATTGTAGGTACTTGTAGTTAATTGATTTAATTTATTTATTGATAGTGTAGTGTTAGGTTTAATTGTAACTTAGGTTAGGATTTATTTTACAGGTAATTTTGTAATTATTTTAACTAGGTAGCTATTAAATAGTAAATAACTATTTAATAGCTATTGTACCTAGTTAAAATAAATACAAAGTTGCCTGTAAAATAAATATAAATCCTAAAATAGCTACAATATAATTATTCGTTATATTGTAGCTATATTAGGGTTTATTTTACAGGTAAGTATTTAGCTTTAAATAGGAATACTTTATTTAATAAGAGTTAATTTATTTCGTTAGAATAAAATTATATTTAACTTAGGGGGTGTTAGGGTTAGACTTAGCTTTAGGGGTTAACACATTTATTATAGTAGCGGCGAGGTCCGGTCGGCAGATTAGGGGTTAATACTTGAAGTTAGGTGGCGGCAACATTGGGGGGGGGGGCAGATTAGGGGTTAATAATATTTATTCTAGTGTTTGCGAGGCGGGAGTGCGGCGGTTTAGGGGTTAATACATTTATTATAGTGGCGGCAAGGTCCGGTCGGCAGATTAGGGGTTAATAAGTGTAGGAAAGGTAGTGGCGATGTTGGGGGGGGCAGATTAGGGGTTAATAAATATAATATAGGGGTCGGCGGTGTTAGGGGCAGCAGATTAGGGGTTCATAGGGATAATGTAGGTTGCGGCGGTGTCTGGAGCGGCAGATTAGGGGATAATAATAATATGCAGGGGTCAGCGATAGCGGGGGCGGCAGATTAGTGGTTAATAAGTGTAAGGTTAGGGGTGTTTAGACTCGGGGTTCATGTTAGGGTGTTAGGTGCAGACTTAGAAAGTGTTTCCCCATAGGAAACAATGGGGCTGCGTTAGGAGCTGAACGCTGCTTTTTTGCAGGTGTTAGGTTTTTTTTCAGCCAGCTCAGCCCCATTGTTTCCTGTGGGGATATCGTGCACGAGCACGTTTTCCCAGCTTACCGCTACCGTAGGCAACGCTGATATTGAGAGTTGAAGTGGAGCTAAGTTAGGCTCAACGCACCCTTTTTTGAGCGTAACGCAGCCCCTCAGACAACTCTAAATACCAGTGTTGTTGGAAAGGTGCGTGGGAAAAAAAGCAGCGTTAACTACGCAGGTCTTTACCGACAAAACTCTAAATCTAGCTGTTAAATCTTATTTAACCCTTTCCTGACAGGGTTAAAGTGTCTACATCGGAACAACTGCACGATCGCGAGATTTCAATTTTTGGATCGGGTCTGGGGGGCGTCCCTATAACCCTAGGAACGCCCTCCAGATCCCGATCAAATCTGAGGAGCATAGTAGGCTTCTGGACAGCCGTTAGATATGACGTTCTATTCCGTCATAATGGCTTTAAAGCCCAGTGTAATTATGACGGAATAGAACGGCATAACAGCGTTAAAAGGTTAAAGGGATAATAAAGTCCAAATTAAACTTTTATGATTCATATTTCCTTTGTTCTCTTTGTATTCTTTTTTTAAATCTAAACCTAGGCAGGCTCATATGCTAATTTCTAAGCCCTTGAAGGCCACCTCTTATCTGAATGCATTTGACAGTTTTTCACAGCTAGAGGGCGTTAGTTCATGTGTTTTATATAGATAACATTGTGCTCATGCACGTGGAGTTATTTAAAAGTCAGCACTAATTGCCTGAAATGCAAGTCTGTCAAAAGATCTGAGATAAGGAGGCAGTCTGCAGAAGCTTAGATACAAGGTAATTACAGAGGTAAAAATTATATTTCTATAACAGTGTTGGTTATGCAAAACTGGAGAATGATAAATAAAGGAATTATCTATCGCTTTAAACAATAACAGTTTTGATGTTTACTGTCCCTTTAAGAGATCGAAAACAGAAGACAGTGTTGAGATTGGCAGTAAATCCTTTTAGTGGTTAATGCAAATTACTATTTAGAAGCATTATGTATAAGGTATTAGACACTGGGGGTTAGTAGAGCTTCAGATTTCTATTTAGAAGCCACTGGTATAGGATATAATTTACTATTTTGCTATATATTTGAATTAGGAGTATACTAATGTTTAGTGAGAGCATTGCAAGTTTGATGGGTTTTCTAATATTTTGCATTGTCTTTTCTCAGCAACGTTTTGTTTCTTAGTAATGCAAAGGAGTGTTCATTGGAGTCAAACTGTTTTATTTCTTTAAAATAAACACTACAAAACAGTCTCATCAGAATGGCTTCAAAATATTTCTAGGCCTAAGTAGTATTAGTATTACTTCTCTTAGTGCTGCATTCTCCATTAATCCAACACCATGTGACACCTGACATTACTTATTCAGTTTAAATCTAATGAGTGTTGCATTGAATCTGTTTTGAAGATATTCCCTATAATTCTTGGAAAATGACTCAAGGGTCTCCCCCCACCTTCCTGTAATGCGATGGGCAATTTTTTTTTTACTTTAAAATGGAAAAACAAATTTCACCCCTTATCCTTCATTTTACTGTGCGAATATTAAAATATTAGCAATTGAATAACAAAAGTAACATCCAAATGTTTATTCTCAAAAGACTTATATTGAAGATTATCAGAAGTGCCAACATTCATATTTAAAAATAGGTATATTTAAAATCAAGCATAGAGGCAAATATAAGTGAAAATGTATAAAATATACAGATACTATTTAAATCATTCATTACTTCAGATATAACACACATATGTATGAGCTACACTTCCCCAGATGTGTTAATAGTTGTAGGAAACAATAGATGTGCAACGTTTCACGCCACAGGCAGACATCTAGAATTGCTATTGAAAATCATGCACCCAATCACACTAGAGAAGTTATCTGTCTGCTTGCTGCAGGAGAACTCAACAGTAACAATAAGGCAAACAGAGTCAAGACTGTGGCACACACAAAAAACAATTCTTTTATATAAACAAGGTTTCACCTGATCACCCTGCAACAACAATTACATATAATAGCACCACATTCCAAAGGGCGCAAGTTAAAATTTTACATGTATATTTTTTTATAAACATTTAAAATAAATAACAAATTCGGCTTTCGTGTGAAATTGCGCTAACCTGACGTGCGTTAAATTCAATTGTTCTTAAGCAAAAGCGTTTACCTTTCAACTTATAAAACACACACTACTTCCAACCAGGGCAGGATTGGGCCGCCGGGATACTGGGAAAAATCCTGGTGGGTCACCACCCGCCAGGGCCGGCAGTTGGCTACACAAAAAGAGAGAAATCAGGCTCTGATTCAGTATAAAATGGCTGGGCTGCCACCACTCCGCCTTTATAGGACAGTGCGCCAGTGTCTGAGAGACAGAGCAGAGCAGGGGACAGTACTTGCATACTATGCCCGTGACCCGTGAGACTGAGCATCAACGGTCGCTGTATATAGTAGTAAGGAGAGATAGACTGACATTATTTCTGACAAGTGCTAACGGCCAAGCGTCAGGGGGTGGGATCAGATAGATGAATAGGGCAGGGGCGGGCTTCACATGATGCTGCAATCTCCCACTCTGCACTCCCTGAGACTCACTTCCTCCCACCCAGAGTCCCAGAGATGAGAGGGAAGCAGCGAGCCAAGGCAGGGAGTATGGCAAGAAGCTGCAGCGAGGCTAGCTGGTGGTCAGGCGGTGTCACACACTTTCTGGTGAGCAATAGCAACATGTCATTCACGCTCACCAGTGATATTGGCTTGTTTCTGTTCAGGGACGGATTTGGCCATGAGCTTGAGGGGGCGGGGCGGGGCTGAGCCGGAGGGGGCGGGGCTGAGCAGGAGGGGGCTGGGCTGGGCCGGGCCATACAAATTTCCAGGGCCGGTCTGATTTCCCAGTCCGGCCCTGCTTCCAACGCACGCAAAGAGCCATGATAAACCCCTTATCGCTTGCGCACAAGTTAGTGCACCACTCCATCTCAAAGAGAGGTAAGTGACGCAAGGCAGACATAATGGTAAGATTCAGAGCGGTGTATGGGAACTAGGATCTTTTACGATTTGAACCTGAAACTCTGAATTTTAGCAGCAATGTCATTGTCTCAGGCTACATAGCTAAATTCTCAGGGTCAGGCAAGCTAAGCTGTACAAAAATTCACCTGTTTAACTACTTTTTTTTCTAATGTCCCGGGGAGCAACATTCACCAGAGATTTCTAAGCATTATCTGACACACCTCCCTGATATAGCGTTTACTGGCTTCCTGACCCTCAGTTGTACTATATACTTACAGCTAGTGCCAGGGAAATATAGGGACAGATTAAAAGTGGAGAGCTAATTAATGCTTGAGCGTTAATTGCTCTAGAATTAAGATTTTTGCACTTGTCAGGTTGTGCTCATATTACGAGTTGAAAGTAAACTGTGTTTGCTGTCATGGTAACCCAACTAGCGCAAAAATCCGAAGTTAGAGTATTGCCTGTGCATTCATGTATTCCCCAATAGAAGTCAATGAAGAGAAAAAATGAAAATAAAACTAACACCCCACTCTTGCACAAACACCCAGCATAAAAATATGAATATTTCAAATTCCATTGTTCTTCACATAGCAGATTATGTTTTATTTATTCATAAATAAATATTTCTACTTATATCTGATGGTATTTTGGTACAATATTTTATTTATACCTATGTATAGAGATGATTATATATAGGTATAGATATATACAGATATATATAGGGATATCTTTATAAATACTTAGAACATAATCTGCAATGTGCAGAACATTGGAATGTATAATATTTACAGTACATACTTTAATTACTTATTAAAAATGAATATTGCAAAAATATGATTTTACATGTTTTCATCTACTTAACGGCAAAGAGCTCCAATGCACTTATATACATGTCTAAATATGTGTACATACCTGTTTAAGTGTTTATATGTGTATATATATATATATATATATATATATATATATATATATATATATATATATATATATATATATATATATGTCTGTAAATACATATATACACAAATAAATACATAAATACATACATATGTACACATATATAGACATATATATATCTTTAGACGTGTATATGAATGTATCTCAATGTTAAAGCCCTTTTGCCTGCTTTTTTTTTTCTCTAACACATGAGATCTTCTATCTTTGAGCCTTTATAACTTTTGAGTGCAATTTTTTTTAAATAATTTTTATTAGATAGTGTTATTATGAGTGCTGTAACTATACTTTGTAATTTGTTTTTCATGTGTCTTGTGCAACTTTTTATTTTCATGAAACAGTTAACCAGAGCTTTGAAGTCACGGTAATGATTCCAGCATAAATCGTGATTGCGATATACCCCTTATCCCTTGGGTGCAAACGTTTGTGCTCCACTTGTAATCTAGCCCATAATGTTTTCAAGGATTTCAATGTGAGCTTATCTGAAATGTTCCCAGGTATAAGTTTATTCAGGGGTGTAAAGAAGAGTATGGAACGGTGTAATATATGTTTTGGGAGATTTAGGGAGGTGAGCGGGATGTTGTTCCCTATATATTAATCAGGGGCTCCATTGTTGTATGTAAGTGGGAGATATAGAATTGAAAATGACTGGGTAGGGAACTGATTGTTTGCCTGTAAGTTGGATGTCATTTATATTTGCAAGGGGGGGGGGGGGGTTATGCTTTCCTTTGATAAAGGCTGTATCATTGTGTAAATGATGCATATGAAGATATGTGTGTAACTGCCCGTGTGAATTGGTGTATAAGTGACTAAAGCTGAGTTGTGTGTAAGTGGTTAACATTAATATATGCATAAGTGAAAGCTGCCAGTCTGTTTGATATGGGGCCTCAGCTTGATAATTAAACTATGTACAAAAAAGAGGAATATAAATTGTTGAATAACCTGAACATGTTGTGCTTTGGAAAATAGAAAATATGGACACATTAGCAGTAACTCATTACAAGGTATTTCTCTTCCTCCTGACACATCCCCCATAACAAGGGAATGTAAAGATCAGAGCTGACCCTCAGGCAATCCTAGCACATGCTGCTCAGCAGATAATAATAAACAGATTTTTACTTGTCAGCTTTCATTGACAATGGTGTAACACAACTAAGTGTAAAATAAGATCAGGATGTGACTGTGTTTAATGATCTTGGAGCAGACACTGCCTCCTTGTCTGCAGACTCGAGCCTATAGTAAAATACTGTGTTATATATAAAGTGGGAATCCTCTCTTAGGGCTACATGTGACAGACATGTGACTAGTCAGGAGCCTGCCTCGTTCAGTACAATGAGGGTTATACAAGTACAGACTGAATGAAATCATTTGCTTTTTTGTTTGTTTGTTGTATTTTTTTAACTTGTTAAAAAGTCATTATCCTATTGGAGAGCAAGGTGAAAAAACAAAGCATGATATATTGTCATAAAACTGAAGAGATACAAAAGGGGCTAGTAAATTTAATTGTGATGTTAAATATGTGTGACTTTAGTTATTACTAGAAAAACCAGAATGACACACACATTATTGGCTAGATTACAAGTGAGGTGCACATGTTTTTGCGCAAGCGATATCATGTTTTTGCGAGCCTTTTAAATTGCGCTGATATTACAAGTTGAGCGATCTCAGAGCTGTAGTTAACTGTTTTCCAAAAAATAAAAAGTTGCACAAAACACTATGGCCTAGATTTGGAGTTTGGCGTTAGCCGTGAAAACCAGCGTTAGAGGCTCCTAACGCTGGTTTTAGGCTAACTCCGGTATTTGGAGTCACTCAAAATAGGGTCTAACGCTCACTTTTCAGCCGCGACTTTTCCATACCGCAGATCCCCTTACGTAAATTGCGTATCCTATCTTTTCAATGGGATCTTCCTAACTCCGGTATTTAGAGTCGTGTCTGAAGTGAGCGTTAGACATCTAACGACAAAACTCCAGCCGCAGGAAAAAAGTCAGTAGTTAAGAGCTTTCTGGGCTAACGCCGGTTTATAAAGCTCTTAACTACTGTACTCTAAAGTACACTAACACCCATAAACTACCTATGTACCCCTAAACCGAGGTCCCCCCACATCGCCGACACTCGATTAATTTGTTTTAACCCCTAATCTGCCGACCGCCAACTACGTTATCCTTATGTACCCCTAATCTGCTGCCCCTAACACCGCCGACCCCTATATTATATTTATTAACCCCTAATCTGACCCCCACAACGTCGCCGCCAGCTACCTACACTTATTAACCCCTAATCTGCCGACCGCAAAGCGCCGCCACCTACGTTATCCTTATGTACCCCTAATCTGCTGCCCCTAACACCGCCGACCCCTATATTATATTTATTAACCCCTAATCTGACCCCCTCAACGTCGCCTCCACCTGCCTACACTTATTAACCCCTAATCTGCCGAGCGGACCGCACCGCTACTATAATAAAGTTATTAACCCCTAATCCGCCTCACTAACCCTATAATAAATAGTATTAACCCCTAATCTGCCCTTCCTAACATCGTCGACACCTAACTTCAATTATTAACCCCTAATCTGCCGACCGGAGCTCACCGCTATTCTAATAAATGTATTAACCCATCGGATTAATAAATGTATTAACCCATCAGTTAATGTATTAACTGATCGGAACAGCCAATAGAATGCGAGCTCAATCTGATTGGCTGATTGGATCAGCCAATCGGATTGAACTTGATTCTGATTGGCTGATTCCATCAGCCAATCAGAATATTCCTACCTTAATTCCGATTGGCTGATAGAATCCTATCAGCCAATCGGAATTCGAGGGACGCCATCTTGGATGACGTCCCTTAAAGGAACCTTCATTCTTCAGTTGGACGTCGCCGGATGAAGATGGGTCCGCGTCGGAGGTCTTCAGGATGGAGCCGGTCCTCATCGGATGAAGATAGAAGATGCCGCTTGGAAGATGATGGTTGCCGGTCCGGATCTACTCTTCTTCCCGGATAGGATGAAGACTTTGGAGCCTCTTCTGGACCTCTTCAGCCACCGGATGATGGATGTCTAGCCCCCGCTTGGGTTGGATGAAGATTTTGGAGCCAGGACGGATCGGTGATACCTGGTGAGGTGAAGACAAGGTAGGATGATCTTCAGGGGCTTAGTGTTAAGTTTATTTAAGGGGGGTTTGGGTTAGATTAGGGGTATGTGGGTGGTGGGTTGTAATGTTGGGGGGGGGTATTGTATGTTTTTTTTTACAGGCAAAAGAGCTGAATTTCTTGGGGCATGCCCCGCAAAGGGCCCTGTTCAGGGCTGGTAAGGTAAAAGAGCTTTGAAATGTAGTAATTTAGAATAGGGTAGGGCATTTTGTTATTTTGGGGGTCTTTGTTATTTTATTAGGGGGCTTAGAGTAGGTGTAATTAGTTTAAAATTGTTGTAATATTTTTCTTATGTTTGTAAATATTTTTTTATTTTTTGTAACTTAGTTCTTTTTTATTTTTTGTACTTTAGTTAGTTTATTTCATTGTAGTTATTTGTAGATATTGTATTTAATTAATGTATTGATAGTGTAGTGTTAGGTTTAATTGTAGGTAATTGTAGGTATTTTATTTAATTAATTTAATGATAGTATAGTGTTAGGTTTAATTGTAACTTAGGTTAGGATTTATTTTACAGGTAATTTTGTAATTATTTTAACTAGGTAACTATTAAATAGTTCTTAACTATTGTACCTGGTTAAAATAATTACAAAGTTGCCAGTAAAATAAATATTAATCCTAAAATAGCTACAATGTAATTATAATTTATATTGTAGCTATATTAGGATTTATTTTACAGGTAAGTATTTAGCTTTAAATAGGAATAATTTATTTAATAAGAGTTAATTTCGTTAGATTTAAATTATATTTAATTTAGGGGGGTGTTAGTGTTAGGGTTAGACTTAGCTTTAGGGGTTAATACATTTATTAGAATAGCGGTGAGCTCCGGTCGGCAGATTAGGGGTTAATAATTGAAGTTAGGTGTCGGCGATGTTAGGGAGGGCAGATTAGGGGTTAATACTATTTATTATAGGGTTAGTGAGGCGGATTAGGGGTTAATAACTTTATTATAGTAGCGCTCAGGTCCGGTCGGCAGATTAGGGGTTAATAAGTGTAGGCAGGTGGAGGCGACGTTGTGGGGGTCAGATTAGGGGTTAATAAATATAATATAGGGGTCGGCGGTGTTAGGGGCAGCAGATTAGGGGTACATAGGGATAATGTAAGTAGCGGCGGTTTACGGAGCGGCAGATTAGGGGTTAAAAATAATATGCAGGGGTTAGCGATAGCGGGGACGGCAGATTAGGGGTTAATAAGTGTAAGGCTAGGGGTGTTTAGACTCGGGGTACATGTTAGGGTGTTAGGTGCAGACGTAGGAAGTGTTTCCCCATAGGAAACAATGGGGCTGCGTTAGGAGCTGAACGCGGCTTTTTTGCAGGTGTTAGGTTTTTTTTCAGCTCAAACAGCCCCATTGTTTCCTATGGGGGAATTGTGCACAAGCACGTTTTTGAGGCTGGCCGCGTCCGTAAGCAACTCTGGTATCGAGAGTTGAAGCTGCGTTAAAAATGCTCTACGCTCCTTTTTTGGAGCCTAACGCAGCCTTTTTTTGGACTCTCAATACCAGAGTTATTTTTATGGTGCGGCCAGAAAAAAGCCGGCGTTAGCTACGCGGGTCTTTACCGACAAAACTCAAAATCTAGGCCTATAAAAATACATTACAAAGTACACTTACACTCATAATAACACTGTCCAATAAAAAATATTTTATAAAAATATTGCACACAAAAGTTATAAGGGATCAAAGATATGAGATCTCGGGTGTTAGAAAAATAAGGCAGGCAAAGGGCTTTAACATTGAGACACATATATATACATGTCTAAAGTATTTGTATGTATGTACGTATATGTATAGGTGTGTGTGTGTGCATATATATTAATCTATTTATGTGAGTATATATGTATTTACAGTAATATATATACACATAATATATATGTACGCATATATTAACATATATATAAAAGTGCATTAGAGCCCTTATCTATTAGATATATGAAAACAAGATAAAACATATTGATGCAATATTCATATTTAATAATGATTTTAACTATGTATTTACTGTAAATATTTGACATTTGCTAATGTGAATATGCTATGTTGTTTGCACAATGTTTTTTTTTTTTTTTTTCTTTCAACAATATTTTTTTCTCCATTGATTTCTATGGTTTAAACGTTATAAAGTATAATAATATAACAATGTTAGTTGTGCAAAGCTGGGAATGGGTAGTAAAGGCAATATCTGTCTTTTTAAACAATAACAATTTTAGTGTTGACTTTCCGTTTAAAGGGACATTGTACACTAGATTTTTCTTTGCATAAATGTTTTGTAGATGATCCATTTATACAGCCCATCTGGGTGTGTTTTTTGTAACAATGTATAGTTTTGCTTATTTTTAAATAACATTGTGATGATTTTCAGACTCCTTACCAAGCTCCAAGTTTAAGATGTACAGTATATGGATGTATACAGACTACAGACTGCTTCTGTTTGTATAATGGGTCTTTTCCTATGCAGGGGAGGGGGGGAGGTTCTGCTCTCAGCCCCTTTTAGTGGGTGTCCCAGGCTAATCTTATCAACAGTGCTAAACTGGGAGCTTCTAAGTAAGTTTTTAAAATGTTTTATGCTGGATTTTTAGATCAGTATCTGTGCATATTATTCTTTATAGTAGTTGGTGTATACTGCCCCTTTAATCTTGGTGTAGCATGTTACAGGGTCATCATCCATACCTTATAGGACCCAATCTAACCTAGCTGGGAAGCAATGAAAAGAACCCCACAATTTTCAGAGTTAAATTAAGGGAAAATTAATGATTAGTATAGTTAAAGCAAACATTTAAAGCAGGTAATAAAGCTTTTTACTATGCATAATTTTTTTTATGCCATTGCATTTTGAGTTTAATATATCTTTAAAAGGACATAAAACAAGTTGGGATAGAGAAAAAATATAATAATATGTACTTTAGTTACTTTAGCTGCAAATGCCTGACCATTAACCCTTTCTTTTTAGTTTCTGAATTGTGAAGCTCTAACTCCCCCCACACATTTCCTTCTATGGCTGTATCTATATCTATTGTTGTTTGGTAGGATACAAAAATAGGTATTATCTGCTGGAGCATGCCTAGAAGCTGTGAACTCAGTTGAAATACAATGCTTGTGTCTAAACACTGATAAGGGGGTATAGTTGGCTTCTCCAGGCAGCTTAGCTTTGTAATTCATTTTGCTTATTTTTGAAAATTATTTTAAAATACTTGCCACAATTTTTAAACATTTTTTTTATGCAAACTATTTTTAATTAATTAGCCCTTTTAGGATATGCACATATCTCAATCTGTTTTATGTCCCTTTAACCACAAACTACCTGGGTCCAGTAAATTACATAAACACTAGAATAAACAAAAAGAAGAAGACCCTTTTTGACCATAGAGAGTAAATTATATGGCAATCCCTAAGAAAGTTTTATGAACATATTCCAATGTTTATTTAATGCAAGGTTAAATAGTATGAATCTCTTGTATGCAAAATTAAATTATTGAGGCTTTTTAGAGTTTAGCATAGTCATAGTGGTTTGCTTTGTGTGCTGGGACCTAGTAACTCAATAATACACAAAACCAAAAGTTAGTACCAGCGTTTAGTAATTGGTAGAAGTAATAAAGCAAGTGTCAGAAAGCTTACATGCAAAAACAAATATGTCATAAGAAACTATTCAACTGATACAAATGTAAAACATATGCATTGACTTTCTAAGAAAAGAAGGGAAAAAAACCAAACCAATACATATATATATATATATATATATATATATATATATATATATATATATATAAATATATAAAAATAATACAATAAGCTTAATATATATATATATATATATATATATATATATATATATATATATATATATATATATATATTGTATATTTATATATATTTATCAAGCTGCCTTAGTGAAAGGGGCTTGTGTAAGCGCACATTCAACACTAATTAAGAAGAAGCAGACTTAAGACCACTGCTTCTTAACCTCTCCCCCACCTCAAGGGTGGCAGAGTTAAAGGGACAGTCAACACCAGAATTTTTGTTGTTTAAAAAGATAGATAATCCCTTTATTACCCATTCCCCAGTTTTGCAAAACCAACACAGTTATATTAATACACTTTTTACTTCTGTGACTAACTTGTATCTAAGCATCTTCTGACCGCCCCTAATCACATGTCTTTTAGTTATTATCTATTGACTTGCATTTTAGCCAATTAGTGCAGTGTCTGCCACTAGCCACGAGCGTGATCACAATGCTATCTATATGGCCTACGTGAGCTTGCTCTCCCCTGCTGTGAAAAGTAAATAAAATAGAGGCGGCCTTCAAGGGCTTAGAAATTATCATATGTGCTTTCCTAGGTTTGCTTTCAACTAGAATACCAAGAGAGCAAAGCAAAATTGTTGATAAAAGTAAATTGGAAAGTTGTTTAAAATTACATGCCCTATTTGAAAAATGAAAGTTTTTTTTGGACTTGACTGTCCCTTTAAATCATCCCAGTCAGGTCTGACCCAGATGATTGACGTGGCTGCACAAGCATTTGATTGACAACTGTGGGCAGAGGATGCTGGCCACTTGCAGTGATGCCAGATGGGCAGCTTCCTGGGAGCAAAGCCTTGTCAAGTGAGATATTCAAAGAAGTCTCATCAGTACAGCAAGGCCCTTCATTTTAATTTTAGAAAGGCAAACTTTATCTTGAGAAATGTTTATGTTGCTAGGTAGTGTTCACAACCATGAGAAAAATACCTCACCGGTTCAATGGAGTTATGAATTCTGCATGCTGCGCCTAAGTGTAGGGGAATTCTTCATGCTGCACCTTAGTGTAGGGGAATTCTGCATGTTGTACCTAAGTGTAGGTGAATTCTGCATGCTTTATCTAAGTATAGGTAAATTCTCCATGCTGTGCCTAAGTATAGGTGAATTCTGCATGCTGCGATTTAGCATACTGCGCCTAAGTGTAGTTGAATTCTGCATGTTGCTCCTAAGTGTAGGGGAATTCTGCATTCTATATATCTATCTATCTATTGGGTTTTTGTAAAGCGCAGCTACTCACCCATAAGGGTCTCAAGGCACTTGGGGTTGCTGCAGTTCAGTTGAAGAGCCAGGTGTTGAGGTCCTTTCTGAACTTAGTTAGGGAGGTAGCTTGTCTGAGGTGCAGCAGGAGCGTTCCATGTCTTGGCTGCCAGGTGAGAGTTTGGGGAATCATGAAGAGCACGATGACACCAAGGTTTCGTGAGTGGTCGATGGGGGTAGGCGGGTGTCCAAGAGCTGTGGGCCACCAGGAGTTATCCCAGGCAGATGTGGTGGGTCCAAGGAGGAGGACTAGCATAGTCATAGTGGTTTGGGGAATCATGAAGAGCACGATGACACCAAGGTTTCGTGAGTGGTCGATGGGGGTAGGCGGGTGTCCAAGAGCTGTGGGCCACCAGGAGTTATCCCAGGCAGATGTGGTGGGTCCAAGGAGGAGGACTTCGGTCTTGTCTGCGTTCAGCTTGAGGTATTCTGTACCTAAGTGTAGGCGAATTCTGCATGCTGCACCTAAGCATAGGTGAATTCTGCATGTTGCGCCTAAGTGTAGGGGAATTCTGCCTTCTGTTCCTAAGTGTAGGTGCATTCTGAATGCTGTACCTAAGTGTAGGTGAATTCTGCATGCTGTACCTAAGTGTAGGTGCATTCTGCATGTTGTACCTAAGTGTAGGTAAATTCTGCATGCTGTACCTAAGTGTAGGTGCATTCTGCATGTTGTACCTAAGTGTAGGTGAATTCTGCATGCTGTACCTAAGTGTAGGTGCATTCTGCATGTTGTACCTAAGTGTAGGTGAATTCTGAATGCTGTACCTAAGTGTAGGTGCAGTCTGCATGCAGAAATCTGATTTGCTGCGCAAAGAGCCTAAGTGTAGGTGAATTCTGCATGCTGCACCAAGATCCTAAGTGTAGGTGACCACGACAAAAAAGACATTGGGGTATTTTACACTGCATTACATTTACATAAACTATTTTACAAGCATGTTTCCTAAATGCTGTGGTTATAATTATTGTTTTTCCATGTTGTTAGTTGTTTACAGCCAGGCTCCTCAGCAACCTCACAAGCACCTTTTAATCAAGGCCGCTGACTATGATAGAGAGGAGAAATAGCTATCATTGCACAAGCATTTCTGGTGATCTGCTTGTGCAATGCCGCCTCCTGCACATTCACGGCCACATTCTTACGACCGCTGCTTCTTAACTCCTGATTCCGGCGATCCGGAAGGCTCGCTCAGAATGAGCAGCATAAACGGCCGCTAAGTTAATAAATAGGCGGACATAGAGATTTTTGTGTGTAATATAGATAGATTGATAGATAGATAGATAGATGATAGATAGATAGATAGATTATAGATAAATAGATAGATAGATGATAGATAGATAGATAGATAGACAGATGATAGATAGAGATAGATAGATAGATAGATAGAAGATAGATAGATAGATAGATAGATAGATAGATAGATGATAGATAGATAGATAGATAGATAGATAGATAGATAGATACATTGATTGATTGATTGATAGATTGATTGATAGACAGACAGACAGACAGATGAGATAGATAGATAGATAGATAGATAGATAGATAGATGATAGATAGATAGATAGATAGATAGATAGATGATAGATAGATAGATAGATAGATAGATTGATTGATAGACAGACAGATGAGATAGATATATAGATAGATAGATAGATAGATAGATAGATAGATAGATAGATAGATAGATAGATAGATAGATGATAGATAGATAGATAGATAGATAGATAGATAGATAGATCACCAATGTATTACTACAACCTTCATATGTGATTGTGTGTGACATACATGCAAATTGACCAATTGAATAATCCCCATGCAACAGCCAAAGAGAACTTTGCATTCACCTGTGGTGGCTTTGACTTTGATGTTCAGACAGCTACTGTATGTGCAGCTAATGTGACAAGGAGGGCATTTGTAACTTTCTCTTAATACTATGCCATCTTGAGTCACCTCATAAGTAACATCTAAAATTGGCTAATTTAAGGGGTATCTCCCAGTATTAATTCTGTATGTACCTCAGCCAAATAGTAGCAAATAGCTAGTATTTGTTTATTTAATACAAGTATTTTAGTATTCTTTATCTAAGTTTGCAATACAAATTAGGTTAAAAATGACAGTGAGCTTTAGTCAGACAACAATATTAGGTTAATTTCAGGTTTTAATGAGTTCATATGATTGCTACTGCAAATTGTGGGAATCCAGATTATAAACACATGATGTGGCTTGACAAGGAAATCTCATAATTTGTCTGCCTCCAGTAATTTAAAAATACATGTGCAGAAAACTACAATTATATGAAATCAGATGCCAATTAATAAAAATTAAAAAACAACCCCCCCCCAAAAAAAAAAAACTGGTTGTGGTGAAAGAAATAATATAATAACAAAACACCAGATAGGTAAATAAATAGGTACTTGCTAATATGATTAAGTTCTTTGCAAAGTCCTACCCCTGTCCTTAATGTATTTACGGTCGCTCTCCCTCCTTGGTTCCATGTGAGATCCTACACCTGTAGGCACTTACATTCTTTATACACGCCCTTGACATTACCAGAAAAACAGAAAGTTTTAATGTCAGTCAGACTGAGCCTCAAGGCTTTGTCTTTTAACAAAATTCTCCAGCAGGTGTTTACTTCTCAGAGTTTCGAGATTAAATGTGAAAACTTTTCTTTTTTTTTCCGAAAGGAGCTCAGGTTTCTTATATGTAACTTCTAATGTTTCCCGTGAGAATATATTTTTTTTTTTTGAAATCGCTAATACTGACTCTCTAGACTGGTGGGATGAGATCAACATTTTTTATAACAGAAAACCTCACAAACTAAGACAAAATCAACAAAAAAAACTGTTAAAATAATGAAGGTTTTCATGAAAAAAAATGTTTTTTTTACATTGATTTTTTCTCCTGTTAAGTGTAGTCAGTCCACGGGTCATCCATTACTTATGGGATTATAACTCCTCCCTAACAGGAAGTGCAAGAGGATCACCCAAGCAGAGCTGCTATATAGCTCCTCCCCTCTACGTCATACCCAGTCATTCTCTTGCACCTAACTAATCGATAGGATGTGTGAGAGGACAGTGGTTATTAAAACTTAGTTTTTATTTCTTCAATCAAAAGTTTGTTATTTTAAACGGCACCGGAGTGTGTTGTTTTTTCTCAGGCAGCATTAGAAGAAGAATCTACCTGAGTTTGTGTATGATCTTAGCGGACGTAACTAAGATCCATTTGCTGTTCTCGGCCTTCTGAGGAGCGGGGTAACTTCAGAACAGGGGACAGCGGGCAGGGTTCACCTGCAAAGAGGTATGTTGCAGTATATTATTTTCTAAGGAATGGAATTGACTGAGAAAATACTGCTAATACCGTTAAAATGTAAGTACAGCCTTAAATGCAGTAGTAGCAACTGGTATCAGGCTGTTATGTATGTATGTTGGCACTAAAGTATTTCTGGGGAATGGCATTTTTCTAAGAAAATACTGTATACATATAACTTATAGCCTTTCTGCAGTAAAACGACTAGCAACAGGCTTTTTTATAACTTTCATGTATTTATATTTAAAACGTTTACTGGCATGTTAATCGTTTTAGCTTTGAGGTACTTGGTGAAAAATTTTATGGGCATTAATTTCCACTTGGTTGTCGTTTATTTTTAAATAAAATCAGTTTATTGAGCTTCTCCACTGTTGTATTAGGAGTGGGAGGGGCCTATTTTGGCGCTTTTCTACGCAGTAGAAATTCAGTCACAAGTCTTCCTTATTCTCCCTGCATGTTCCAGGACGTCTCTACAGAGCTCAGGGGTCTCCAAAACTAGTTTTGAGGGAGGTAATCACTCACAGCAGACCTGTGAGACTGTGTTTTGACTGTGATAAAAACGTTTATATTTTATTGTTATCCGTTTTTCTGGTATTAAGGGGTTAATCATCCATTTGCTAGTGGGTGCATTCCTTTGCTAAATCAATACATTTACTGTAAAAGATTGGTTTCTATAACTAATCCGGTTCATTGTTATTTCAACTGTGACAGTTTTGTGTGCTTCTTAAAGGCACAGTAACGTTTTTTATATTACTTGAAAATTGTTTGAAAAGTATTTTCCAAGCTTGCTAGTCTAATTGCTAGTTTGTTTAAACATGTCTGACACAGAGGAATCTCTTTGTGCAATATGTTCTAAGACCAATGTGGAGCCCAATAGAAATTTGTGTACTAATTGCATTGATGCTACTTTAAATAAAAGCCAATCTGTACATGTCAAGAAAATTTCACCAGACATCGAGGGGAAAGTTATGCCGACTAACTCTCCTCACGTGTCAGTACCTGCATCTCCCGCTCGGGAGGTGCGTGATATTGTGGCGCCAAGTACATCAGGGCGGCCATTACAAATCACTTTACAAGACATGGCTAATGTTATGACTGAAGTTTTATCTAAATTACCAGAACTTAGAGGTAAACGCGACCACTCTGGGGTGAGAACAGAGTACGCTGATAATGTTAGAGCCATGTCTGATACTGCGTCACAAGTGGCAGAGCATGAAGACGGAGAGCTTCATTCTGTAGGTGACGGATCTGATCCAAATAGACTGGATTCAGACATTTCAAATTTTAAATTTAAGCTTGAGAACCTCCGTGTACTATTAGGGGAGGTATTAGCGGCTCTGAATGATTGTAACACGGTTGCAATCCCAGAGAAATTATGTAGGCTGGATAGATACTATGCGGTACCAGCGTGTACTGACGTCTTTCCTATACCTAAGAGGCTTACAGAGATTATTACCAAGGAGTGGGATAGGCCCGGTGTACCCTTTTCCCTCCCTCCTATATTTAGAAAAATGTTTCCAATAGACGCCACCACACGGGACTTATGGCAGACGGTCCCTAAGGTGGAGGGAGCAGTTTCTACTATGGCTAAGCGTACCACTATCCCGGGGGAGGATAGCTGTGCCTTTTCAGATCCAATGGATAAAAAGTTAGAGGGTTACCTTAAGAAAATGTTTACTCAACAAGGTTTTATATTACAACCACTCGCATGCATTGCGCCTGTCACGGCTGCGGCGGCATTCTGGTTTGAGTCTCTGGAAGAGACCCTTGAAACAGCTCCATTGGATGAGATTACAAACAAGCTTAAAGCCCTTAAGCTAGCTAATTCATTTATTTCTGATGCCGTAGTACATCTAACTAAGCTTACGGCTAAGAATTCCGGATTCGCCATTCAGGCGCGCAGAGCGCTGTGGCTAAAATCCTGGTCAGCCGATGTGACTTCTAAATCTAAATTGCTTAACATACCTTTCAAAGGGCAGACATTATTCGGGCCCGGTTTGAAAGAAATTATCGCTGACATTACTGGAGGTAAGGGCCATGCCCTGCCTCAAGACAGAGCCAAACCAAGGGCTAGACAGTCTAATTTTCGTGCCTTTCGTAACTTCAAGGCAGGAGCAGCATCAACTTCCTCCACTCCAAAACAGGAAGGATCTGTTGCTAGATTCAGACAGGGCTGGAAACCTAACCAGACCTGGAACAAGGGCAAGCAGGCCAGAAAACCTGCTGCTGCCCCTAAGACAGCATGAAGTGAGGGCCCCCAATCCGGAAACGGATCTAGTAGGGGGCAGACTTTCTCTCTTCGCCCAGGCTTGGGCAAGAGATGTCCAGGATCCCTGGGCGTTAGAGATCATATCTCAGGGATATCTTCTGGACTTCAAAGCTTCTCCTCCAAAAGGGAGATTTCATCTTTCAAGGTTGTCAACAAACCAGATAAAGAAAGAGGCGTTTCTACGCTGTGTACAAGATCTTTTACTATGGGAGTGATCCACCCGGTTCCGCGGTCGGAGCACGGACAAGGGTTTTACTCAAATCTGTTTGTGGTTCCCAAGAAGGAAGGAACCTTCAGACCAATCTTAGATTTAAAGATCCTAAACAAATTCCTAAGAGTTCCATCGTTCAAAATGGAAACTATTCGGACAATCTTACCCATGATCCAAAAGGGTCAGTACATGACCACAGTGGATTTAAAGGATGCCTACCTGCACATACCGATTGACAAAGATCATTACCGGTACCTAAGATTTGCCTTCCTAGACAGGCATTACCAGTTTGTAGCTCTTCCCTTCGGGTTGGCTACTGCTCCAAGAATCTTTACAAAGGTTCTGGGTTCTCTTCTGGCGGTACTAAGACCGCGAGGAATATCGGTAGCTCCGTACCTAGACGACATTCTGATACAAGCGTCAAGTCTCCAAACTGCCAAGTCTCATACAGAGTTTGTACTGGCATTTCTAAGGTCACATGGGTGGAAGGTGAACGAAGGAAAGAGTTCTCTATTGCCACTCACAAGAGTTCCCTTCTTAGGGACTCTTATAGATTCTGTAGAAATGAAAATTTACCTGACAGAAGACAGGTTAACAAAACTTCTAAATGCTTGCCGTGTCCTTCATTCCATTCCACACCCGTCAGTGGCTCAATGCATGGAGGTAATAGGCTTAATGGTAGCGGCAATGGACATAGTACCCTTTGCACGCCTGCATCTCAGACCACTGCAATTGTGCATGCTAAGTCAGTGGAATGGGGATTACTCAGATTTGTCCCCTATGCTGAATTTGGATCAGGAGACAAGAAATTCTCTTCTATGGTGGCTTTCTCGGCCACATCTGTCCAAGGGGATGCCCTTCAGCAGGCCAGATTGGACGATTGTAACAACAGACGCCAGCCTGATAGGTTGGGGCGCTGTCTGGAACTTCCTGAAGACTCAGGGATCTTGGTCTCAGGAGGAGAGTCTCCTTCCCATAAACATTCTGGAATTAAGAGCAGTTTTCAATGCTCTTCTGGCTTGGCCTCAGTTAGCAACTCTGAGGTTCATCAGGTTTCAGTCGGACAACATCACGACTGTGGCTTACATCAACCATCAGGGAGGGACAAGGAGTTCCCTAGCGATGATGGAAGTCTCAAAGATAATTCACTGGGCAGAGTCTCACTCTTGCCACCTATCAGCGATCCACATCCCAGGCGTGGAGAACTATGAAGCGGATTTTCTAAGTCGTCAGACTTTTCATCCAGGGGAGTGGGAACTTCATCCGGAGGTATTTGCCCAAATACTTCGGCGTTGGGGCAAACCAGATCTGGATCTCATGGCGTCTCACCAGAATGCCAAACTTCCTTGCTACGGATCCAGGTCCAGAGACCCGGGAGCGGTTCTGATAGATGCTCTGACAGCACCTTGGGCCTTCAACATGGCTTATGTGTTTCCACCTTTCCCGTTGCTTCCTCGATTGATTGCCAGGATCAAACAGGAGAGAGCATCAGTGATTCTAATAGCGCCTGCGTGGCCACGCAGGACCTGGTATGCAGACCTAGTGGACATGTCGTCCTGTCCACCATGGTCTCTACCTCTGAGACAGGACCTTCTGGTGCAGGGTCCTTTCAATCATCCAAATCTAATTTCTCTGAAGCTGACTGCTTGGAGATTGAACGCTTGATTCTATCAAAGCGTGGATTCTCGGAATCAGTGATTGATACTTTAATACAGGCTAGGAAGCCTGTCACCAGGAAAATTTACCATAAAATATGGCGCAAATACTTGCATTGGTGCGAATCCAAGAGTTACTCATGGAGTAAGGTTAGGATTCCTAGGATATTGTCTTTTCTACAAGAAGGTTTAGAAAAGGGTTTATCCGCTAGTTCGTTAAAGGGACAGATCTCAGCTTTGTCCATCCTTTTACACAAACGTCTGTCAGAAGTTCCAGACGTTCAGGCTTTTTGTCAGGCTTTGGCCAGGATTAAGCCTGTGTTTAAAACTGTTGCTCCACCATGGAGCTTAAACTTAGTTCTTAACATTTTACAGGGTGTTCCGTTTGAACCCCTTCATTCCATTGATATCAAGCTGTTATCTTGGAAAGTTCTATTTTTAATGGCTATTTCCTCGGCTCGAAGAGTCTCTGAGTTATCGGCCTTACATTGTGATTCCCCTTATCTGATTTTCCATTCAGACAAGGTAGTTCTGCGTACTAAACCTGGGTTCTTACCTAAGGTAGTTACCAACAGGAATATCAATCAAGAGATTGTTGTTCCATCATTGTGTCCTAACCCTTCTTCAAAGAAGGAACGACTTCTGCACAATCTGGACGTTGTCCGTGCCCTGAAATTTTATTTACAGGCAACTAAAGATTTTCGACAAACCTCTTCCCTGTTTGTCGTGTATTCTGGACAGAGGAGAGGTCAAAAGGCTTCGGCCACCTCTCTCTCTTTTTGGCTTCGTAACATAATACGTTTAGCCTATGAGACTGCTGGACAGCAGCCTCCTGAAAGAATTACAGCTCATTCTACTAGAGCTGTGGCTTCCACTTGGGCCTTTAAGAATGAGGCCTCTGTTGAACAGATTTGCAAGGCTGCAACTTGGTCTTCACTTCACACTTTTTCCAAATTTTCCAAATTTGACACTTTTGCTTCTTCGGAGGCTGTTTTTGGGAGAAAGGTTCTTCAGGCAGTGGTTCCTTCCGTGTAAAGAGCCTGCCTGTCCCTCCCGTCATCCGTGTACTTTTAGCTTTGGTATTGGTATCCCATAAGTAATGGATGACCCGTGGACTGACTACACTTAACAGGAGAAAACATAATTTATGCTTACCTGATAAATTCCTTTCTCCTGTAGTGTAGTCAGTCCACGGCCCGCCCTGTTTTTTATGGCAGGTCTAAATTTTGAATTATACTCCAGTCACCACTGCACCCTATAGTTTCTCCTTTCTCGTTTGGTTTTCGGTCGAATGACTGGGTATGACGTAGAGGGGAGGAGCTATATAGCAGCTCTGCTTGGGTGATCCTCTTGCACTTCCTGTTAGGGAGGAGTTATAATCCCATAAGTAATGGATGACCCGTGGACTGACTACACTACAGGAGAAAGGAATTTATCAGGTAAGCATAAATTATGTTTTTTTATTTATTTCTCTTTTCTTTAATGTACACAAGCTGAGAAATACAGGAATCCTCCGCAAAGTCACAGATTTTTAAACTGCATTATTTAAATTGCATAAAGGTTAAGGAATATGAAGTGCAAACATACCATGCAATAAATAAAAAAATAATTATGATGGAGCAACAATATTAACATATGACATTTAATTACAGGAATGCCTCTCATGGACTGCTATAAACCTGCAATAATTAGATGGTAGCATAGAATTCCCCATATATATTACACTCCCTGGAAACCATAAAAATATATTTTAATCTGAGGAGACTGAGAGAATGGATATATGTAGTACTATGACATTTTACGCCTAACATAGGATAGGGTACTTAAAGGGACAAATATAAAATATAAAAGGCTTTGTTATGTGTAGTAAAGCAACCTTGCAATATACTTATTTATTTTTTCTCCTTTTCATGTAATTTAGCTCTGAAATTGTGGCTATTCTGATTCTCAGAACTGAAAAAGCACACTGCAGATATATCAAGGCCAACACGGTTACATATATTTTCCTAATTGGCTTTAACAAACCAATTCACTTTATACTAACATAATAAGCATGGTCAGCCTTCTCAACCTCAGACTCAAGCCCAAATGAGGAAAATGGTAGGTTGAGTTTGGAAAACAATTGCAGCAAACAAGATGTTAATTAGTTGAAGAAATGTTTAGACTAGGGTGATACGTTAATATTAGGGATGGGTGAAAGGGGGGAAAGTGCAATTCGTTTGTTAGAACGAATAGTCCTGTGGACTTTCGTTTTCGACAATCAAATGTTGATAAGAACAAAAATCCATTAAAATTCGGTAATCAAATTTTATTATCCGTTTTCAAATGTTACCTTCATTTTTGAATGTTCATAATTAGATTGAATATCCACATTAAAATTTAGACTGTAACTTTCAATTTAACAAATACTATTCAGAAGTTCAATAGTTCATGTCATAGGGGATTTAGTAAATTGATACATATATATTGATTCAAATTTTTCAATTTGGAATATTGAATAATATTGAAAGCATTAGAAATACTATTATAAGTATATCTACGTGAAGTTTTCTAATTTGAATATTGCATAATTTGATTTGGTTTATGCAATCTTCAAATTAGAAAATTCTGAATTGAATATTACATTTAAAGACAGCATTAGAAATACTATTATGTTAAACGAATGGTAGATGTTGTGCAAACATTCAGAATTTGAAACAAATAAATTAATTTGTGAAGCTAGTTTCATTTTTTGAATGTTGCAAAACATTTGCCCATCCCTAGTTTATATATAGCAAGACAACATAAATGTCTTATAATTACAAGGTGTTTACTGTCTCATGTAAATAATCTGAAGGGAAGAAGTCATTTTAGTCATCAATGCCTTGGTCTTCCTATTGAATGGGTCATTTCCTCTTCCTTTCACTGTTTACAATTCTGAATAATTTCGCTACTGGCTCAATCCAACAATATTGGAAGCAAAACCTCTTAATGGACAAATATTATTTATTACAAACTTTCTTTAGAGAGGTTATATCTCATCTGATCAACTACTGTGGGCAATGAAAGATAATATCAATCAATATAAAATACTTTATCAACTCATTACTCTTCATCTTATCCATTGAACATTTAGCCAACATGAATGCAGAATAACAATAATATCAATAAGTTTTATCTGTTACTTGTTAGTCCAAAATCTGTCAGATCTGTTGATGAGCTTCCACTGAAGTTAAAATGTTAGGTATTTCTGATTTCTCAAAAATACAAATTTGGAAAAGTATTAAATTGTACTTCTAATTACTATAAGTATTAAGTTTTAATTTCAATTTGAGTATAGATCTAATAGAATAGAAGAGGTGACTGTAAATAGGGCATCATCTGTCAAAAGAGAAGCCATTGTAAATAGAAAAACTCTCAGATAACTCTCCATTGACCCTAACTTTAGCTTTTGGTTTAATATAAATTGCCAACATCCACTTAATGAATTTAGAGCTAAAACTAAAAGCATAACAGGCTGTTCAATATAAATATCTAGTCCGCTCTGTTGAATGCTCTTTATAAATCCATAGGCACAATGATGATTTGATTATCTAAATTCTTGTGCGTGATTGGTCATTTCAATGGTTTTGTGCTCACCTTCTCTGCCAGGCACAAACCAGATCAGTCCAAATTAATTAATTGTGGTAGAAGTTAGTTTATTATATGAGCTAAAATCTTAGCATATATTTTGATATCAATATTAAATAATGAGATTGTGCTGACATGTCTGTGGTTTAATCAGATGTTGTTACCACTGTAATATGCGAATCTAACATATCACTGGAGAATTTAGCCCCATGATCAATAGAATGAAACAGCTTTGTAAGATGTGAAGTAATAAAAAGTAATAATGGATGGTTAAACCATCTCGACTAGGTGCTTTGCCTTTCAGGAGTTGATTGATATCCTCCAACACTTTTAAAATCATGATAAGATTCCATCTCATCTAGGGAGCGAAAAGTGCAGATGCAACGTATAACTGATGTCTTCAATCATAGGTTATATTATAAATATGGTGCAATTCTATAAAGTATGTTTAAAAAAAACTTGTTTATCTCTCTTTATTAGTTAGTTATCATATCAGGATTACTTAAACACTTGACAGAATCAAAAAAGTCGTATCCTTCATCCTTTTCAGAGCTTTCTTAGCTTTAATATTTTCCACATAAAACTTTGAGTTTGTTTAAAGTGTCCTGTAGTAAGTCAGAGTTTTATTATGTTTACTTCGCTCTTTCCTAGCTTGCCTAACCACAGGGATTAAACTTGCCTCTTCTGGATTGTATTTGTGGGTCATTTCAAGGTCTGCTAGCTTATTCATAAGCACAGTATACTGTCCTGCTGCTCAGTTGATGAGAAGTGATGTAGCAACCGGAACAAAATCTATTTGAGATTTTTTTCCAAAGAGTTTTGGGATGTAGGATCTGTGTATAAGGAGTCATCCCTCTCCAATAAAACTGAGTAGAGGGGGTATTAGGTCAGTATCATGGTGCGCACCACGGGATCATGGTCATAAAACATGATTTGCATACATTTAGAATATAAGATAAACCCCTTTGATCTGCAAAAAAATAATTAAGTCTAGAGTATTTTGTAAAAAAAGGGTAAGAAAAGGGGATGTTACAATCTCTAAATATGCATAGAGCTCTAATGGTTAAAATCACCTCCCAAATATAACAAACCCATAGCGTATATATATATATATATATGGGTTGTGTTCTTAAAGTGGATCTCATAAATAATTATATCTGCTCTCTTATGATGGGAGTCATATATAAGCATAGTACTTAGGTTATTCCCTGCCTGCCTCTAGTCATGGGTGCTGCCATATTGAAATGTAACTTTTACTATACACCAGTGCTGGCCTGTTTGCACATGTGCAGTAACTCTCCTTCAGATACCTGTAGTGTAACCTAGGTTCGATAATGGCAGCACCCATGATTAGTGGGAGGTGCATGAAATGTATTTAGTGTTTACGTACTTGTGTTGGTATTATTGTGGTTGTGAAATGTGTTGCTAGAGAGTGCACCTGTTACCATATGCTCCACTGGTATTACAAATATTGATCTTAAACTTAAACTCTCAAGAAACATTCGGCTAGATTTGGAGTTTTGTCGGTAACAACCCGAAAAACTAACGCCGGCTTTTTTCTGGCGCACCATAAAAATAACTCTGGTATTGAGAGTCCACATAAAGGCTGCGTTAGGCTCCAAAAAAGGAGCGTAGAGCATTTTTAACGCAGCTTCAACTCTCAATACCAGAGTTGCTTACGCAAGCGGCCAGCCTCAAAAACTTGCTCGTGCACGATTCCCCCATAGGAAACAATGGGGCTGTTTGAGCTGAAAAAAAACCTAACACCTGCATAAAATCCGCGTTCAGCTCTTAACGCAGCCCCATTGTTTGCTATGGGGAAACACTTCCTAAGTCTGCACCTAACACCCTAACATGTACCCCGAGTCTAAACACCCCTAACCTTACACTTATTAACCCCTAATCTGCCACCCCCGCTATCGCTGACACCTGCATTTTATTTTTAACCCCTAATCTGCCGCTCCGTAAACCGCCGCTACTTACATTATCCCTATGTACCCCTAATCTGCTGCCCCTAACACCGCCGACCCCTATATTATATTTATTAACCCCTAATCTGCCCCCCTCAACGTAGCCTCCATCTGCCTACACTTATTAACCCCTAATCTGCTGAGCGGACCTGATCGCTACTATAATAAAGTTATTAACCCCTAATCCGCCTCACTAACCCTATAATAAATAGTATTAACCCCTAATCTGCCCTCCCTAACATCGCCGACACCTAACTTCAATTATTAACCCCTAATCTGCCGACTGGAGCTCACCGCTACTCTACTGACAGCCAACAGAACAGCCAATAGAATGCGAGCTCAATCTGATTGGCTGATTGGATCAGCCAATCGGATTGAACTTGATTCTGATTGGCTGATTCCATCAGCCAATCAGAATATTCCTACCTTAATTCCGATTGGCTGATAGAATTCTATCAGCCAATCGGAATTCGAGGGACGCCATCTTGGATGACGTCATTTAAAGGAACCGTCATTCGTCGTTCAGTCGTCGGCCAGGATGGATGTTCCGCGGTGGAGGTCTTCAGGATGCTGCCTCTTCGCTCCGGATGGATGCCGCTTGGATGAAGACTTCAATCGGATGGAAGACCTCTTCTGCCCCGCTTGGATGAAGACTTCAGCCGGATCATGGACCTCTTCAGCCCCCCGCTTGGGCTTGGATCAGGACATCGGAGGAGCTCTTCTGGACGGATCGGTGTGATACCCGGTGAGGTGAAGACAAGGTAGGATGATGTTCAGGGGCTTAGTGTTAGGCTTATTTAAGGGGGGTTTGGGTTAGATTAGGGGTATGTGGGTGGTGGGTTGTAATGTTGGGGGGCTTGGGTATTGTATGTTTTTTTTTACAGTCAAAAGAGCTGTATTTCTTGGGGCATGCCCCGCAAAGGGCCCTTTTCAGGGCTGGTAAGGTAAAAGAGCTTTGAACTTTTTTAATTTAGAATAGGGTAGGGCATTTTTTATTTTGGGGGTCTTTGTTATTTTATTAGGGGGCTTAGAGTAGGTGTAATTAGTTTAAAATTGTTGTAATATTTTTCTTATGTTTGTAAATATTTTTTTATTTTTTGTAACTTAGTTCTTTTTTATTTTTTGTACTTTAGCAAGTTTATTTAATTGTATTTATTTGTAGCAATTGTATTTAATTAATTTATTGATAGTGTAGTGTTAGGTTAATTGTAGGTAATTGTAGATAGTTTATTTAATTAATTTATTGATAGTGTAGTGTTAGGTTTAATTGTAACTTAGGTTAGGATTTCTTTTACAGGTAAATTTGTAATTATTTTAACTATTTTAGCTATTAAATAGTTCTTAATAGCTATTGTACCTGGTTAAAATAAATACAAAGTTACCTGTAAAATAAATATTAATCCTAAAATAGCTATAATATAATTAGAATTTATATTGTAGCTATATTAGGATTTATTTTACAGGTAAGTATTTAGCTTTAAATAGGAATAATTTATTTAATAAGAGTTAATTTATTTCGTTAGAATAAAATTATATTTAACTTAGGGGGGTGTTAGGGTTAGGGTTAGACTTAGCTTTAGGGGTTAATACATTTATTAGAGTAGCGGTGAGGTCCAGTCGGCAGATTAGGGGTTAATAAGTGTAGGTAGGTGGCAGCGACGTTGGGGGCGGCAGATTAGGGGTTAATAAATATAATATAGGGGTCGGCGGTGTTAGGGGCAGCAGATTAGGGGTACATAGGGATAATGTAGGTTGCGGCGGTGTACGGAGCGGCAGATTAGGGGTTAAAAAAATATGCAGGTGTCAGCGATAGCGGGGGCGGCAGATTAGGGGTTAATAAGTGTAAAGTTAGGGGTGTTTAGACTCGGGGTACATGTTAGGGTGTTAGGTGCAGACTTAGGAAGTGTTTCCCCATAGGAAACAATGGGGCTGCGTTAGGAGCTGAACGCTGCTTTTTTGCAGGTGTTAGGTTTTTTTTTCAGCTCAAACTGCCCCATTGTTTCCTATGGGGGAATCGTGCACGAGCACGTTTTTTAAGCTGGCCGCGTCCGTAAGCACCGCTGGTATTGAGAGTTGCAGTGGCGGTAAATTATGCTATACGCTCCCTTTTTGGAGCCTAACGCAGCCCTTCTGTGAACTCTAAATACCAGCGGTATTTAAAAGGTGCAGGGGGAAAAAAGCCAGCATTAGCTACGCGTGTCATTACCGACAAAACTCTAAATCTAGCCGTTAGTTTTTAAAAAGTTTTATACTGGATTTTTAGATCAGTATCTGTGCATATTCTTCTTTATAGTAGTGTCTATTACATGCAGTTATATGAAAATTTATGTATACTGTCTATTTAAGAAGTTTATTTGTGCATAATGACAGAAATAGCACTATTGTAGTAAAGGGCCCTGAGGTCAAATAGAGCAATTGTAGCTAGACAAATAAATACAAAAAGGGAAAATGCACTGTCGCAGCATAAATTGAAGATAATTCTTTCACCCATTCTGATGAACCTGTAGGGTCAAAAGGTATTGTCAAGCAAAATATAACTGATTAAAGTCCTCCAATCATGTGGAAGGAGAGACCGTGGCATCTATTTATCAAGCCATCAACCGCAAATACGCTGGAATTCCGCAGTGTATTTGTGGCGAGCCTGATTCGCCTTAGTTATCAAACCCTACAAACCGGCAAAAGTAGAATTTGGTGACGTAAAATACGATCCGCCGGACTCAGTCCGACACAGATCGATGCTTACGTCACTACAGATGTTCCGAACACAAGATTGGCACAATCTGACTACTTTTGGAAGTTTTCAAATATCCACCAGGTACGCTCGCCACTATTCCGGCCCAGCGTACCTGGTTTTCAATCTGCCGCCCCATGCCATAGGAATCAATTGGAGTCGGAAAGCAGCGAGAGCTTATGTTCGCTGCTGCCTGATATTCCGTTTATTCCTATGGGAACGTTTATACCTAACACCCAAACATGTACCCCGAGTCTAAACACCCCTAATCTGCCCCCCCTACACCGCCGCCACCTACATTATACTTTTTAACCCCTAATCTGCCGCCCCAACACTGCCAACACCTAAATAAAACTTATTAACCCCTATCCCGCTGCTCCCGGACCCCACCGCAACTAAATAAACTTATTAACCCCTAAACCGCCACTCCCGGAACCCCCGCCACCTACATTATATTTATTAAACCCTATTCTGCCCCCCTATACCGTTGCCACTATATTAAATTTATTAACCCCTAAACCTAAGTCTAACCCTAACCCTAACACCCCCTAACTTAAATATAATTTAAATAAATCTAAATAAATATTCCTATCATTAACTAAATAATTCCTATTTAAAACTAAATACTTACCTATACAATAAACCCTAAGCTAGCTACAATATAACTAATAGTTACATTGTAGCTATCTTAGGGTTTATTTTTATTTTACAGGCAACTTTGTATTTATTTTAACTAGGTACAATAGTTATTAAATAGTTATTAACTATTTAATAACTTCCTAGTTAAAATAAAGACAATCAGCCAATCAGAATTGAAGGGACGCCATCTTGGATGACGTCATTTAAAGGAACCTTCATTCTTCAGTTGGGCGTCTTTTGAAGAGGATGCTCCGCGTCGGATGTCTTGAAGATGGAGCCGCTCCGCGCCGGATGGATGAAGATAGAAGATGCCGCCTGGATGAAGACTTCTTAAGGTAGGGTGATCTTCAAGGGGTTAGTGTTAGGTTTTTTAAAGGGGGAATTGGGTGGGTTTTAGAATAGGGTTGGTTGTGTGGGTGGAGGGTTTTAATGTTTGGGGGGGTGTAATTTCTTTTTTACAGGTAAAAGAGCAGATTACTTTGGGGCAATGCCCCGCAAAAGGCCCTTTTAAGGGCTATTTGTAATTTAGTGTAGGGTAGGGCTTTTTTATTTTGGGGGGCTTTTTTATTTTGTTAGGGGGATTAGATTAGGTGTAATTAGTTTAAAAAACTTGTAATTATTTTATTATTTTCTGTAATTTAGTGGGGGGGTTTTGTACTTTAGATTTTTTTATTTGTATTTAATTGTATTTAGTTTAGGGAATTTATTTAATTATAGTGTAGTGTTAGGTGTAATTGTAACTTAGGTTAGGTTTTATTTTACAGGTATATTTGAATTTATTTTAACTAGGAAGTTATTAAATAGTTAATAACTATTTAATAACTATTGTACCTAGTTAAAATAAAACAGTTGCCTGTAAAATAAAAATAAACCCTAAGATAGCTACAATGTAACTATTAGTTATATTGTAGCTAGCTTAGGGTTTATTTTACAGGTAAGTATTTAGTTTTAAATAGGATTTATTTAGTTAATGATAGTAATATTTATTTAGATATATTTAAATTATATTTAAGTTAGGGGGTGTTAGGGTTAGGGTTAGACTTAGGTTTAGTGGTTAATAAATTTAATATAGTGTCGGCGACTTTGGGGGTAGGTAGGTGGCGGCGGTGTAGGGGGGCAGATTAGGGGTTAATAAGTATAATGTAGGTGGCGGTGGGCTCCAGGAGCAGCGGTTTAGGGGTAATACATTTATTACAGTTGCGGTGGGCTCCGGGAGCGGCGGTTTATGAGTTAATACATTTATTAGAGTTGCAGTTGGCTCCGGGAGCAGCGGTTTAGGGGTTAATACATTTATTAGAGTTGTGGTGGGCTCCAGGAGTGGCGGTATAGGGGTTAAACAGTATAGTATAGTGTGGGTGTTTAGTGACAGGGTGCCAAGAAAGCTGTAAAAAAGCCAAAGAGCAGCGAGATTGATGACTGTTAGTTAACAACAGTCCGCTGCTCATCTCACCGTACTTGGTGCGTGGCTTTTTGACAGCTTTTTTGATAATTATGGAGAACGTATTCAGGTCCGCGACAGCGATGTTAGGTGATCTTAGGCGAGCGTATTGGTGCCGTCGAATGCAAGAAAGTTGACGCTATGATAAATAGATGCCCATGACTTTAATTTATCCTCAAAGGACAGATCAGCCAATATGGTGGTTATTCCTACCAAATAAGCAGCTAAGTATTTTAGAGAGAAGTCAATGATCCCTCAATGACAGACTTGATCACCTCTAGGTAGAGAGCTGTATTCGAATAACTCTACATGTTGGTTAGGAAGCACGGGCTACTGAGAAAACAGCAAATAAGTTGGGTTAAATGAATGGAGTTCTAACCAAAAAAAATGTATGCTTACCTGATAAATTTATTTATTTCCGGGCATGGAGAGTCCACAAAACATTCTAATTACTAGTGGGATATTCAGTCCTGGCCAGCCGGAGGCGGCAAAAAGCACCCCAGCAGAGCTGTTAAGTATCACTTCCCTTACCCATAACCCCTAGTCATTCGGCCAAAGGGAAATGGAAAAAGAAGTTAACACAAGGGTATTGAGGTGCCTGAGGACTAGACAAAAAACTGCCTGATTCTGACTAAGACCTGAACAAAAGACTGAACATCTGGCAGAACTGCCAGACATTTATGCAGAAGAATAGACAGAGCAGAAATCTGACCATCCAAAGTACTGACTGACAAACCCATCTCCAGGCCCTCCTGAAGAAAAGCCAATATTCGAGGAAACCTTTTGAATCGCACCAATTAAGGTATTTACACCATACCCTATGGTAAAATCTGTGAGTAACCGGTTTACAAGCCTGAAGCATAGTATCTATGACTTTCTCAGAGAAGTCATGTCTAGCCAAACTTAGACGTTCAATCTCCAAGCAGTCAGCATCAGAGAAACCAGATTTGGATGAAGAAAGGGACCCTGAATTAAAAGGTCCTTCCTGAAAGGTAACCTCCACAGCGGAAGAGATGACATCATCACCAGTTTCAGCGAACCAGATCCTGCAAGGCCATGTGGGAGCTGTTAGAATCACAGAAGCTCTCTCCTGTTGATGCAAGCAATTACTCGTGGAAGCAACGCAAACAGAGGAAACAGGTATGCTAGATTGAAGCTCCAAGGAACCGCTAGAGCATCTACCAAAACGACTTGACGATCTCTTGACCTTGAACTGTAATTTGAAAGCTTGGCATTTTGACGAGACGCCATCAGATCCAACTCTGGAACCGCCCACCTGAGAGTTATCATTGTGAAAACCTCTGGGTGGAGAGCCCACTCTCCGGGATGAAAAGTCTGCCTGCTTAAAAAATCTGCCTCCCAGTTGCCCACCCCTGGTATGTGGATGGCAGAGAGATGGCAATCGTGAGACTCTGCCCACTGGAGAATGCAAGACACCTCCTTCTTTGTCAAGGAACTCCGAGTTCCTCCCTGGTGATTGATATAGGCCACTGAGGTGATGTTGTCTGACTGAAATATGATAAATTAGACCAAAGCTAGTTGAGGCTGGCATCCATGGTCACAATCACCCAGGAAGGCCTCAGGAAGCATGTGCCCTGAGACAGATGATCCTGTGAAACCCACCATGAGAGAAAGACTCTTATTGGGGAATCCAAATGTATCTTCTGCGAGAGATGAGTGGTCCCCATTCCAGTGACTGAGCATGCATAGCTGCAGAAGTCTCAGATGGAACCTTTAAGTTTATTTATATGAAGCACAGAAAGCACAGAAAACCAGACACACCCGGTAGCAAAATACACCTCCTTGTTACTGGAACAGTCCAAATCCACTTGTCACTGTAGATAGAGGAACTGCAACCTCCACACTCCGATCTAAACAGAGAAACCGAAAACCGGAAGTGCCAAGGACTGTGACCGCAATAAAAAAACTTTTTTTTTTAAATTGCGCCAAACAAAAATGGTGCGAAAACAAACAGCAACACAGTAAAAGTGAAGTGGGCCAATAAGCTGAAAAAGCGAACAAGCAAAAAGTAAAACAAACACCTATCAAACACATACACTCCATCTCTGAGCCCCAATAAAAAATGATGCCTCTTTTCACATAAAAGCAGTGCCCCTAAAACAGATTAAAATACTATCCACAAGGATTTAACCCTTATAGAGCCGGTACCTTCAAACCTAGAAGGGAAAGCACTTACCTGTTGATCCTGCTCTATCAGGCAGGAGCTGTTTTCTTAGGTGTGGCAGCTTCACCATTTCTACCAGGGACCTATAGAAAAGAAAGAACAGAGTAACCAACTCTGGTTTTCTATAATAGAGGTAGATATAATGTTAGAAGTTTAAGCAAAGGCTACCATTACTCTTATTAAAGAGATTGACATGGACACAGCACAGCCCCAATCCTTGCTTGCAGGGAAAAGTACCCATAAAAATTATTAAAATCTTCAGACACCATCTTCGCTATCCTCCGGTGATCAAGGCAATGAGAATGACTGGGGGTTGTGGGTAAGGGAAGTTATACTTAACAGCTCTGCTGGGGTGCTCTTTGCGGCCTCCTGCTGGCCAGGAGTGAATATACCACTAGTAATTAGAATGTTTTGTGGACTCTCTATGCCATAGGAAAGAAAGCAGCCGAACTCTACCCAGGTTTCTTCATTTTATAGATGGTGTACTTTAATTCACAATTTGAGATAGATCAAAATCTGCAATGAAGATAGGAATACAGTTAAATGACTAAGATTTTTTATAAATGTTTAACAAAAACCCTCCTTTTGATATGTATTATATTTTTATTATGCCTTTTTGTTGTCTGACAATCATTAATAAAGCTTGTTTAAGGCACAAATTTCAACAGCAGTGAAAATGTATACATTATTGAACATGGCCCTTTATTCATACCTCAAAACATTTGAAAATTATAGCCTGTGGTTGAACATAAATGTGTGGGTATGCTACCCAAATTATTCTATGTGTAATATCTCATTAAAAATTCTACTTGTCACACAACCAGATAATTAGGAACCAAAGCTATTTAAGGGATAACCTGACACACGTAAAAAGCCGGACTTAGAATATTGTGCACGATAACCTATACCCCCCATAGAAGCCAATGGAGAAAAAAAAGTGGAAAAAGACGAACACCCTATTTGTGAGCAAACAGATTGCATATTCACAAGTGCGCTAACCCAACATAAAAATATGAATATTTCACATTCCGATATTCTTCACATAGAAGAGTATGTTCTATTTATTCATAAATATATATATATATATATATATATATATAGTTTTTTTACACAAATATATATTTATACATATATATATATATATATATATATATATATATATATATATACAGATATATATAGGCATATCTATTTAGAAATACATAGATCGTATTCCCCTACTGCTGTGCTTTCAATATTATTTTAAGTTTGATTTGTATACTAGCCCTCTATTTAAGCTTTAGGCAACCAAGGCCTTTATGAGCATCTAAATTATTAAATGGTTTAGTTACATTTTTTTACTCTTTTCTCAGGGGCAACATATATCTAAGAGAAGAAACCTAGAATATGCTGATTTGTTCAAAAGTGATGCTCTTTGTTTTTTTCACCTTAATAAATGATTTAGTTATGTAGGGGGAAAATGTATCATTTGTAACATTGCATTTCTTCAGATGTACAAAATTCCTGCATGTCAGCCACTTGTGTTATCAGTTTGACTAATAACCCCTCATAATTACTTTGCAAACAAAGAACAGAGCAAGTATAGCAAATTACTTACTTTGAGTGATGAAAAAATAAGAGATAAAGATTACTTAAAACATATTTGCTGTACAAAAAAACAGTATATTTACTGAAGCATATTTAAAGGTACATTCTGATTGCATTACTAACTATTTTAAAAGCATTGTAGTAATATAGGTGTTTTTAAAAGGGATCCATCTTGTGATTGAGATTGCTGGATTTTTTTTACAAAGGACTGAAATCAGTATTGAAGGGGAGTCTCGCCTGACTGTGGCTGAATGTTAATAGCAGCATCCCCATCTGCATTGAAGGTGTAATGTAAAATGATCCCTTTACACAATATTGTGTCATTTTTGTTACAATTCAGTAGTGAAACTAATACATGAATAATAAACCTATAGTTGCTGGGGGCATGTGGCTATATTGTACATGTTTATACACTGTGTTGTGTATATGAATTATACTGTTAAATACTATAATATGTATTTTAAGTATTTTTGTTCTTTATGTTTGCTTCTTTTTAGAAAGATTTTGTGTATGGGATATTAATATTCCAAAGAAGACAGTAGCTGTGGTGTTTTCTTTTTACAATAGTATGTTTTTTCAGCTTTGCATTATATAAAAAGAGTTTTGGGAAATTGATGGCATTTTTAATATTCTATTTTTATAACCAATTTAAGTTAACACAGTACTGAATGTGTATAATCTAATATTGAGACCGCACTGTACCAAACATTTATATATTACTAACACGTTTGTTGATAGCATACATAGAAAATATATAGTTCCATTGGAGTTTTATGGGAGTTCCAACGGAGTAACCTGTATTTTAATTGGGAAACATTGCTGGGAATGTCTAATGTTTAAAGGAATCCTCTATCTTACGTACACATTTTCACCCATACAAGTGTTGTCAGCTTTTCAATGATGAGATTTTATGTTGTAAGAAATCTACTTAAAGGGACATTAAACACAAAATAAATGCTAGATTGGATGATGCATTCAAATAAAAGATTAATCTGAGAATAATATGTAGAGGTATATTTTAAAGTTTTATTAGCTGTTTAAATATTGATAAAATAAGTGTAAAGTTTTACGCCTAGATTTAGAGTTTTGTCGGGAAAGACCCGCGTAGCTAACGCCGCTTTTTTTCTAACGCTCCCTTAAGACAACACTGCTATTGAGAGTTGTCTGAGAGGCTGCGTTAGGCTCCAAAAAGGGTGCGTTGAGCCTAATGTACTGCCACTTCAACCCTCAATACCAGCGTTGCTTACGGTAGTGGTAAGCAGCTAAAACGTGCTCATGCACGATTCCCCCCATAGGAAACAATGGGGCAGTTTGGGCTGAAAAAAAACCTAACACCTGCAAAAAAGCGGCGTTCAGCTCCTAACGCAGCCCCATTGTGTCCTATGGGGAAACACTTTCTAAGTCTGCACCTAACACCCTAACATGAACCCCGAGTCTAAACACCCCTAACCTTACACTTATTAACCCCTAATCTGCCACCCCGCTATCGCTGACACCTGCATTATATTATTAACCCCTACTCTGCCGCTCCGTACACCGCCGTAACCTACATTATACCTATGTACCCCTAATCTGCTGCCCCTAACATCGCCGACCCCTATTTTATATTTATTAACCCCTAATCTGCCCCCCCCCCAACGTCGCCGCTACCTTACCTACACTTATTAACCCCAAATCTGCCGACCGGACCTCGCCGCTACTCTAATAAAGTTATTAACCCCTAAACCGCCGCACTCCCACCTCGCAAACCCTATAATAAATAGTATTAACCCCTAATCTGCCCTCCCTAACATCGCCGCCACCTAACTTCAAGTATTAACCCCTAATCTGCTGACCGGACCTCGCCGCTACTATAATAAATGTATTAACCCCTAAAGCTAAGTCTAACCCTAACCCTAACACCCCCATAAATGAAATATAATTTTAATCTAACAAAATAAATTAAATATTATTAACTAAAGTCTTCTTATTTAAAACTAAATACTTACCTGTAAAATAAACCCTAACATAGCTACAATATAACGAATAATTATATTGTAGCTATTTTAGGATTTATATTTATTTTACAGGCAACTTTGTATTTATTTTAACTAGGTACAATAGCTATTAAATAGTTATTTACTATTTAATAGCTACCTAGTTAAAATAATTACAAAATTACCTGTAAAATAAATCCTAACCTAAGTTACAATTAAACCTAACACTACACTATCAATAAATAAGTTAAATCAATTAACTACAAGTACCTACAATTACCTATAATTAAATAAACTAAACTAAATTACAAAAAAACAAACACTAAATTACAAAAAATAAAAAAAGATTACAAGAATTTTAAGCTAATTACACCTACTCTAAGCCCCCTAATAAAATAACAAAGCCCCCCAAAATAATAAAGGTCCCTACCCTATTCTAAATTAAAAAGTAACCAGCTCTTTTACCAGCCCTTAAAAGGGCTTTTTGCGGGGCATGCCCCAAAGTAAACAACTCTTTTGCCTCTTTTTTTGTAATTTAGTGTTTTTGTTTTTTTTGTAATTTAGTTTAGTATATTTAATTATAGGTAATTGTAGGTACTTGTAGTTAATTGATTTAATGTATTTATTGATAGTGTAGTGTTAGGTTTAATTGTAACTTAGGTTAGGATTTATTTTACAGGTAATTTTGTAATTATTTTAACTAGGTAGTTATTAAATAGTAAATAACTATTTAATAGCTATTGTACCTAGTTAGAATAAATACAAAGTTGCCTGTAAAATAAATATAAATCCTAAAATAGCTACAATATAATTATTTGTTATATATTGTAGCTATATTAGGGTTTATTTTACAGGTAAGTATTTAGATTTAAATAGGAATACTTTAGTTAATAATATTTAATTTATTTCGTTAGAATAAAATTATATTTAATTTAGGGGGGTGTTAGGGTTAGGGTTAGACTTAGCTTTAGGGGTTAATACATTTATTATAGTAGCGGCGAGGTCCGGTTGGCAGATTAGGGGTTAATAAGTGTAGGTAAGGTAGCGGCGATGTTGGGGGGGGCAGATTAAGGGTTAATAAATATAATGTAGGTGTCGGCGATGTTAGGGGCAGCAGATTAGGGGTATATAGAGATAGCGTAGGTGGCGGCGGTGTGCGGTCGGCAGATTAGGGGGTTAAAAAAATGTATTAGAGTGGCGCCAATGTGGGGGGACCTCGGTTTAGGGGTACATAGGTAGTTTATGGTTGTTAGTGTACTTTAGAGCACAGTAGTTAAGAGCTTTATGAACCGGCGTTAGCCCAGAAAGCTCTTAACTACTGACTTTTTTCTGCGTCTGGAGTCTTGTCGGTAGAGGGTCTACCGCTCACTTCAGCCAAGACTCTAAATACCAGCGTTAGGAAGATCCCATTGAAAAGATAGGATACGCAATTGACGTAAGGGGATCTGCGGTATGGAAAAGTCGCGGCTGGAAAGTGAGCGTTAGACCCTTTCCTGCCTGACTCTAAATACCAGTGGCCGGCCAAAACCAGCGTTAGGACCCCTTAACGCTGCTTTTGACGGCTAACGCAGAACTCTAAATCTAGGCCTTAGTGTCTATAAAACAATGGAAGCTGCCATGTTGTAACTGAGGTTAACTTCTTTGCTGTGGCCAATTAGGGACAGTTATAAATAGGTCGCTATAGTGTGCAACCAATGGCTGTGTAGAATATAACAGTGTTCTGCACTTCCATTTCTCACAGGAACGAAAAAGCTTACAATTTCAGAATGGAATTACAGGAAAGGGGGAAAAAATAAATAATGAAAGTATATTGCAGAGGGTTTTTTATAAATACAATTTATCATTTTATATTACCATCTCAAAGTGTTTAATGTCCCTTTAATGTACAGTGAAACATATCTATTATATGAACTGTTATTACACAGAAATTATTTTGACATTTAGTTTATGCACAATATATGTTGTGTAAACATATTTTGCTCCCCCTCCCCATTGACGAGATCCGAGTTCATTGGTGATGTTCTTATGGATGTCACATCACCACTCGTCAGGACAGAGGGTCAGCCCACTTTTTTTTATAAAATATCACCAAACACATGGATTGCAAGACTGGCGAGACAACAAAGAGCATTTCTTATTGGTCTGATGATCTTTTTATCATTGGGGCCTATGTGTTTAAAGGGACATAAAACCCTCCAAAAAAATTGTCATGATTTAGAACGAGTATGTTATTTTAAACAACTTTCCAATTTACCTCTATTATCTAATTTGCTTCATTCTCTTGATATCCTTTGCTGAAAAGCATATCTAGATAGGCTCAGAAGCTGCTGATTGGTGGCTGCACATAGATGCCTCGTGTGATTGGCTCACCCATGTGCATTGCTATTTCTTCAACAAAGGACATCTCAAGAATTAAGCAAATTAAATAATAGAAGTAAATTAGAATGTTCTTTGAAATTGTATTCTCTGTCTGAATCATGAAAGACAATTTTTGGGTTTAGTGTCCCTTTAACCACACCTGAAAAAACAAGCATTGCTGCTCCAGAGCCAATGAGGAGTCAGGGTTGCATGCAGCTGCCAGTCACTGGTCGTGTCTTGCTCAGCAGCTTCAGTATTTGCAGCTCACAAACAGGAATTTCTGTGTTTAACCATCCTGTAGAGGTTAAATACATAGTAAGCTTAGGACTGCCCCTTTCCTTGGAGAAAACTACCAGTCCTGCTAATTAATATGTGCATAAATAATTCAAAATACAACAGAACTCGCATATAGGGAAAATATGATAATAGTGCCCTTATTTCTATATTTTAATTATTTACTATCTACAGTACATTATTATTATTATACTTTATGAAGCGCCAACATATTCCGCAGCGCTGTCCATGGGTACAGTTCATTTAAATAAAACAATGATATAAAACTTGTAAGAGACAAGACAAAATTTGACAAACACATACAAGAGGAATTGAGGGCCCTAGTCCCGTTGGAACTTACAATCTAGAAGGGTAGGAGGTTGGGAAACAGGAGGTGAGGACTGCAAGAGTGAGAAAGATGTTAATGCAGAGTTAGATGAGGGAAATATTAGGTAAGTGAAATGAATTTATTACTGAGTTGGGTGGTAGGCTTCTCTGAACAAAAATATCTTCAGGGAGCGTTTAAAAGAAGAAAGAGAGTGTTCCAGAGGGTAGGTGCTGCACGACAGAAGTCCTGCAGTCTAGCATGGGAAGAGGTGATAGTCAAAGATACAAGGAGCAGGCCATTGTTGCATTTTAGTGGGCGGGCTGGAGTATACTTGTGTATTAGAGAGGATAGGTAGAGGGGAGCGGCATTGGTGAGAGCTTTGAATGTAAGGGTGAGAATTTTGAATTTAAGTCTGCTGTGATTGACCTAAACCTTTAAACATACCAGCAATTCTAATAAAATACTGGCTGGGTAGCAGCCCTATGTAATCTACAGTTAAAGGAATATGAAACCTAAAAATTTTCTTTTGTAATTCATACAGAGCATGCAATGTTAAAAAAGTTTCCAATTTATTTCTACTATCAAATTTGCTTCGTTCCTATGATATTCTTTGTTGAAGGAATACCTAGGTAGGCATCTGAGCCCTACATGGCAGGAAATAGTGCTGCCCTCTAGTGCTCTTGCCAATTATTAGTATTATTATTATTAGTTATTGGTAGATCGCCAACAGATTCTGCAGCGCTAAAAACATGGGTCTAAAAATCAAGGTAACAATTATGGGAGACAAAGGGATAGAGGGCCCTGACAAGAATTTCACTACTGTAAATCATTGCTCATAAAGGTGATACTATACAGATAGGCTTGTAGGCTTACATGCTAAGGAGGTTCAATAGGATAACTAAAGGAGGAGAGGAACTAAGATAGGAAAAGTGTATTTTATTTGCGTCCCTGAACAGTAGAGTCTTTAAGGAACGTTTGAAAGTTTGAGAAGGCTAAAGCATCATATGTGTATACACCACACACAGACCTCCAATCAAACATACACAAAAACCAAAACTGTAGTCCTGAAACATCAACAAATAATAATGCCAGCACTCTAACACCGCAACATTCAAAGTCTCAGCAAAAAGTCACACTCTAAATCTTACAACACAAAAAAATATGAATAACATACTTGCAAAACTGCTGCCATATAATGTTTCAGAAATGGGCCGGCTTCTAAGTTTACAGCTTTTCAACAAAAGATACCAAACGAATGAAGAACACTTGACAATAGAAGAAAATGAAAAAGTTGTTTAAAATTGCATGCTCTACCTGATTCACGAAAGAAACATTTTGTGCTTCATATCCCTTTAATACTGCACCCATTATATGATGGTTTGTACTTTATCTGTATTAGATAGTCTCATTAAATGAAATAGACTGTGAGTCCATTAGTAGCATTTTACACAGGAAGATTGTCACAGTCTGTAGGGAAGACCACAGAAGAAAATGAATATACTCAGTCACAGGATGCATTGTTGAACTAGCAGGTACTCTATTCCAGCAGAGAAAAAACATATGTGTGAGACATCATCACAGTGGGTCTGTGTAGTAAATATACAGCAGGATTACACAGTGATAATGTAGCCATTATGTTTAGTGAATAAGCAGTGACAGCTTTCATAACTCTGCAATAGCATGAAGTCTTACAGAATATATAGGCTTTTGTGTATAGAAATAGGCATCTTAGGGTTCTATAACATTAACTAACTATTACATTCCTGCCATTATTATTAATGTTATTAAAAAAAACATATTTGCTAACAAGATGGGTTATAATAGCAAGGAACACATGCCAGAATTTGTTTTCATATAAATGTTTTCAACAAAACAACAGTTAACCAAACCAATGTAATATAATAGGGGATTGGATCAACAGACTCTCAATGAGAATGAGAAAACAAAGAAGAAAATATTATTATTAGAAATAAAGGGAAAAGAAACCGTCATTTTTTCATTCTTTCATGATTCGGGATAGAATATGCAATTTTAAACATCTTACTAATTTATTTCTATAATCAATTTTTCTTCGTTCTCTTTATTCATTTTTTTGAAAAAGCTGCTTTTGCCTTTCAAATCTGCCCCCTATACTGTAAATGTCAGTACAGCAGTACTGGCTATAGAAGGGCTATGTCAGTCAGCAATAAGGTGGCACTCCCAGTGGGGCCAGTGGGAGAGAGAATCACTAAAATATTAACTTTTGGTTGTTCTCCCTAACTATTGCCCCTAGTGTATGCAGTTGGACGTAGGATAATAATATATATATAATTGCGTATATAGAAAGAGATCATTTATTGGGTTGACATTTTTATTGAAAAAAGTTATTATATATACAAAATAAACATAATGGAATACATTTATTTCTCTTGTAAGGTGTATTCAGTCCACGGATCATCCATTACTTGTGGGATATTCTCCTTCCCAACAGGAAGCTGCAAGAGGATCACCCACAGCAGAGCTGTCTATATAGCTCCTCCCCTAACTGCCACCTTCCAGTCATTCTCTTGCAGCTCTCGACAAGATGGAAGTAGCTAGAGAGATGTGGTGAATTTATGTAGTTTATCTTCAATCAAAAGTTTATTATTTTCAAATGGTACCGGAGTTGTACTGTTTTAGCCTCAGGCAGAAAGTTGAAGAAGAGTCTTCCTGTGGTTTTTGATGATCTTAGCAGGTTGTAACTAAGATCCATTGCTGTTCTCACACATAACTGAAGAGATGAGGTAACTTCAGCTGGGGGAATGGCGTGCAGGGTCTCCTGCTATAAGGTATGTGCAGTTTAAATTTTTCTAGAGAAATGAATATGCTAGAAAATGCTGTTAATACCGGATTTATTTAAGGTAAGCCTGATTACAGTGATTTAATAACGACTAGTATCATGCTTGCTGTAAAAGGTAATATTCTTATTACTTTCTCACATTACTGAAAATAAGATAACGTTTGCTGGAAGTGTTTAAACGTTTTTTTCTACATATTGGTGATAAAACTTTATTGGGGCCCAGTTTTTTCCACATGGCTGGCTAGATTTTGCCTAGGGATAGTTTTTTATGGCCCTCTCACTGTGAATACAGGTTGGGAGGGGCCTAATTTCAGGCCTAAATCGTGCAGTAGTTTTTGCAGCTTGAGACTTCCAGCTTCCCTGAAGGAGTCCTCTGAACACTTAGGACCTCTACAAAGGGTTTTTGTGCCTTCAAAAGTCGTTGTATGGGCAGGTAGGGCCACAGCAGAGCTGTGGCAGTTTGTTGTGACTGTTAAAAAACTTTTATATCGTTTTTTTTTATCCGGTTTTGAAACTAAGGGGTTAATCATCCATTTGCAAGTGGGTGCAATGCTCTGTTAGTCTATTATACACACTGTAAAAATTTCTTAAGATTTACTGCTTTTTATCACTGTTTTTCAATTTCTGACAAAATTTGTTTCTCTTAAAGGCACAGTACCATTTTTATTTTTTCCTTGTTTACATTTATCAAAGTGTTTTCCAAGCTTGCTGGTCTCATTGCTAGTCTGTTTAAACATGTCTGACATAGAGGAAACTCCTTGTTCATTATGTTTAGAAGCCATTGTGGAACCCCATCTTAGAATGTGTACCAAATGTACTGATTTTACTTTAAGTTATAAAGATCATATTCTGTCTTTAAAAGATTTATCACCAGAGGAAATTGACAAGGGGGAAGGTATGCCGACTAACTCGCCCCACGTGTCAGAACCTTTGACTCCCGCTCAAGGGACTCCCGCTCAAGTGGCGCCAAGTACATCTAGCGCGCCCATGGCGTTTACTTTACAAGACATGGTGGCAGTTATGGATCATACCCTTACAGCGGTATTGTCCAAACTACCAGGGTTACAAGGAAAGCGAGACAGCTCTGGGACTAGAAAAAATACAGAGCTCTCTGACGCTTTAGTAGCTATGTCTGATATCCCCTCACAATATGCAGAAGCTGAGGCAGGAGAGCTTCTTTCTGTGGGTGATTTTTCTGACTCAGGGAAGATGCTTCAACCTGATTCTGATATGTCTACATTTAAATTTAAGGTTGAACACCGCCGCGTGTTGTTCAGGGAGGTTTTAGCTACTCTGGATGACTGTGACACCATTATAGTGCCAGAGAAATTGTGTAGATTGGATAAATACTATGCAGTGCCTGTTTACACTGATGTTTTTCAAATACCTAAAAGGTTTTCAGAAATTATTACTAAGGAATGGGATAGACCAGGTGTACCGTTCTCTCCCCCTCCTATTTTTAAGAAAATGTTTCCAATAGATGCCGCTACACGGGACTTATGGCAAACGGTCCCTAAGGTGGAGGGAGCAGTTTCTACCCTAGCTAAGCATACAACTATTCCCGTCGAGGACAGTTTTGCTTTCCTAGATCCAATGGATAAAAAGTTAGAGGGTTACCTTAAGAAAATGTTTATTCAACAAGGTTTTATTCTCCAGTCTCTTGCATGCATTTCCCCGGTCACTGCTGCTGCGGCCTTCTGGTTTGAGTCTCTGGAAGAGGCCTTACAGGTAGAAACTCCATTGGATGATATACTTGACAAGCTTAAAGCACTTAAGCTAGCCAATTCATTTGTTTCTGACGCCGTTGTTCATTTAACCAAACTAACGGCTAAGAACTCAGGTTTTGCTATACAGGCGCGTAGGGCGCTATGGCTTAAATCCTGTTCAGCTGATGTTACTTCAAAGTCTAAGCTTCTCAACATTCCCTTCAAGGGGCAAACCCTATTCGGGCCTGGACTGAAGGAGATCATTTCTGATATTACTGGAGGAAAAGGTCATGCCCTTCCTCAGGATAGGTCTAATAAATTAAGGACCAAACAAACTAATTTTCGTGCCTTTCGAAACTTTAAGATGAGCGCGGCATCAACTCCCTCTAATGCAAAACAAGAGGGAAATTTTGCCCAGTCCAAGCTGGTCTGGAGACCTAACCAGGCCTGGAACAAAGGTAAGCAGGCCAAGAAGCCTGCTGCTGCCTCTAAGACAGCATGAAAGATCAGCCCCCGATCCGGTAACGGATCTAGTAGGGGGCAGACTTTCTCTCTTCGCCCAGGCTTGGGCAAGAGATGTCCAGGATCCCTGGGTGTTGGAAATTGTGTCCCAGGGATATCTTCTGGACTTTAAAGCTTCTTCCCCAAAAGGAAGATTTTACCTCTCACAATTATCTGCAGACCAGATAAAGAGAGAGGCATTCTTACATTGTGTTCAAGACCTCCTAGTTATGGGAGTGATCCACCCAGTTCCAAAGGAGGAACAGGGGCAAGGCTTCCATTCAAATCTCTTTGTGGTTCCCAAGAAAGAGGGAACCTTCAGACCAATCTTAGATCTCAAGATCCTAAACAAATTTCTCAGGGTCACATCTTTCAAGATGGAGACTATTTGAACCATCCTACCTATGATCCAGGAGGGTCAATACATGACTACCATGGACTTAAAGGATGCTTATCTTCACATTCCGATACACAAAGATCATCATCGGTTTCTCAGGTTCGCCTTCCTAGACAGGCATTACCAGTTTGTGGCTCTTCCCTTTGGGTTAGCTACGGCACCAAGAATCTTTACGAAGGTTCTGGGGTCACTTCTGGTGGTCCTAAGGCCGCGGGGCATAGCAGTAGCCCTTTACTTAGACGACATTCTGATACAGGCGTCGAATTTCCAAATTGCCAAGTCCCATACGGACATTGTTCTGGCATTCCTGAGGTCTCATGGGTGGAAAGTGAATGAAAAGAAGAGTTCTCTATCCCCTCTCACAAGAGTTTCCTTCCTGGGAACTCTGATAGATTCTGTAGAAATTAAGATTTACCTGACAGAGGCCAGGTTGTCAAAACTTCTAAATTCCTGCCGTGTTCTTTATTCTACTTCTCGCCCTTCAGTGGATCAGTGTATGGAAGTAATCGGCTTAATGGTAGCGGCAATGGACATAGTGCCGTTTGCCCGCCTACATCTCAGACCGCTGCAACTCTGCATGCTCAGTCAGTGGAATGGGGATTACACGGATTTGTCCCCTCTACTAAATCTGGATCAAGAGACCAGGCATTCTCTTCTCTGGTGGCTATCTTGGGTCCATCTGTCCAAAGGTATGACCTTCCGCAGGCCAGATTGGACAATAGTAACAACAGATGCCAGCCTTCTGGGCTGGGGTGCAGTCTGGAACTCCCTGAAGGCTCAGGGATCGTGGACTCAGGAGGAAGCACTTCTTCCGATAAACATTCTGGAACTAAGAGCGATATTCAATGCTCTTCAAGCTTGACCTCAGCTAGCTGCGGTCAGGTTCATCAGATTTCAGTCGGACAACATCACGACTGTAGCTTACATCAACCATCAAGGGGGAACAAGGAGTTCCCTAGCAATGTTGGATGTTTCAAAGATAATTCGATGGGCAGAGATTCACTTTTGCCATCTATCAGCTATCCATATCCCAGGAGTAGAGAACTGGGAGGCGGATTTTCTAAGTCGACAGACTTTTCATCCGGGGGAGTGGGAGCTCCATCCGGAGGTATTTGCACAGTTGATTCAACTTTGGGGCAAACCAGAACTGGATCTCATGGCGTCTCGTCAGAACACCAAGCTTCCTTGTTACGGTTCCAGATCCAGGGATCCCAAGGCAGCACTGATAGATGCTCTAGCAGTGCCTTGGTCCTTCAAACTGGCTTATGTGTTTCTACTGTTTCCTCTGCTCCCTCGTCTGATTGCCAAGATCAAACAGGAGAGAGCTTCGGTGATTTTGATAGCACCTGTGTGGCCTCGCAGGACTTGGTATGCAGATCTGGTGGACATGTCATCCTCTCCACCATGGACTCTGCCTCTGAGACAGGACCTTCTACTTACATAGTAACATAGTAACATAGTAGATAAGGTTGAAAAAAGACTGAAGTCCATCGAGTTCAACCTATACAAATCTAAAATACTTACAAAAAGCTCCAGTTAAGCTTAAATAACCCCATTAAAATGTGACCCATTTAATACTAGCAATCATATCCATGAATTTTGTTTATATACAGAAAATTATCCAGACTATTTTTAAATGTATCTATGGTATTGGCATTCACTACCTCCTTTGGTAATGAGTTCCACAATTTTATTGCTCTTACAGTGAAAAAACGTTTCCGTTGCAGGAGATTAAATCTCCTTTCCTCCAACCTTAAATTATGACCTCTTGTCAGAACCAATTTTCTTGGAATAAAAAGAGCTTCTGCCATCTCTGTATATGGGCCTTGAATATATTTATATAAAGTAATCATGTCACCTCTCAAGCGCCTTTTTTCTAAAGAGAACAGACCCAGTCTGGCTAGCCTCTCCTCATAGGTTAATTTCTCCAATCCCCTTATTAGCTTTGTGGCCCTTCTCTGAACTTTTTCTAGTTCTGCAATATCTTTTTTAGCAATCGGTCCCCAGAACTGCACTCCAAACTCAAGGTGAGGTCTTACCAGGGCTTTATATAATGACAGAATTATGCTTTCCTCCCTTGAATCAATGCCTCTTTTAATACATGCTAGTATCTTATTAGCCTTTGAAGCCGCTGCTCTGCATTGTGCACTCATCTTTAGCTTGTTATCTATTACTACTCCCAAATCCCTTTCCTCCTGTGTTTGGCTAAGTCTTGTCCCATTTAAAAAATACATAGCCTGCTTATTTTTACTTCCAAAATGTAGAACCTTACATTTTTCCTTATTAAATCTCATTTTCCATTTACTTGCCCATAGTTCTAATTTTAGCAAATCCCTTTGCAAAGAGAGTTCATCCTGCTCTGACCTAATGACCTTACTTAACTTAGTATCATCTGCAAAAATAGAGATGTCGCTATTTAATCCTTGCTCCAAGTCATTTATAAAAATATTAAAAAGAACAGGGCCCAGTACTGATCCCTGGGGGACGCCACTGATTACCTTTGTCCAATCTGAGTATGATCCATTTACTGCTACTCGTTGCTCCCTATCTTTTATCCAGTTATTTATCCATGAGCTAACATTTTCAGCTATTCCCAGTCCCTTAATTTTGTGCATTAATCTCTCATGTGGCACTGTATCAAATGCCTTTGCAAAATCTAAGTATATCACATCAACTGATTCCCCTTTATCTATATTTTTACTTACTTCCTCGTAGAATCTAATTAGATTAGTTTGACATGATCTATTTTTCCTAAAGCCATGCTGATTAGAACTCATAATCTTGTTTACACGAATATGCTCATCAATATAATCCCTTATAATCCCTTCAAATATCTTCCCCACTATTGATGTCAGACTAACTGGTCTATAGCTTCCTGGATCATTCCTGCTTCCCTTTTTGAAGAGTGGCACCACATCAGCTTTACGCCAATCCTGGGGTACCATGCCTGAGGATAATGAGTCTTGAAAAATTAAGAGTAAAGGTTTGTCTATAACAGTGCTAAGTTCACTTAACACCCTTGGGTGTATTCCATCTGGGCCTGGAGTTTTATTTACCTTAATATTTTTTAGTTTTTTCCTGATATCCTCTAAACAAAACCCAGTTAGTACTTCAGGGTCTTTTCAACCATCCAAATCTAATTTCTCTGCGTCTGACTGCTTGGAGATTGAACACTTGATTTTATCAAAGCGTGGTTTCTCCGAGTCGGTCATTGATATCTTAATACAGGCGCGAAAGCCTGTCACCAGGAAAATCTATCATAAGATATGGTGTAAATATCTTCATTGGTGTGAATCCAAGGGTTGCTCATGGAGTAAAGTCAGGATTCCTAGGATATTATCTTTTCTCCAAGAAGGATTGGAGAAGGGTTTATCAACTAGTTCCTTAAAGGGACAGATTTCTGCTCTGTCTATTCTTTTGCACAAACGTCTGGCTGAGGTTCCAGATGTTCAGGCGTTTTGTCAGGCTCGGGTTAGAAACAAGCGTGTTTTTAAACATGTTGCTCCGCCATGGAGTTTAAATTTAGTTCTTAAAGTTCTTCAAGGGGTTCCATTTGAACCTTTGCATTCCATAGATATTAAGCTCTTATCTTGGAAAGTTCTGTTTTTAGTAGCTATCTCCTCGGCTCGAAGAGTTTCGGAGTTATCTGCTTTACAATGTGATTCCCTTTATCTCATTTTCCATGCAGATAAGGTAGTGTTACGTACCAAACCTGGTTTTCTGCCTAAGGTGGTATCTAATAAAAATATCAATCAGGAGATTGTTGTTCCATCACTGTGTCCTAATCCTTCTTCAAAGAAGGAACGTCTATTACACAATCTTGACGTGGTTCGCGCTTTAAAGTTTTATTTACAAGCTACTAAAGATTTTCGTCAAACATCTGCATTGTTTGTTGTCTACTCTGGACAGAGGAGAGGCCAAAAGGCTTCGGCAACTTCTCTATCTTTTTGGCTAAGAAGTATAATCCGCTTAGCTTATGAGACTGCTGGCCAGCAGCCTCCTGAAAGAATTACAGCTCATTCTACTAGAGCGGTAGCTTCCACATGGGCTTTTAAGAATGAGGCTTCTGTTGAACAGATTTGTAAGGCGGTGACTTGGTCTTCGCTTCATACTTTTTCTAAATTCTATAAATTTGATACTTTTGCTTCTTCGGAGGCTATTTTTGGGAGAAAGGTCTTACAGGCAGTGGTGCCTTCCGTTTAAGCGCCTGCCTTGTCCCTCCCTTCATCCGTGTCCTATAGCTTTGGTATTGGTATCCCACAAGTAATGGATTATCCGTGGACTGGATACACCTTACAAGAGAAAACAAAATTTATGCTTACCTGATAAATTTATTTCTCTTGTGGTGTATCCAGTCCACGGCCCGCCCTGTCATTTTAAGGCAGGTGTTTTTTATTTTTAAACTACAGTCACCACTGCACCCTATAGTTTCTCCTTTCTCTTGCTTGTCTTCGGTCGAATGACTGGTAGGTGGCAGTTAGGGGAGGAGCTATATAGACAGCTCTGCTGTGGGTGATCCTCTTGCAGCTTCCTGTTGGGAAGGAGAATATCCCACAAGTAATGGATGATCCGTGGACTGGATACACCACAAGAGAAATAAATTTATCAGGTAAGCATAAATTTTGTTTTATATGCTTTATAGTCTGCAGTTGGTATAAGTAAATTGAAACACATTAAGGGGAAAGCAATTTTACAGTACACTTCCCATAAACGCGATACCTCCATTTGGATTTTTTGCTTGCAAAATATATCATCTAAACATGTAGAAAGGGACATCATATATTACATTACTAAGCACATTATATGTTAAAATACTATTGACATCCAATTTCAGATAACGCTGCAATATTGAACCAGATATTTTGAATTATTGGAGTGGACAATTATAGTGCCAGATTACCAGTGGCATAGTATTTAGGGCTTTCCCTTGAACATAAACTTTGCTAGAAGTAATCATTTTGCTTGCGTCAGGTTGTGTGCGTATTATAAGTTAAAAGTAAAAAGTTTTCGCTCAAGCGAAACCCGACACGCACTAACCAAATAATGCGACCATGTTAACGTATTCTCTCCATAGAAGTCAGTGGAGAGTGCAGAAGAAATAAAACTAACACCTATTGCTTACATGCTAAACACACAGGAGTTATTCATATTTTACATTCCAATGTTCCTCATTTATTTAACAGTCATTTTTATTGTAAATACATATTTCTATATACTGTATATCTGTATATACCTACCTGTATATCTATTCCTATAGACATATAGGTATAGATATCTTTTTTACATTAACATTATGAGATATAGATGGAAATATATATTTAATAATAAAATTAAAAAAAAATTCTATGTGAAGAACATAGAAATGTAAAATATGCGTAACGTGCATTGGGGTTTGAAATTAAGGTTAGTTAGCGCACACGAAGAATTGCTAAATTATTATACATGCTGTAAAAAAAGTCTAAATAATGAATAGAATATATATATAAGAATATATATATATATATATATATATATATATATACAGTATATTCTAAATAATCTATAGAATTTTAAATAATATATATATGTATGTGTGTATGTGTGTGTGTGTGTGTGTGTTCTATGTAAGTATGTAACCTAGGTTCCGAAGTGGCAGCACCCATAATGAGAATATTTTTCTTGTATGTCCCAAATGAGTTTGGGATTATGTGAGCAAGGCAAAAAATAACCCTAGTAGTTACTTTCCACAATTCCATGTACTGAGTGGTGTAATGGAGCGTGGCCTTACACAGTTCACTTAAAGGCCCTAATGAAGTCAACAGTGTAAATAGCATAAAGCCACGCCCCTTTTTGGTATAGTATGCAGACTTGTGCATAGATGCTAGTGCTATTTTAAGCCTTGCTCATATAATCCAAAATCCCATTTTAGATATTACCTCTAATTTCTAGGGAGATTACAGATACACCAAAGTAAATACAACTCTGAAGAAATCAGCTGCAGAGCAGCACTACACTTCAGTGAGCTAGCAGAACACATCTGTTGAGCCTATGACAAGACATATATATGTCTATCCACCAATCACCAGCTAGCTCCCAGTAGTGAATTTCTGCTACTGAGCCTACCTACGTATACTTTAAAAAAAATAATAATAGAACTAACGCCTAGATTACGAGTTTTGCAGTAACAGGGGTGCGGTGCTAATTTGCAGTTTATTCTAACCGCTCACTTACCTGCAGCACTGGTATTACGGGTTTTTATCAACCCAGTGTTAACAGGCATGAAGTAAGCGTAAAGCAAACTTGTGCTCCATACCGCACTCCAATACCAGTGCTGCTTAAGTGAGCGGTGAGCTGGTCGTATGTGCTCGTGCACAATTTCCCCATAGACATCAATGGGGAGAGCCGGCTGAGAAAAAGTCTAACACCTGCAAAAAAGCAGCGTAAAACTCAGTAACGCAGCCCCATTGATTCCTATGGGGAAACACATTTTATGTTTACAACTAACACCCTAACATGAACCCTGAGTCTAAACACCCCTAATCTTACATTTATTAACCCCTATTCTTCTGCCCCCGACATTGCCGACACCTGCATTATACTTATTAACCTCTAATCTGCCGCCCCCGACATCGCCGACACCTACATTATACTTATTAACTCCTAATCTGCTGCCCCTAACATCGCCGACACCTACATTAGATTTATTAACCCCTAATCTGCCGCCCCTAACATCGCCGCCACCTACCTACATTTATTAACCCCTAATCTGCTGTCCCCAACGTCTCTGCCACTATTCTAAATGTATTAACCCCTAAACCTAAGACTAACCCTAATACCCCCTAACTTAAATATAATTTAAATAAAGCTAAATAAAATTCCTATAATTACCTAAATTATTCCTATTTAAAACTAAATACTTACCTATAAAATAAACCCTAAGCTAGCTACAATATAACTAATAGTTACATTGTAGCTAGCTTAGGGTTTATTTTTATTTTACAGGCAAGTTTGTATTTATTTTAACTAGGTAGAATAGTTACTAAATAGTTATTAACTATTTAATAACTACCTAGCTAAAATAAATACAAATTTACCTGTAAAATAAAACCTAACCTAAGTTACACTAACACCAAACACTACACTACAATTAAATAACTTACCTAAATTAAATAGAATTAAATAAATTAAAAACAATTAGCTAAATTACAAAAAAAAACCAATAAATTACAGAAAATAAAAAACAAATTACAAGATATTTAAACTAATTACACCTAATCTAAGAGCCCTATCAAAATAAAAAAAGCCCCCCCAATAAAAAAAACCCTAGCCTAAACTAAACTATCAATAGCCCTTAAAAGGGCCTTTTGCGGGGCATTGCCCCAAAGAAATCAGCTCTTTTACATGTAAAAAAAAATACAAACAACCCCCCCCAACAGTAAAACCCACCACCCACACAACCAACCCCCCAAATAATATCCTAACTAAAAAAACTAAGCTCCCCATTGCCCTGAAAAGGGCATTTGGATGGGCATTGCCCTTAAAAGGGATTGCTGCCCAATGCCCTAACCTAAAAATAAAATCCACCCAATACACCCTTAGAAAAAATCCTAACACTAACCCCTGAAGATCCACTTACCGGGAGAAGTCTTCATCCAAGCGGCAAGATGTCCTCAATGAAGCCGGCAGAAGTGGTCCTCCAGACGGCAGTAGTTTTCACCCAGACGGCATCTTCTATCTTCATCCTTCCAACGTGGAGTGGCTCCATCTTCAAGACATCTGGCGCGGAGCATCCTTTTCAATCGACGTCTTCTTGCTGAATGAAGGTACCTTTAAATGATGTCATCCAAGATGGCGTCCCTTAGATTCCGATTGGCTGATAGAATTCTATCAGCCAATCGGAATTAAGGTTTAAAAAATCCTATTGGCTGATGCAATCAGCCAATAGGATTGAACTTCAATCCTATTGGCTGATCCAATCAGCCAATAGGATTGAGCTGGCATTCTATTGGCTGTTCCAATCAGCCAATAGAATGCAAGCTCAATCCTATTGGCTGATTGGATCAGCCAATAGGATTTTTTTAAACCTTAATTCCGATTGGCTGATAGAATTCTATCAGCCAATCGGAATCTAAGGGACGCCATCTTGACGTCATTTAAAGGTACCTTCATTCAGCAAGAAGACATTGATGGAAGAGGATGCTCAGCGCCGGATGTCTTGAAGATGGAGCCGCTCCACGTCGGAAGGATGAAGATAGAAGATGCCATCTGGGTGAAGACTTCTGCCTATTTGGAGGACCACTTCTGCCCTTCTGGAGGACCACTTCTGCTGGCTTCATTGAGGACATCTTGCCGCTTGGATGTGGATCTTCGGCTGTTAGTGTTAGGATTTTTTAAGGGTGTATTGGCTGGGTTTTATTTTTAGGTTAGGGCTTTGGGCAACAAAAGAGCTAAATGCCCTTTTAAGGCCAATGCCCATCCAAATGCCCTTTTCAGGGCAATGGGGAGCTTAGGTTTTTTTAGTTAGGATTTTATTTAGGGGTTGGTTGTGTGGGTGTTGGGTTTTACTGGTGGGGGGTTGTTTGTATTTTTTTTTACAGCTAAAAGAGCTGATTTCTATTAGTTATATTGTAGCTAGCTTATGGTTTATTTTATAGGTAAGTATTTAGTTTTAAATAGGAATAATTTAGTTAATGATAGTAATTTTATTTCGATTTATTTAAAATATATTTGTTAGGGGGTGTTAGGGTTAGGGTTAGACTTAGGTTTAAAGGGTTAATACATTTAGAATAATGGTTGCGACGTTGGGGACGGCAGATTAGGGGTTAATAAATGTAGGTAGGTGGCGGCGATGTTGGGGTCAGCAGATTAGGGGTAAATAGGTATAATGTAGGTGGCGGCGATGTCCGGAGCGGCAGATTAGGGGTTAATAAATATAATGTAGGTGGCGGCGATGTCCGGAGCGGCAGATTAGGGGTTAATAATTTTATTTTAGTGTTTGCGATGCCAGAGGGCCTCGGTTTAGGGGTTAATAGGTAGTTTATGGGTGTTAGTGTACTTTTTAGCACTTTAGTTATGAGTTTTATGCTACAGCTTTGTAGCGTAAAACTCATAAGTACTGACTTTAAAATGTGTTAGGAATCTTGGTATACCTCTCTCTTTGTGGCCTCCCAGGACAAACTCGTAATACCGGCGCTATGCAAGTCCCATTGAAAAAATACTTTACAAAATTTACGTAAATTGATTTTCGGTAAGGCCAAAAAAGTGTGCAGTACACCTATACCTGCAAGACTCGTAATACCAGCGGGCATAAAAAATCAGAGTTAGGACCTGATAACGCTGCTTTTTTACCTTAACGCAAAACTCGTAATCTAGCCGTAAATTTGGTAAGAGAAATAAATTGAAAAATTGTGTTTTATCCAAAAGATGAAACTTTATTTGTGTCTTTTATGTCCCTTTAAACAGCTTGACAAATGCATAAACACATCATACATTTAAAGGGACAGTAAATTCAAAATTAGATTGACTTAAAACCCAAATGTAGAAAGAGCATTCAATTTCAAACAACTTTCCAATTTTACTTCTAGTATCTAATTTGCTTAATTCTCTTGATGTCCTTTGTTGAAAAGGATAACTAAGTAGGCTCAGTAGCTGCTGTTTGGTGGCTGCACATAGATGCCTTGGGTGATTGGCTCACCCATGTGCATAGCTATTTCTTCAACAAAGGACATCTAAAGAATGAAGCAAACTAGATAATAGAAGTAACTTGGAATGTTGATTAAAATTGTATTCTCTAGCTTTATCTTCTTAAAGCGACATCAAAACCCTCTTGCTTTTGTGTAAAAATTGTTCTTTGTCTCAAACTCTCTAAAGAGACCAAGAAGAACCATAATACCCAGATTTTCAAAACGCTGCAAATTGTCTAAATAAGGTACCTAATTGGTAGCATTTGCTTTTTTGGCCTCCTAAAAGCATTAATTATATTCCCCCCCCCCCCCCCCCCCATATAACAGGGAGTGTGGCACAAGTAAAAAAACATTTTTACACAAATGCAAGAGGTGTTTAATGTCCTTTTAAACTTTCACCTATTAAAGGGACATGGCGGTAAACTGAAAAGCATTTTTTTTAAATAAATTTGTTTTTGAAAAGAAAAAAAAAACACTTTTAGTAATGCTGTTTGATTGATATATTTTACTCCATGCACTCACATTGAAATGGTGCACTTGCTCAGAGAGCCAACAGTGATGTATTGTGTCAGCAATGGCTCAGTCTATGTCACTGCTGATGTGTGACCGCCATCAGATGCACATATGCCTATGCTCCGTATGCACCCATGCACAACAATAACTCTGCACAAAACAGTAATAACGTGATCATACAAGTGTAATGCAAAATGTTTATTTTCAAAAGTTAATTATACTTACCATGCCCCTTTAATTATTATCTGTCTTATTTGAGTTTCTATGCATGAGTTTAATTTCATGCAAGGGCAAACAATGAGTGGCAAAACTATTGCAAAAGTAATAGGTCCATATCAGCAGAATTTTTTTTTTTTACTTTGCACCCACAGATCTAAGTTTGTGGACCAGTCTTGACCTTATTTAGCCTTCTTTATTCATTGTAGTCTGCATAGGAACATTTATTCCTTTAAATTTAAAAGCCAGGCTGTGTCAGACAAACCTAACATATTCTGCTTCCTTCTTTTGACTTTCAAGCTCTCATTTAGGCCTATAGCAGGTGTCAAGGGTACTCTGGGGTACATTTCTGATCTAAGGTCTCATTTTGGAAAATAGTTAACATTAAAGGGTCTCCAGAAGCATGAGTCTGATCTAGTGTCTCTATTGGCTTTAAAAGGGCTTAAGAAGCATGTACCTGACACAGTATAAGGTCTCACCAGAGCATATAGCTAGCACAAAGAGATTTGCATATCCATTAATCTGATCTGAGGTTTTCATTTGGGCATGGAGCAGGCATACCAGGTGCTGCATGAGGCAGGCATTAGATACACATCTTGGGCAAAAGGCCTGCCCCCTCCCCTATTTCATCACCAGCACGTCATCTGCCTGTGATTGCAGTAAACTTTTCTATCCTACACTTTCCCATGTTAGCACATGCGCAATGCACAGATTTTAGTCACCTCTCACATAGGAAACTGCTAGTATACTGAGCGGTTACATGAAGTTCCGGATTCAAAAGTACCCCTTGAATAAAATCGGCGCATTGCGCATGAGCCAAACATGTGTACATGAAGGATAGAAAGGTTTACTGTGATCACAGGCAGATGATGTACTGGTGACGAAATAGCTATAAGTGCACACTGTATGTGTAATTCCGCCCCAGGACCTGCCACAATCTTCTTAGTATGGGTGTTTGTACTTTTTGGATCCAGTAAATCCAAGGATCCAGTGACTTGTATTTCCTTCCGTTTTACTCACGGAACTCAGAGACAACCAACTGGTAACAGTAATATGAGCAATAGGACAGGTGCATTGAGTCACTTTGCTACTCCATGAGTGTATTCTGCATGCGTAAATCCAGTCCCAGGATTTGCTAGACATATTACCTTCAACCAATTCCAATTGAATATACCACATCACAGAAATAAGTTACCTTATTAAGAGGAACAATTTATCGATCTTGAAAAGGATCTACCCCGATCCAGAAGCAATTTTGGGAAATACAAATGTATGTACTACTGATATTATTGGATCTCATTTTTTAGAGACTAAGGGCTAGATTTATCAAAGGCTAGACGAACTCTGTATGTGCCTCGCCTGTAACTGTGCCCCAGCTCACCTCCAGAGAAGCGCACATGTGCACCTGAATTTATCAAAAAAATAGACGTAACTTTGTGCAGGCAAGCTGGGGCGTAATAATGATACATGTCACCTGTCGGAAACAGCATTTACTCCCTATTTACTCTCTATTTATCACAGTACATCCCTATAAATATTTATGCCGCCATGTTTTGGTTATTAAAAAAACGTTTTTTAAGTTAATATGTAGCTTATATTTATATTATATAATGTTTCTGTGCTGTTTTTGCCATATGTTGATAATTTAAGATCGCAAAAATAAATATATCAATATATCAATATATCGATATATATATTAAACTGTTGGTACCCATATGCGCCAGGGGAAGCGCAAATTTCTGGCAATAACAGTCTCTTCTTGGCGCTGAGCCTTTGAAAAATTAGTTAAAAGAAGAAAGTACTGCATCACAAGATGTAAAAGCATGTATTATAATGCTGTTCGCCTCAGTCTGTATGGCGAAATAAACAACACGCAATTGAAGCCGAAATTGCAGTTCCCTATGGGCGCAAAGCAATGATAAATAAGAAACTAGGCGTATTTGTAGGTTGGGCTGTTAAATTACGCGTATTACTAATGTATATTGTTGCACTGGGGAGCGCGCCTGTGCGCCTAGGTGAATGCAAGCGGTGTGCAAAGACGTTTCTTTCAGATTTGCGCAATTATAGGCGCAGAGTGCTGCGATGAATATGACGATCAGGTCGTATGCGCTATTTTGGACAGGATTAAAGGAGAATGGCTTTGATAAATCTAGTCCTAAAACCTACATCAGAGATTTTCATTCAAGTGGATTATTTCATTTTATACTCACAATGACTGAATTCACTATAATGCTTATTATCTGATACGTATTGATTGCTACGTTGTTCATAATCCTATAACGTCCAATATCACCGAATAAGATTGTTACACTTTTTGGTGTTACAATTTACTGTGAAACATTTAATTGTGTTACATTTTAACATATTTTTAGATTTTTAGAAACTTCATTTGTGATTTTGTACCACGGAATTTAATATTCCATTACGATATACTTTTTTTTAGTATCCTTTTTGATGCAGACATCCATTATAACCATTAACTGATATTTTCATTTGTTATATATTTTTTTTATGCTATTAGTCTTTCTAATAAATTATGTTATATTAATGCAACGCATATATATCGATTAAATGCTCATTTATATATATGTACATTTTATTTTATATCGTTTTACACTATTCTGATCATTATTTATTGTACATTTTAAAAAAAAAAAAAATGTAAACACTTTTAATATGTTTTTTGCACAGATCACTGTTTGCACAGGTTGGATCCTTCAGCCACTCATTAATTACTTTAGTCAACATTTGGACTATTTATATCTCTCTCTGCTTTTATTAGCGCTTCATATTATTTTTTGTTTTATACTTTTCTAGGTTATCAGTATTAGAGGACTGTTTTTTTTTTATTATTTTATTTATAACCAGCACAAGGTACAATAGTAAACTGTATCTGTGAAACACCATGCAGGGTGTAATAAGAGATTACAAAGTTGATGAAGCAATATAGTAAAATGCAACAACCTACAGTATCAGATACATTAAAAAAAAACTCAATGTTCACAATGACAGCGGAGGCTGCAGGAATCTTCTACAGATAAGAGAACAGTCTAGAATATGTGCATATATACCTCAATGTTGGGGTTTTATTATTTTATAAACTAAGACAACTAAACTAAACATCTATAAACAAAATAGAACTAAAACTAGTATATTCACTCATAGGAATAGGCATCACTCTATAAGAAAAATATAGAAACCCTTTTAGATAGTAGGTTAGCAATAATGTGTCAATGCCTTGGAGTTGTTAAACATTATGAGTTTTAATGTGGCTTGCAAAGTGAGGTTGGAATTAGATTAGAAGGTGTTAATTGTATAGGGTAGCCAATCCTTGGGATAATTTATGTAGATTGTTATAGGAGCCTTCCTATTGCTAGGTTCACAGTCAGGCCAAATGGATTGTTCTCTGAACAGACTTTCTCCATGGGTTAAGAAAAAAGTGGTAAATCTTAGTACAGAAAATCATAGCTTGAGGGTTACTCATGTAAATGTACAATCCTAGGAAGAGTTGCTTATTGTTAACAAGAATTCCAAAGGGGAGTTAGTAAAGTCTTTAATCTAAAGAGTTAATGGGAGATTACGTAGGAAATAACCACCAAACTCAACTTCTGCATGAGGCGTTTATCCCATCTAACAGAGTTGCCGATAGAATTTCCCCAATATGAGTGATAGTGTCCCATAGTTCTTTAAACAGGCTAACTTAAGAATTAAACAAATAAAAACAGAAAAACAAAAAACTCAGCTAATCTAAACTGCTAAAACATAAACAGTATCTATCCTGCCATACATTTTCTGGTAGGGTTGCTGCATTAGCTTGATCCCTTCACCACCATTAGAGACTGTGGCCCATAGTTATCAAGGTCTGGCGGACCTTATCTGACACTGCGGATCGGGTCCACCAGACCTCGCTGAATACGGCGAGCAATACGCTCGCCGTATTCAGCATTGTACCAGCAGCTCACAAGAGCTGCTGGTGGAACGCCGCCCCCTGCAGACTCGCGGCCAATCGATCGGGTTGATTTCCAGCGATGTCTGTCCGCCTGCTCAGAACAGGCGGACAGGTTATGGAGCAGCGATTCTTTGTGATCGCTGCTTCATAACTGCTGTTTCATTCGGAGCTTGATACATATGCCCCTGAGCATCATAGAAAACATATCAGCAATTTCATAAAATGTCCCCGTAAACCTTAGCATAGAACAAGGGGTACCATGGTTTAACTACAAAGATTATATATTCTGCGGAATTGATACATGAAATCACACAGCGTTAGCATTTCATAGCAGTGTAGATAATTTTTTTAAATAAAAAAAAAAAAAAAAATTAGCACGTCGTCAATAAAATGAGCAAACCTAGAGAACATACTACTTATCAGGTCTATAGCAAGTTATAGGAGAATTACAGATCGCTAGCTGTATTACTTGTGCTATGCTGATACAAAGGAAAGGTTTATAGTTCAGCCAATACCCGTAGCTAAGTGGGTACTACACCGCTTCCAGTGGTGGTGCATCTTGTAAATAGGGCAACAAAGTAATCTCCGCCATACCGGGTCCTGCTTCTTTTTATTTGTGAGTCTCTTATCCACATTGACTGACATGTCCAGTTCGAGTTTGGTGGTTAGTTTTGCAGGCAAGATGTTAAGGTTATATGTATGGTAATCATGCGTGTCATCACATACAGGGAGTGCAGAATTATTAGGCAAATTAGTATTTTGACCACATCATCCTCTTTATGCATGTTGTCTTACTCCAAGCTGTATAGGCTCGAAAGCCTACTACCAATTAAGCATATTAGGTGATGTGCATCTCTGTAATGAGAAGGGGTGTGGTCTAATGACATCAACACCCTATATCAAGTGTGCATAATTATTAGGCAACTTCCTTTCCTTTGGCAAAATGGGTCAAAAGAAGGACTTGACAGGCTCAGAAAAGTCAAAAGGGAGGGATGCAGCACTCTTAAAATTGCAAAGCTTCTGAAGCGTGATCATCGAACAATCAAGTGTTTCATTCAAAATAGTCAACAGGGTCGCAAGAAGCGTGTGGAAAAACCAAGGCGCAAAATAACTGCCCATGAACTGAGAAAAGTCAAGCGTGCAGCTGCCAAGATGCCACTTGCCACCAGTTTGGCCATATTTCAGAGCTGCAACATCACTGGAGTGCCCAAAAGCACAAGGTGTGCAATACTCAGAGACATGGCCAAGGTAAGAAAGGCTGAAAGACGGCCACCACTGAACAAGACACACAAGCTGAAACGTCAAGACTGGGCCAAGAAATATCTCAAGACTGATTTTTCTAAGGTTTTATGGACTGATGAAATGAGAGTGAGTCTTGATGGGCCAGATGGATGGGCCCGTGGCTGGATTGGTAAAGGGCAGAGAGCTCCAGTCCGACTCAGACGCCAGCAAGGTGGAGGTGGAGTACTGGTTTGGGCTGGTATCATCAAAGATGAGCTTGTGGGGCCTTTTCGGGTTGAGGATGGAGTCAAGCTCAACTCCCAGTCCTACTGCCAGTTTCTGGAAGACACCTTCTTCAAGCAGTGGTACAGGAAGAAGTCTGCATCCTTCAAGAAAAACATGATTTTCATGCAGGACAATGCTCCATCACACGCGTCCAAGTACTCCACAGCGTGGCTGGCAAGAAAGGGTATAAAAGAAGAAAATCTAATGACATGGCCTCCTTGTTCACCTGATCTGAACCCCATTGAGAACCTGTGGTCCATCATCAAATGTGAGATTTACAAGGAGGGAAAACAGTACACCTCTCTGAACAGTGTCTGGGAGGCTGTGGTTGCTGCTGCACGCAATGTTGATGGTGAACAGATCAAAACACTGACAGAATCTATGGATGGCAGGCTTTTGAGTGTCCTTGCAAAGAAAGGTGGCTATATTGGTCACTGATTTGTTTTTGTTTTGTTTTTGAATGTCAGAAATGTATATTTGTGAATGTTGAGATGTTATATTGGTTTCACTGGTAAAAATAAATAATTGAAATGGGTATATATTTGTTTTTTGTTAAGTTGCCTAATAATTATGCACAGTAATAGTCACCTGCACACACAGATATCCCCCTAAAATAGCTAAAACTAAAAACAAACTAAAAACTACTTCCAAAAATATTCAGCTTTGATATTAATGAGTTTTTTGGGTTCATTGAGAACATGGTTGTTGTTCAATAATAAAATTAATCCTCAAAAATACAACTTGCCTAATAATTCTGCACTCCCTGTATAATAGAGAGCAAATATTGTGAGCTGAGAAATACCTGCTCCGCCACTGCTGGATTAAAGGTGATTTGGGCGGCTTTCCCTTCAAATCTGGATCTGAGGTCTAAGTCTAGAGCAGTCACCGGAGAAGACATGGGAACTACGACAGGTTCCAACAGATTCAAGCATGCAGGAGTTATCCCAGTCTCTGATGTCGTCGCCTCCTTACCACTCTGTGAAAAGCTGAGGTTGTGAGGCCGTTGTCTGTCCCCCAGGCACAGGGTATGGTAGTACTTGCCAAAGACTGTGAGGTAGGTCCATGCCGACTGGGTACAGATTTCTTGAGGTGGGAAGATTGTTCCGGTATCCTCACTATTGTGCAGAGATACGTGCAGGATGATAGAAGTCTGTCCAGCCTAGGCAAGAGCATGGCCTTTATTTCAGTAGGGATGTAGTTGTCTGCGCTTTCTTTTTTAGTGATGGACAATTCCATTGTGTAAGGTCAGGAAGGAGGATAATATGTAGCAGGAGTGATATGAAACTAAATACAGCGTGGCAGCAGATGGCATGCCACAGCGCAAGATAGCCTTTTTAATTGTACAATGCGACCAGGGGCTAGGGCTGATGCAGTGGCCTACACAATTGTAGGATCAACTGGCGATGATCAGAGCAGGGTCTCCCAGTAAGATGTATGATGCAGGGGTCTGGATGGTCACTAAATATTTCAAGAAAGGACACTAATTTGGCTGATGGTAGCAGAGCTCTTGTAGCTTGCTTCCATCCAGAAGTCCAGCCAACCCTGTTAACCATTTTATAGGTTAAGCAACAAGAGGGAGACTCTCTATAGTGTTGTATCTCAAAATATTTTTTCCTTTTTACTCTGACGAAATAGGGGAGGGGGCATGCGGACATTTCAAAACTACACCGGAGGAAATTGTAAGTCTTTTTACTTTAAAACGGTTTATAGGAAAAAATTGGGCTACATTGGTAAATAATAATCGGTTTACACTTATTATGTAGCACTCAGAACCTATTTTGGGTTGACTGTCCCTTTAAAGGGACACTCAATCAAAATTAAACTTTCATGATTCAGATAGAGCATTACATTTTAAACAACTTTCAAATTTACTTCCATTAACAAAATGTGCACAGTCTTTTTATATTTAAACTTTTTGAGTCATTAACTCCTACTGAGCATGTGCAAGAATAAGTGTGTATGCATTTGTGTATGGCCGATGGCTGTCACATGGTACATGTATGCATTTGTGATTGGCTGATGGCTGTCACATGGTACAGGGGGAGTGGAAAAAGACATAACGTTTAAAATTGTCAGAAAAAAAAATCTACTACTCATTTGAAGTTCAGACTAAGTGCTATTGCATTGTATTGTTATCTTGCATTTGTTGATTATGCAAATCTACTGTGTTGACTGGTCCTTTAAGTCTTATTTGGTTATTTAAATAAATATGAATAAGTTAGATGCGCCAAATATCGTGTCAAAAAATGACCCTTAAGTGTAAATATATAACTATATATATCAAAAACAAAAACCAAATGTTCTAATGGTACAGTGCAATAATATAAATGGGGTATAGATTAAGATGCTATAAAATAGAACCACCATTAAAATATATCTTGTGTCACAACAAATATAGGCTCGAAATTAGCTCTAACCCAAAGAGAAACTGCTGGATTACCTGATAATTCAAAAATAGACGGTAAAAGGTGTATCAATAAGTATAACATATAGATACTAATGGCAAATCGCAACAGTTTAAAAACCCATCAACGACAAAATGACTAAATGATAAGTTCAGTAGTAAAGAGTAAAAAGTAAAGAGGTTTGTACAGGCCATGCTTCTGATCTGAGACTTTACATCAATATATAATTAGCATAAAATAGATGTAAGATCTGTTCGCAGGTTTCCTTTTGCATAAATCTAGCAAAAGGATGTAAATATGTTTGGTGAGTAAATAAATACTGTTCTTTTCATTTATGTTTGGCACTAGGGGATGCTACTCAAAAGTTAATTAGTGCCTGGTTGATTTTATACATTTTAAAGTGCTTGATTAAACCCGGTCCCTCACTGATCCCCAGAGCAGCTTCCTCTCAACTTGGTGCCAACATTTGTTCAATTGGATACAGCAGAGAGACTGATTAATACACTAAATGCAACCTGGTTAGATGATAATAGGAAACAGCAGTGCACCTATTTAAATTGCAGGCAGAGAACTAAGGTTGCCAAATCCCATAAGGCCACACACTCAAATGCAAAGAATGTTCAAGATGTAACGCCCGAATAGTAAAAGGACCTTTATTCCATGAAACATAGATGGTCTCAATAGTACAGTAACCTATAGTAACTATGCTATATTTGGATCATATAGGTTTTATTGGTTATTGTTAAATGTAATTTTAAAATGTGTGTATTACAACTAGTAACAGCAAATCTAGCCAGGCATATGTCAGCAGTTAATGGATTTGTTTGTTTTCTTTATTCTTTTTTTTGGGGGGGGGAGTGGATTATTTATTTATTGTATGATAATAAAAGTAAGTGAACTAAAGCACAAAATGGAGGCTGGTCAGATTTAGGAGAAAACAGCTGCCCAGCCTTCTCTCAGTGAAGGGTTAGTCTGTATATCGTACAGTAGGTGTGCATTTCTCATTCACAACATGGCTGTAAATGTCAGGCCCATATTGTTTTCTGCCACATAACAGGCACCCTGGGAAGAGACACAGATGTGACACAGGTAGGTATATTGTTGCTGCCATATTTCTGAATCTGAATAGTAGGTGGTAGTGGTACTTGTTTACATTTTTATTTTATTTGTCTAGTTATTGTTTAGTGCAGCATGCTTAAAATGTTCTTGTTGCATCTAAAGAAAACAATTTTATTTTTTAAAGTGCAATGCTCCTATTTCTTAAAAAAAAAAATACTTCTTGTTATCATGCTTCTGAAAGTGTATCCCTGTCCATCATGACCTCCAATAGAGTTGTCTTAATCAGCCATTAAACAATGAATCCCTGGAGATCAGTTGTGTGCATGTGCTGTTGGTGTCATTATCTATTTAACCAGTGAAGCACTAAATACATTTTCTAAGCATAGTATTGAGGTTATTTCTTGCCACCATGTTGACATTTAACTTTCACTGTTTTCTAGTGCTGAAGTGTTTGCACGTGTGCAGCAACTCTCCTTCACATACCTGCTGTGACTAGGGTTGCCACTTCGGCCATGTTTTCCTGGACACTTATGAGTTGCAGGGAGGAAGATGTATTGTGCTGTTCATCAGCACTATTCATGTGATGTCCAGAGGTACAATACATGTTCCGCCCTGCCTACCCTGCAGCATGTGTAACTCATAAGGGTCCAGGAAAACATGGCTGAGGTGGCAACTCTAGCTGTGACACCTAGGTTCCAAAAGGGCAGATGTGCATGAAATGTATTTAGTGTTTAATGTCCCTTTGCCAGAACCGTTTTCATGTAAAAAAAAAATATTTGTAATATGCCATATTAATATTCTTTCGTATGCATAATAGTTATTGCACATTTAGTAATCAAATTCTGTCTATAACCTACCTATCTTTGAATTTAAGAAAAAAAAATACATACTAATAAACAGACCGCAATATATTTCTCACACAAGTTATTAAATTGAGTTTCCTTCATGCAAAAAGGAATTAGAACTATAGGACTTTTCAGATACTCATATTTTAAATCTTAATCCGTTTCAGTTCTCTGTGTTTTATAAAAGCCTATTATGTCATTTAATGGCCTGGGAAAATAAGGAAAATGCTGTTTCTATAGATTCCAGCAGACATGTCAGAGGGAACAGCGCATTAGGATTTAGTTTCAGTCATTTGTGTTAAGTCAAATAATTTAAAAGTAACAAATAACATAATAAGTCATAAACTGGTGTTCAATTGTTAAATGCCAGTTATTTAAAGGGACATGAAATACACATTTTTTTTCTTTCATGATTATGATAGAGCATACAATTTTAAACAACTTTCAAGTTTAATAATCTAATTTGCTTTATTATCTTGGTATCCTTTGTTGAAAAAAAAGCAGGGCACATGGGTGAACAAATAACATGAGGTATTTATAAACAGCTGCTCCTAAGCCTATCTAGGTATGCTTTTCAACAAAATATACCAAGAGAACAAAATAAATGAGATGTTTGAAGTAGATTTGAAAGTTGTTTAAAATGGCATGCTCCCTCTAAATCATAAAAGAAAACAAATGTGTTTTTTCTTTTGTTTGTTTACTACAGTAGGACGGTTACTACTCACCATGCTATTGTTTTCCCTCCTGTACCTACAGCTCTCTTTAAATCAGTTCTCTTATTTTAACTCATTACAGAACCCAGTTGGTAAAGCTCTGTATTTTATACTGGGCGCCGCCATCTTGTAGCTCACGTACTGTTGCATCCTGTGACAGAAGCAGAGCAGTCTCACAGATCTGTGATGTTACCAGCTTTTTGACAGCTGTACCTTGCACTTCCGTTTAGCTAACATAATAAAGATCAGACGTTTTATGTTGTCGCTGTTTTAAAAGTTACATAACAAATATAAGCTCTAAGATGGCGACACCCAGTGTAAATATACAGAGCTTCAATAACTGATCATTGTAAGGGGTTAAAATAAAAGAATGACTTTACTAAACAGCTGAAGAGAAAACAACAAGCATGGTGAGTAGTAACCATTTGTATTGTAGTTATACTCAGCAGTTTAATATCCCTTTAATGCTCCAAATTGTGGTGCAAAATAAAGGGACATAAAAGTGTAATTAGAAATCAATCTAATGTGCATCTTCTTATTGCACTACAGCTTGCACAGAACTATCGGCTAGATTATGAGTTGTGCGTTAGGGTAAAAAAGCAGCGTTAAGAGGTCCTAACGCTGATTTTTTTACGCCCGCTGCTATTACGAGTCTTGAAGGTTTAGGGTCACCGCACACTTCTTTGGCCTTACCGCAAAACGACTTACAAAAACTTTGTAAAGTCATTTTTCTATGGGACATCCATAGCGCCGGTATTACGAGTCTGTCCTGGGAGGCCAAAAAGTGAGCGGTACACCCTACCATGTCAAGATCCGTAACGCATTCTAAAGTCAGTAGTTAAGAGTATTATGGTACAACGCCGTAACATAAAACGCATAACTAAAGTGCTAAAAAGTACACTAACACCCATAAACTACCTATTAACCCCTAAACCAAGGCCCTCCCGCATCACAAATACTATAATATCTGCCGCTCCGGACACCGCCGCCACCTACATTATATTTATGAACCTCTAATCTGCTGCCCCCAACATTGCTGACACCTACATTATATTTATTAACCCCTAATCTGCTGCCCCCAATGTCGCCACAACCTACCTACACTTATTAACACCTAATCTGAATTCTATCAGCCAATCAGAATCTAAGGGATGCCATCTTGGATGGCGTCACTTAAAGGTACCTTCATTCGTCTTTAGTCGTCAGATGAAGAGGATGCTCCGCGTCGGATGTCTTGACGATGGACCCGCTCTGCGCCGGATGGATGAAGATAGAAGATGCCGTCTGGGTGAAGACTTCTGCCCAGCTGGAGGACGACTTCACCCGACTTGGATGAAGACTTCTCCCAGCTTCGTTGAGGACTTCAGCCCGGCTTGGATGAAGACTTCTCCCGGTAAGTCAATCTTCAGGGGGTTAGTGTTAGGTTTTTTTAAGGGTGTATTGGATGGGTTTTATTTTTAGGTTAGGGTTTGGGCTTGCAAAAGAGCTAACTGCCCTTTTAAGGGCAATGCCCATCCAAATGCCCTTTTCAGGGCAATGGGGAGCTTAGGTTTTTTTAGATAGTATTTTATTTGGGGGGTTGGTTGTGTGGGTGGTGGGTTTTACTGTTGGGGGGTTGTTCGTATTTTTTTTTTACAGGTAAAAGAGCTGATTACTTTAGGTCAATGCCCCGCAAAAGGCCCTTTTAAGGGCTATTGGTAGTTTAGTTTAGGCTAGAGTTTTTTTTAATTTGGGGGGGTCTTTTTTTATTTTGATAGGGCTATTAGATTAGGTGTAATTAGTTTAAATATCTTGTAATTTGTTTTTTATTTTCTGTAATTTAGTTTTTGTTTGTTTTTTACTTTAGCTAATTTAATTTAATTGATTTAATTGTTGTTAATGTAGTTAATTTATTTAATTATAGTGTAGTGTTAGGTGTTAGTGTAACTTAGGTTAGGTTTTATTTTACAGGTACTTTTGTATTTATTTTAGCTAGGTAGTTATTAAATAGTTGATAACTATTTAATAACTATTGTACCTAGTTAAAATAAATACAAACTTGCCTGTAAAATAAAAATAAATCCTAAACTAGCTACAATGTAACTATTAGTTATATTGTAGATAGTTTAGGGTTTATTTTATAGGTAAGTATTTAGTTTTAAATAGGAATTATTTAGGTAATGATAGTAATTTTCTTTAGATTTATTTTAATTATATTTAAATTAGGGGGTGTTAGGGTTAGACTTAGATTTAGGGGTTAATAACTTTAATATAGTGGCAGCGACGTTGGGGTGGCAGATTAGGGGTTAATAAATGTAGGTAGGTGGCATCGATGTTAGGAACGGCAGATTAGGGGTTAATAATATTTAACTAATGTTTGCGAGGCAGGAGTGTGGCGGTTTAGGGGTTAATATGTTTATTATAGTGACGGCGACGTTGGGGGCATCAGATTAGGGGTGAATAAGTGTAGGTAGGTGGTGGTGACATTGGGGGCCGCAGATTAGGGGTTAATAAATATAATATAGGTGTCAGCGATTTTGGGGGTAGCAGATTAGGGGTTCATAAGTATAATGTAGGTGGCGGCGGTGTCCGGAGCAGCAGATTAGGGGTTAATAAATATAATGCAGGTGTCTGCGATTTCAGGGGCAGCAAATTAGGGGTTAATAAGTGTAAGATTAGGGGTGTTTAGACTCTGGGTTCATGTTTGGGTGTTAGGTGTAAACATAACTTTTATTTACCCATAGGAATCAATGGGGCTGATTTACTGAGTTTTACTCTGCTTTTTTGCAGGTGTTAGACTTTTTCTCAGCCGGCTCTCCCCGTTGATTCCTATGGGGAAATCGTGCACAAGCACGTTCGACCAGCTCACCGCTGACTTAAGCAGCGCTGTTATTGGAGTGCGGTAATGAGCAAAATTTTGCTCAACGCTCACTTCTTGTCTTTTAACGACGGGTTTGTAAAAACTCGTAAAACCAGCGCTGCAGGTAAGTGAGCGGTGAGAGAAAACTGCTCGTTAGCACCGCACATCTCAAAATGAAAACTCGTAATCTAGCTGTATGTATTTAACCCCTCCAATGTGCTGATGATCCTGAGCTGAATACGGCCAGTAAACCAATCAGAAGTGTTCAGCCCTGCAATAAAAGCACATTACTGCTCTGGGCCTTGCTTTAACTGTTTGTTTAATCCCTTTGTCAGGTTAAACACTTACGCCTAGATTAAGAGTTCTGCGTTAGCCGTCAAAACCAGCATTAGGGGGTCCTAACGCTGGTTTTGGCCGCCCGCTGGTATTTGGAGTCAGTCAGGAAAGGGTCTAACGCTCACTTTCCAGCCGCGACTTTTCCATACCGCAGATCCCCCTACGCCATTTGCATATCCTCTCTTTTCAATGGGATCTTTCTAACGCCGGTATTTAGAGTCTTGGCTGAAGTGAGCATTAGAAATCTAACGACAAGACTCCAGCCGCATAGAAAAGTCAGGAGTTAAGAGCTTTCTGGGCTAACGCCGGTTCAAAACGCTCTTAACTACTGTGCTCTAAAGTACACTAACACCCATAAACTACCTATGTACCCCTAAACCGAGCTCCCCCCACATCGCCGCCACTCTATTAATTTTTTTTAACCCCTAATCTGCCGACCGCACACCGCCGCAATCTACATTATCCCTTTGTACCCCTAATCTGCTGCCCCTAACATCGCCGACCCCTATATTATATTTATTAACCCCTAATCTGCCCCCCCCAACGTCGCCGCTACCTACCTACAATTATTAACCCCTAATCTGCCGACCGAACCTCACCGCTACTATAATAAAGTTATTAACCCCTAATCCGCCTCACTACCGCCTCCAAAAACCCTATAATAAATAGTATTAACCCCTAATCTGCCCTCCCTAACATCGCCGACACCTAACTTCAAGTATTAACCCCTAATCTGCCGACCAGACCTCGCCGCTACTATAATAACTGTATTAACCCCTAAAGCTAAGTCTAACCCTAACACTAACACCCCCCTAAATTAAATATAATTTTATTCTAACGAAATAAATGAAATCTTATTAAATAAATTATTCCTATTTAAAGCTAAATACTTACCTGTACAATAAACCCTAATATAGCTACAATATAAAAAATAATTATATTGTAGCTATTTTAGGATTTATATTTATTTTACAGGCAACTTTGTATTTATTTTAACTAGGTACAATAGCTATTAAATAGTTAATAACTAATTAATAGCTACCTAGTTAAAATAAATAAAAAATTACCTGTAAAATAAATCCGAACCTAAGTTACAATTAAACCTAACACTACACTATCAATAAATAAGTTAACTAAACTATCTACATTTATCTACAATTAAATACAAATAAATACACTAACTAAAGTACAAAAAATAAAAAAAGAAGCACCGCTGGTATTTAGAGTTGCAGTGGCGGTAAATATGCCTGTATGCTCCCTTTTTGGAGCCTAACGCAGCCCTTCTGTGAACTCTAAATACCAGCGGTATTTAAAAGGTGCGGGGGGAAAAATACACGTGTAGCTAACGCACCCCTTTGGCCGCAGAACTCTAAATCTAGCCTTTAGTTATACACCAACTTAATTTAATAAGAAAATGCTCTAAAGCATTAAAGAAATTTTAATTGCACATTTATGTCTCTTTAATTATTGTATTACATAGATAGTTTTAAACCTTCCATTTATGCTGGTGTAGGAGAGACAGACAGTATTTCTTTCTTTTCCTTAGAAATGTCATTGTCAGTAGTAAAATAACTAATCTCCTAACATGGATTTAGGTCCCAAAACAAGCTGGCTTTGCATATTTATACTATAATCACGTTTGTAACGCGTCCATCGGTGTCGCCAGTTGCGCACGCATCCACAAAGAAATGTTGGCTGCAAGAGGCAGCCAAAAGAATGTTGGCTGCACGCGCAGCCAAAAGAATCCACCTGGATTCTTTCACCACCCTGCCATTTTCAGAATCCACCTGGATGCAGCGTAGTAGGCAAACAAAGCATTAAGAAAAAAAACACACAACTACCAGCATGAAATATTAACGAAAAAACACGTAACCGCCTGCACGAAATAACAAAAAAAACCTAACCGCCCACACAAAATAATAAAAAAACCTAACCGCCCACACAGAGTATTAACCAACACCTAAACCGCCAAACCCCACATCGCAAAATAATAAAGTAATTAACCCCTAATCCGCATTTTAAACAGCGCAAATAACATAATTATATTAACCCCCTAAACCACCAACCCCCCACATCACAATAAACCTAATTTACCTATTAACCCCTAAACCGCCAACCCCCACATTGCAATAAACTTAATTAACCAATTAACCCCTAAACCGCCAACCCCCACATCACAATAAACCTAATTAACCTATTAACCCCTAAACCGCCAAACCCCCACATCGCAATAAACCTAATTAACCTATTAACTCCTAAACCTCCAACCCCCACAAAGCAAATAACTAATTTAATTACTAAGCCCCCAAACCTAAGACCTCCTAAATTAACCCATTACATAAGCTGTTATAATTAAAATAAAAAATCATAACATTAATTAAAAAATCATAACATTAATTTAAAAATAAAACCTAACATTAAATTACAAAAAATGCATGTAAAATTACAAAAAAATAAAAAAAAAAGTCTAAAATTACAGGAAAAAAATAAACAAAATTATCACACAAAAAAAACAAAAAACATAATCCCTGTGAAAATAAAATAAAAACCCAAAATAAAACCACCCCCTCTAATCTAAACTGAACTAAACTACCAATAGCCCTTAAAAGGGCCTTTTGTAGGGCATTGCCCTAAGTTAAACAGTTCTTTTACATTTAAAAAATATTAAGTCCCCTGTAACAGTAAAAAATCCCCACCCACCAAACCCCCCAAAATAAAAAACCTAAACTACCCATTGCCCCTAAAGGGGCATTTGTATGGGTATTGCCCTTAAAAGGGCATTCAGCTCTTTTACAAGCCCATTAAATCCCTAATCTTAAAAAATAAATTAAAAAAAAGCCGAAGTCTAACCCCCAAATAGGTTCTCTTCTTCCAGGCGGTGAAGTCTTCTTGCAGGCAGCAATATCTTCTTCCAGCCCGGCGACCTCTTCTATTTTCATCCAGAACCAAACCGGCATGGAGCGGAGGTGACTGCGGAACGGAAGACCGGCGACCGCGGAGACATCGAGCGTGGAGATCCTCATTGTACGATCGTCGCCACATACTGAAGATGTAATGCAAGGTACACGTTTAAAAATGGGGTACCTTGCATTCCAATTGGCTGAAATTTTGAAGTGAGCCAATAGGATGAGAGATACGGAAATCTTATTGGCTGATTTGAACATGCAATAGGATTTAAGTAGCTCTAATCCTGAATTAAACATTTCAGCCAATAGGAATGCAAGGTACCCTAAATTGAATGCACTACCCTGCATTCAAATTTTAGTGTACGACCGAGATCGGATGAAAAGGATCCTCCACGTCGCTATGAACCACCGCCGCTGAAGACCGCCGCTAAGGACCGCCTCTCCGGATCTGCGCATAGGGGAAGACTGTTTCGCACCTCTGCTCCTCGCCGCATTCGCTCCAGGTGAAGATAGAAGATGATGGAGCCACCTGGAAAAAGACCTTCACCGCCGGTCTTCAGGAACGGTGAGTACCTATTTGGGGCTTAGTCTTAGGCTTTTTATTTATTTTTTGGGGTGGATTTTTATTTTTAGATTAGGGTTTTTCTGGCCTGTAAAAGAGCCAATTGCCCTTTTTAAGGGCAGTAAAAAAGCTGAATGCCCTTTAAGGGCAATGCTTATACAAATGCCCCTTTAGGGGCAATGGGTAGCTTAGGTTTTTTAGACTTTTTTTTTTTTATTTAGGGGAGTTGGTTGGGTGGGGGGGGTTACTGTTACGGGGTAAATGGTATTTTTTTAAAGTAAAGAGCTGTTTGACAAAGGGCCATTTTAAGGGCTATTGGTAGTTTAGTATTAGATTAGGGGGTGTTTATATTTTGGGGAGGATTTTTTTATTTTTCTAGTGGTTCTAGTTTAAGTTTAAATGTTTTATTTTGGATAGCTTTGTTTATTTTTTTCTGTAGACTGCATCCTTATTTCTGCTCTTTTGACAGACTTTTTGTCAATGTTATCTATATGGGACACACGAACTAACATTGTATAATGGTGAAAAACTGTCAAAATGCACTAAGGTAAGTGATGGCATTCATCGTCTTAGAAATTAGTATATGAGCCTACCTAGGTTTAACTTTCAACAAATAATACCAAGAGAATTAAGCAAATTTGATGATAAAAGTCAATTGGAAATTTGTTTAAAATTGCATGCCCTATCTGAATCATGAAGGGTTCATTTTGACTTGACTGTCCCTTTAAACAGTGAAAACACTTTATAAAATCTAAAAATCTAAAGAAATATTGTCTCACAGTTTAGGGGTCATGGACATTCCAGGAACAACCAGTTTAGCATTCTTAATCCTAATTCCTGTCAAATTGCTATTGTTAAATGTGGCACTTACTCTGGATTGCCATTTGTCTGCTTCCTGTGTTACACATCCAAACGGGTCATCCTTTTGCAGTTAAGACTCTTTTATTGGCAAATACCCTGTTCTCTAGCCCCACAATACATTTTTGAACTTCTAATAATAGGAAGTCCCACTCACACATAAAGCTTTTTGTGTCTATATGGTATTATTTTTTTAGCTCTGGGGTAAAATATACCAAGAGTTTATCATGCAGTAAATGTATTAAAACTGAGCAAAAGTTATGTCAATATATATAATCTAAACACTTGCCGCCAATAACGCCATCTGAACATATATTAATAATTGCACTAAATAAAATACTGCAGGAAGCTATGAACAGTCATGAGATTTCAGGTGTTTCTCAGAGATGAAAAAGCATCGTCAGCTCACCAGAAAAAGTATTATTTTTTAAATGCAGTCAAAATTTTCCCTATATTTTTCAACGTGTTTTTTAGCCTAATTTAAATTGATCAACTTTCACACCTAAACACCCTTGATAAATTCCTGGAGTATTCCAAGATGATTTAGTATAATTCTATCATGTTGTGCTTGTGCACGGCCACAGACAACATTTTAGCAGCGTACTTGTATATAAGTTCTAGATTCTTGACTGTAACATCTAGAAATTGAGTTTAGGAAACTCATTCTAAAAACGTTATTTTTAATTCATACTTGCATTTTTGTGATTGTCAGATTCATTACTGTTATTTTCATGAACGGAATTTCAATCGATGTTAGGGACGGCAGATTAGGGGTTAATAATATTTAACTAATGTTTGCGAGGCAGGAGTGCGGCGGTTTAGGGGATAATATGTTTATTATAGTGGCGGCGACGTTGGGGGCATCAGATTAGGGGTTAATAAGTGTAGGTAGGTGGTGGTGACATTGGGGACGGCAGATTAGGGGTTAATAAATATAATATAGGTGTCAGCGATTTTGGGGGTAGCAGATTAGGGGTTCATAAGTATAATGTAGGTGGCGGAGGTGTCCGGAGCGGCAGATTAGGGGTTAATAAATATAATGCAGGTGTCGGCGATGTCAGGGGCAGCAGATTAGGGGTTAATAAGTGTAAGATTAGGGGTGTTTAGATTCTGGGTTCATGTTAGGGTGTTAGGTGTAAACATAACTTTTATTTCCCCATAGGAATCAATGGGGCTGAGTTACTGAGTTTTACTCTGCTTTTTTGCAGGTGTTAGACTTTTTCTCAGCCGGCTCTCCCCGTTGATACCTATGGGGAAATCATGCACGAGCACGTTGGACCAGCTCACCGCTGACTTAAGCAGCGCTGTTATTGGAGTGCGGTAATGAGCAAAATTTTGCTCAACGCTCACTTCTTGTCTTTTAACGACGGGTTTGTAAAAACTCGTAAAACCAGCGCTGCAGGTAAGTGAGCGGTGAGAGAAAACTGCTCGTTAGCACCGCACATCTCAAAATGAAAACTCGTAATCTAGCTGTATGTATTTAACCCCTCCAATGTGCTGATGATCCTGAGCTGAATACGGCCAGTAAACCAATCAGAAGTGTTCAGCCCTGCAATAAAAGCGCATTACTGCTCTGGGCATTGCTTTAACTGTTTGTTTAATCCCTTTGTCAGGTTAAACACATAGTTATACACCAACTTAATTTAATAAGAAAATGCTCTAAAGCATTAAAGAAATTTTAATTGCACATTTATGTCTCTTTAATTATTGTATTACATAGATAGTTTTAAACCTGCCATTTATGCTGGTGTAGGAGAGACAGACAGTATTTCTTTCTTTTCCTTAGAAATGTCATTGTCAGTAGTAAAATAACTAATCTCCTAACATGGATTTAGGTCCCAAAACAAACTGGCTTTGCATATCTATACTATAATCACGTTTGTAACGCGTCCATCGGTGTCGCCAGTTGCGCACGCATCCACAAAGGAATGTTGGCTACAAGAGGCAGCCAAAAGAATGTTGGCTGCACGCGTAGCCAAAATAATCCACCTGGATTCTTTCACCACCCTGCCATTTTCAGAATCCACCTGGATGCAGCGTAGTAGGCAAACAAAGCATTAAGAAAAAACACACACATCTGCCCGCATGAAATATTAAGAAAAAAACGTAACCGCCTGCACGAAATAACAAAAAAACCCTAACCGCCCGCACAAAATAATAAAAAAAAACTAACCGCCCACACAGAGTATTAACCAACACCTAAACCGCCAAACCCCACATCGCAAAATAATAAAGTAATTAACACCTAATCCGCATTTTAAACAACGCAAATAACATAATTATATTAACCCCCTAAACCACCAACCCCCCACATCACAATAAACCTAATTTACCTATTAACCCCTAAACCGCCAACCCCACACATTGCAATAAACTTAATTAACCAATTAACCCCTAAACCGCCAACCCCCACATCACAATAAACCTAATTAACCTATTAACCCCTAAACCGCCAAACCCCCACATCGCAATAAACCTAATTAACCTATTAACTCCTAAACCTCCACCTCCACAAAGCAAATAACTAATTTAATTACTAAGCCCCCAAACCTAACACCCCCTAAATTAACCCATTACATAAGCTGTTATAATTAAAATAAAAAATCATAACATTAATTTAATAATAAAACCTAACATTAAATTACAAAAAATGCATCTAAAATTACAAAAAAATAAAAAAAAGTCTAAAATTACAGGAAAAAAATAAACAAAATTATCACAAAAAAACAAAAAACATAATCCCTGTGAAAATAAAACAAAAACCCAAAATAAAACCACCCCCTCTAATCTAAACTGAACTAAACTACCAATAGCCCATAAAAGGGCCTTTTGTAGGGCATTGCCCTAAGTTAAACAGCTCTTTTACATTTAATTTTTTTTTAAAAAAGTCCCCCGTAACAGTAAAAAATCCCCACCCACCAAACCCCCCAAAATAAAAAACCTAAACTACCCATTGCCCCTAAAGGGGCATTTGTATGGGTATTGCCCTTAAAAGGGCATTCAGCTCTTTTCAAAGCCCATTAAATCCCTAATCTTAAAAAATAAATAAAAAAAAAGCCGAAGTCTAACCCCCAAATAGGTTCTCTTCTTCCAGGCGGTGAAGACTTCTTGCAGGCAGCAATATCTTCTTCCAGCCCGGCGACCTCTTCTATTTTCATCCAGAACCAAACCGGCATGGAGCGGAGGTGACTGCGGAACGGAAGACCGGCGACTGCGGAGACATTGAGCGTGGAGATCCTCATTGTACGATCGTCGACGCACACTGAAGATGGAATGCAAGGTAGGCTTTTTATTTATTTTTTGGGGTGGCTTTTTATTTTTAGATTAGGGTTTTCTGGCCTGTAAAAGAGCCGATTGCCCTTTTTAAGGGCAGTAAAAAAGCTAAATGCCCTTTAAGGGCAATGCTTATACAAATGCCCCTTTAGGGGCAATGGGTAGCTTAGGTTTTTTAGACTTTTTTTTTTTATTTAGGGGAGTTGGTTGGGTGGGGGGGGGTTACTGTTACGGGGTAAATGGTAATTTTTTTAAAGTAAAAGAGCTGTTTAACAAAGGGCCATTTTAAGGGCTATTGGTAGTTTAGTATTAGATTAGGGGGTGTTTTTATTTTGGGGAGGATTTTTTTATTTTTCTAGTGGTTCTAGTTTAAGTTTAAATGTTTTATTTTGGATAGCTTTGTTTATTTTTTTCTGTAGACTGCATCGTTATTTCTGCTCTTTTGACAGACTTTTTGTCAATGTTATCTATATGGGACACACAAACTAACATTGTATAATGGTGAAAACTGTCAAAATGCACTAAGGTAAGTGATGGCATTCATCGTCTTAGAAATTAGTATATGAGCCTACCTAGGTTTAACTTTCAACAAATAATACCAAGAGAATTAAGCAAATTTGATGATAAAAGTCAATTGGAAATTTGTTTAAAATTGCATGCCCTATCTGAATCATGAAGGGTTCATTTTGACTTGACTGTCCCTTTAAACAGTGAAAACACATTATAAGATCTAGAAATCTAAAGAAATATTGTCTCACAGTTTAGGGGTCATGGACATTCCAGGAATAACCAGTTTAGCATTCTTAATCCTAATTCCTGTCAAGTTACTATTGTTAAAGAACCAGTCAACACTGTAGATTTGCATAATCAACAAATGCATGATAAGAAGACAATGCAATAGTACTTAGTCTGAACTTCAAATGAGTAGTAGATTATTGTTAAATAAATTGCAAAATTATGTCTATTTCCCCTCCCCCTGTATCATGTGACAGCCATCAGCCAATCACAAATGCATATACCTATATGCTGTGAATTCTTGCACATGCTCAGTAGGAGTTGGTGACTCAAAAAGAGTAAATATAAAAAGACTATGTACTTTTTGAAAATGGAAGTAAATTGGAAAGTTGTTTAAAATTGCATGCTCTATCTGAATCATGAAGATTAATTTTGACTTGAGTGTCCCTTTAAATGTGGCACTTACTCTGGATTGCCATTTGTCTGCTTCCTGTGTTACACATCCAAACGGGTCATCCTTTTGCAGTTAAGACTCTTTTATTGGCAAATACCCTGTTCTCTAGCCCCACAATACATTTTTGAACTTCTAATAATAGGAAGTCCCACTCACACACGAAGCTTTTTGTGTCTATATGGTATTATTTTTTTAGCTCAGGGGTAAAATATACCAGGAGTTTATCATGCAGTAAATGTATTAAAACTGAGCAAAAGTTATGTCAATATATATAATCTAAACATTTGCCGCCAATAACGCCATCTGAACATATATTAATAATTGCACTAAATAAAATACTGCAGGAAGCTATGAACAGTCATGAGATTTCAGGTGTTTCTCAGAGATGAAAAAGCATCGTCAGCTCACCAGAAAAAGCATTATTTTTTAAATGCAGTCAAAATTTTCCCTATATTTTTCAACGTGTTTTTTAGCCTAATTTAAATTGATCAACTTTCACACCTAAACACCCTTGATAAATTCCTGGAGTATTCCAAGATGATTTAGTATAATTCTATCATGTTGTGCTTGTGCACGGCCACAGACAACATTTTAGCAGCGTACTTGTATATAAGTTCTAGATTCTCGACTGTAACATCTAGAAATTGAGTTTAGGAAACTCATTCTAAAAACGTTATTTTTAATTCATACTTGCATTTTTGTGATTGTCAGATTCATTACTGCTATTTTCATGAACGGAATTTCAATCAGCAATTGCACCTTTGTTTACGGGATTTGACAATTTGTCATTCTGTTTTGTTTGTTGGTTACAATATCTAGAACCTTGTGTCACCATCTTTGTACAGTAATAGAAATTGCACAACGATAATTCTCTACAGTGAGGTTTTCAGTTTTTGTTGACATTTTTACAGCTTTATTATTGCAATAGAGTAAACCTTGTCACTCACGGTTTAATGACTTACATTATGATAACTGTTAAAATCCTGTTCTAGAAGATAAGCTAAGAGAGGCCCCTTTATTTATTTAACAATCGAAAAAACACATGTTTTCTGGAACTTTTCGAGTGAAAACATTTTTTGTGCCTGTGATATTTCAGAGGCTGAATCCATTTTAGACTATGATCTCCCAAAAAACAAGCTTCCCATATCGTCTGAAACTAAAGCCTTCTTATCAGGAGCAGATTGGTACTTCCTACTAATGCTGATTCATCAATAGCTACTTCCTCACAATGTTTATTGGCTTACAGTGTCCCATTAACCAATTCAGTTATGCTTGTAATGAAATAGAAACTGAAGCAAAAAACACAAATACAAATTCTATAAGGGCATGATGTTAGTTATATGTTGTGCAAAACAATAAATCCATCTGAAAAAAAGAACCACTTCACTGCTATTAGTTGGTACTAGGTGGTAATTCAATCAAATCTGCAGCATTAATAGAAGTTTTTGAAAAAATATGTATTCTGTCGTTTAAGAATATATTTTATATAACATTATGGGGCAGATTATGAATGGCATGTTAACAGTTACTCACAAGCAAAAAGTGGTTTATCGCAGCTGTTTGTGCGAGTCGGGTTTACCGCTAGTATTACAAGTTGAAAGTAAACGCGAACGCATGAGCACAATCATGATTTACAGTAGAATGATTACTGCGGAGTTAACTGTTTCACAAAACAAAAAAGTGTCACAAAACGCACCGAAATACATACCATAGTACACACATAGTTACACTCATAATAACACCATCTAATAAAAATTAGTAAGAAAAATTGTAGAAAAAGTTATAAGGGCTCAAAGTTATGAGGTCTCAGGTGTTAGAAAAAAAGGCAGGAAAAGTGCTTTAACATAGAGATACATACATATACATACACATGTCTACAGATGTATATGTGTATGTATATATATATATATATAAACTTGGAGTTAGCGCTCAAGCGGGAGCGTTAAATACGGCTCCACTTGTAATCTGTCCCAATAAGTGTTACACAGGCAGTATAGCTAAATAAGAGGATTTACCTAACAAATAATGGATGGGCCCAGCCTTCTATTAAAAAAAAAAAAATGTAAAGGTACCACTGGCTATTTAGAGTGCATCCATTTGTGTGGCATGAGAGAAATAACAGCCCTAAGGGAAGAAATGCACCATCTGAGCAACAAAGGAGAATGGATAAGAGCAGGGCTATAGTGTTGAAAGCAAACATTATCCCCTAAGCATGTCACTGCTGTTAGTATTCTTTGGTCCATAAGGAATTGAGCACTTAAAAACGTCACTTGCCAATATTATTAGACTTGGGTCCCAGTAGCTATTGCTCATATCCGTTTGTGAGTTTTACTGGCCCCCTTTGATGAGTGTAGTTTAGGTGTCTCATAAATACAGCTTTGTCCCCCCCCCCCCCCCTCCCCCCCCACACACACACTG